>NC_053493.1:11437794-11777794 GCF_905171775.1 Rana temporaria
AGAGCTTTCTTTTGGTGGTATTTGATCACCTCTGCGATTTTTTTTTTTTTGCGCAACAACTAAAAAAAGACCGAAAATTTTGAAAAAAAATACGTTTTTATTTTTTTCTGTAATTTTTTTGTAAATAAGTAAGTTTTCTCTTTCAATTACGGGCACTGATATGGTGGCACTGATGGGCACAGATGAGATGGCACTGATGGACATCGACGAGGTAGTACTGACGGGCACAGATGAGGTGGCACTGATTGGCGGCGCTGGCATGCGGCACTGATGGGCACACATAGGCGGCACTCATGGGCACACATAGGCGGCACTGATGGGCACTCATGGGCGGCACTGATGGGCACTCATGGGCGGCACTGATGGGCACTCATGGGCGGCACTGATGGGCACTCATGGGCAGCACTGATGGGCACTCATAGGTGGCACAGATGGGCACTCATGGGCGGCACAGATGGGCACTGTGGGGTGGCACAGATGGGCACTGTGGGGGGGCACAGATGGGCACTGTGGGGTGGCACTGATGGACACTGTGGGGCGGCACTGATTTACTTGTTGCCAGTCAGTGCCCATTTGTGGGCACTGATTGGCATCTTTTTTTTCTTGCATCTTTTTTTTTTCCCCATTTTTTTTTTTTTAGACTTTTTTTTCCCATTTTTTTGTGTTTTGCCCTTCCCTGGTGGGCATCCCTGGTGGTCCATGTGGCGATCCGAGGGGGGGCTGCGCTGATAAACAATCAGCGCGAACCCCCCCTGTCAGGAGAGCCGCCGATCGGCTCTCCTCTACTCGCGTCTGTCAGACGCGAGTGAGGAAGAGCCATCGACGGCTCTTTCTGTTTACATCGTGATCAGCCGTGGTTGGACACGGCTGATCACGTGGTAAAGAGTCTCCGTGAGAGACTCTTTACCGAGATCGGTGTTGCGGGGTGTCAGACTGACACCCCGCAACAACGATCACCGCGATGCGCGCCCCTGGGGCGCGCAGCGGCTCAGAATCCTGAGGACGTCATATGACGTCCGGTCAGGATTCTACAACCACTTTGCCGACGTCAATCTGTCATTGGCGGGCGGCAAGTGGTTAAAGTGTTTTTTTTTTTTTAACCACTTAAGGACCGCCCGATGTAGTTGTACGTTGGCTGTTTCAAGAGGAATACAGATGTTATAGTAGCAGCTAGCTGCCATAAGCCTGGGATCTTCTTCATCAGCGGGCAGTCTTCTTACAGATAAAAGTGGTCTTTGCGGCGGATTCGCTGAAAGATCCCTTTTATCAGGGGTGGTAGAGGGCCACCCCTACCGCCATGCTCTGGTCGTCTCCGCCGCTTACCGGAGCTGTCGGTAGTGTCGGAGACGATCGGGTACTCTCCCCTCACAGGCTGGATGCCAATTGAGGTTAGGCTCCACACCATTGGATGGCGGAAAGCAACGTCACTTCCTTTCAATGGTCTTAAAAGGGGAAAAAAAAAATCCGCAAAAACAAATTTAATTTCATTATCTTTTTTTTGCATTGTTATGTAAATGTGAGATCTGAGGTATTTATGACCCCAGATCTCCCTTAAGAGAACCTGTCATGCTTTTTTCTATTACAAGGGATGTATACATTCCTTGTACTAGGAATAAAAGTGACCCATTTTTTTTTTTAAATAAAAAGTAAAATAAATAAGAAAATAATAATAATTAAAGCGTCCCGCCAAGCTCGCACGCAAGAGCGAAAGCAAACGTAGGTCGCTCCCGCATACGAAAACTGTACAAACCACACATGTGAGGTATCGCCGCGATCGTTAAAGCAAGAACAATAATTCTAGCCCCAGACCTCCTCTGTAACTCTAAACTGGTAACCTCTGTAACTAATAAACTGGCCCTTTGTTTAGAAAGTTTGGCGACCCCTGATATAGAGTATCAAGATAATCCAACGCCTTTCATTGGCTTTCTTCTAAAGCCAATGATTAGACTGGCAGTAAGATTGAATTAAGTTACCCATAAAAAGGTTCACATCTGAGCTGGCAAGGCAACGGATCTGACATCTCATTTCTAAACCTCATTATAGGCATCTTTATTCAATCTCTCCGCCAGTCCAATCATATTCATGGTTTCATCACTTAAGAAGGGGGAGGAATTTCCCCCCAAAACATGTTGGCTTATCTTGATACTCTATATCAGGGGTCTCCAAACTTTTTCAAACAAAAGGCCAATTTATTGTCCTTCAGACTTTAGGAGGGCCAGTAGGGGCAGAAAATGTCCCAAGCCCATCATCAGTGGGAATAAATTTGGCCTCTGGGTTGGTGGTCAGTGGAAGGAGGAGTAGTTCAGTTGTATCAGTAGGAGAAATAGTATCCCATCATTGGTATCAGTGGAAGAAATAGTGACCCCTTGTTGGTGTCAGTGGGAGGAATAGTGCCTCATATCAGTGGGAGGAATAGTGCCCCAAGGGCCGGATAAAGGCTAGCAAAGGGCCACATCTGGCCCTCAGGATGCAGTTTGGAGACCTCTGCTCTATATCAATAAAAATTTGTACTAACATTTCTGAATTGTTATGGACTTTTGTATTGGGCGCACAACACTCACTCCAAAGCTCTAGCATTCTCTAGAATGATTACATTGTATCCAGGGGAGTCGGGAGGGGGTGGCTAGCTGTGGCTGAAGACCCGAATGTGACCCTGTAAAGCCCCGAGTCTCACAGTGGCAGGACTGCATTATTACCCCGAGCCGCCGAGCGAGTGGCGAGCGCCAGGATCGATCTGATCCCGAGTGCCGCCGAATGTGGCCGAGTGCGGCCAAGTGTGGCCGAGTCCCGTAGCAGGTCCCGCCTTCTGGAGCCTGTGCAACACCTATGATGGACGTCCCACTGGTCCAATGCCACGACCGCGGGACGTGTGATGTCCATCATAGGCACTGGCTCCAGAAGGCGGGAATTACAATACAGCCGCCGTGCCAGCGCAAAATCCTTGCTTGGCATCCCCCCCCCCCCCCCAATTCTCGGCCTTGGACTTCGGGCTGAAGCCCCTGGTCTTTTTGCCACCTAGCAACGCCCCTGATACTATATCTTCTTACACAGACATATGCATTTCCAATGATTCTCAGCTCCATCTAGTGGCCATAATAGCTTAAAGAACATTTGTTTTTGCCCAATTTGCACGCAATGCAATTTTCTTTTAATAAATAGACCCCTAAGCAGCTGATCGGGAATACATCAACAAAATATTCCCCCCTCCTCTTTTTTTTTTTTACTCCCCCCTCCCCCTCCCTATGTTTTTTTTTACTCCCCCATGTTTTTTTTACTCCCCCCTCCCTACCGTACCACGCGGCAGGAGATTCAGTTTCCTGTTCCCGGCCGGACTGAAAGGAAGTGAGCACTCAGTGTGCACTTCCTGTCAGTCTGCCCGGGAACAGGAAACTGAATCTCCTGTACCGTGCGGTACCCGGCTGGACTGACAGGACAGGAGGAAGGAAAAGGAGCTTGGCCACGCTGTAGGGAAGGGGAAGAAGTGACGAGAGAGGCAGCAGTGCTGCAGCCGCCTGAGGCTCTCTACAGAGCGCTCAAGCGGCTGCAGCATTTATAGAAAGCGCAGCAAGGGTCCTGTTTGGGGCCCCAGGCTAGCTTGGGGCCCTGCTTGGGGCCCCAGGCTAGCTCGGGGCCCAAGAAATTTCTTGGTTTGCTTGCCTTGTCGCGACGGGCCTGAGGATAAGTCTCGTTAGCCTGGTGTTACGCGGTGTCACGTGGCGTTTTACTGTCCTGTTAACATACTTGGCAGATGAGAAAATATATCAAGTTTATGTATCTTCCCCCCCCATACATTTCAACCAGCTTCTCCCTTTTCCTCATCTGCCATGGCGTCATTTTCACCTCGCCACCAGTTGGCAGAGCTTGGCGTGAAAGTCGTACAAAACGGCGCTGCCGTTTCAGCGGATACGGCGCGGCCCGAAATGTCCTCTTGGCAGCTTCGCTGGACAAATGCTTGGACCTCGCTGTCGATCTCTGAGCCTGAAAAAAAAAAAGTGTATTAATCATGAAACAGACACTCAAGAAGCCTTGCCAGGGCCAATAAATCTTCATTGCGTGCAACCACCCGCCATAAATACATTCAGAAACACTTAAGCAATCTGCGTTCCCAGAAGGACGAACGCGATATTTCCCCATTCTATGAGTAAAGCCTTAGGAAAACGATCAACGTGCCTTTTTTCTTTTTTTTTTTTTCTTCTAGCGCCGATCGGCGAGGTTTTCACGCACGTTCCAAAAGCCGGGGATGCGGGTCGAATGGAAAAAAAAACTCCGTAGGATAGGGTCAGCGCACAGGTTGCAAATAAAACTCGAAGCTGGTAAATTTTAAGCAAGCCTAATTAAACGCAATTGGGATTCCCTCTAGAAAAACAAACACTTACAGTGTACAGTGCAACTACTCACCGGGGACCGACAAATGCTTGTTACATGAGGAATTCTTGGAGGCCGGCAGTCCCAGCCTGCTCATTGCAATCAGAACTATGACTTTCATTGCATAGAAATGGGCCGTACACGTGGAGGCAAAGTATTTTCCTAAGAAACCCTGGCACACACTGACTTTCCTCATTAGAGGACCAAGCTGCCTTATTGCGCAATGTCTGCTTGGTCACCTGATTGAGGGAAACTTAGCTTGGGTGGGGTTGAGTGCTATACCGTCCATTTACAAAAAAATAAATACAAATTAAATAAACAGAAACATTATTGAAACTGGAAATTGCATCAAATGAAACAAAATTAACACATTTTCACTTGAAGATTAAGTTATGCTTGTGCAATACTTTTATTTTTCCTAGCAATCCATTAAATGAACATGCTGATTTTATTGCATTAAACTTGTTTCTAACAATATAGTTTTCTCATCCTTATCAAATACTTCCATTAGGAACGAAAAAAAAAAAAAAAAATATATATATATATATATATATATATATATATATATATATATATATATATATATATTATATTATATTACAGTATATCAGTTTATCATCCTGTTGACTCTGCTCTCTACTTGTTCTGCCCCACTTTTATGTATTTTTTTTATGTTTATATATATATATTTTTTAATTATATTTACAGTACTGTGCAAAGGTTTTACACAGGTGCAAAAAAAAATGCTGTAAACTAAGAATGCTTTCAAAAATATAGGGCCAGATTCATGTACCTGCGCTGCGGCGTAACGTAACTCATTTACGTTACACCGCCGCAACTTTTCAGCGCAAGTGCCTGATTCACAAAGCACTTGCCTGTAAACTTGCGGCGGCGTAACGTAAATCTGTCCGGCGCAAGTCCGCCTAATTCAAATGGGGCGTGTGTCATTATAATTAAGCGCGCTCCCGCGCCGAACGTTCTGCGCATGCTCCGTGTGAAAATTTCCCACTGTGCTTTGCACGTAATTACGGCGCCCCCGACGTATTTTTTGAACGGCGACGTGCGTTACGTCGTTTCGTATTCCCGGACGTTTTACGCGAAAAAAAGATTTAAATTTGCCGCGGGAACGACGGCCATACTTTAACATGGCTGGTCTAAATGTAAGCCATGAAAAAGCAGGCTTATGTTTACGACGGGAAAAACCGACTAGCGACAACGTAAGAGAATGCGACGAACGTCCGTACCTTTGTGGATCGCCGTAAACAGCTAATTTGCATACCCGACACTGGAAAACGACGCAAACTCCACCCAGCGGCCGCCGGAAAATTACACCTACGATCCGAAGGCGCACAAAGCCGTACACCTGTCAGATCTATGCCAAAAGCCGTCGTATCTTGGTTTGAGGATTCCAAATCAAGATACGACGCGGCAAATTTGAAAATACGCCGGCGTATTAGTAGATACGCCGGCGTATTACTGCTGTGAATCTGGCCCATATATTTTACTTGTTTATTTTTGTATTATATTATATAATTTATATAAATGAAATGTATTATTTATAATATATATATATATACTTATTATATTGTTTATTTACAAAATGCAAAGTGAGCAAACGTGAGCAAAAATTAAAGATAATATTTTTAATTATATATACAATACTGTGCAAAGATTTTACACAGGTGTGAAGAAATGTGGTAAACTAAGAATGCTTTCAAAAATATATATGTCTACTGCTTATTTTTGTATTATAATATATCATTTATATAAATTCAATTTATTATTTTATATATATATAATATATATATATATATATATATATATATATATATATATATATATATATATATATATATATATATATATATATATATATATATATATATATATATATATATATATCTAGATAGATAGATAGATAGATAGATAGATAGATAGATAGATAGATTTTTATTATTATTATATTGTTTATTTACAAAATGCAAAGTGAGCAAAGAGAAGAAAAGATAATATTTGCAGAAATGCTATTAGAATGCTTTCAAAAATATATATTATAATTGTTTATTTTTATATATTATATATACTTATTGTATTGTTTATTTACAAAATGAAAAGTGAAAAATATTTTTTTATTATATATACAGTACTGTGCAAAGATTTTACACAGGTGCAAAGAAATGCTATAAACTGTTTTTTTTTTATTATAATATATCATTTATATAAATTCTATTTATTATCTTATATACAATATATATATATATTTTAGGGATGTGGAAATTAACTATTAATTCCTCGATTAATCTTTCATTTTTTTGATCGATCAAAATTATTTTGATTGGTACTCACCTCTCCGCCGGCTTCTGGGCCTTCAGGGAGTTCCGTCGGAGATCCGGTGACGTCACGGACACAGGCGGGGCTTGCCGTGTCCATCTAAAGGGCTCCTTTGCTGTGCCTTCATATCTGCATGCCGGCGGGACCTCACTATCTGCCACACGCAAGGGCTGTTACACTTCCCTCTATCACTTCCCTCTATCAACCTGAGATTCTACAGCCATCCACTGGGAGTTGTGATAGTTCCCTTCATGGGACATCTACATGCCGACGGACTGATGTTAACCCCTCCTCATCTGGATTCAGCGGTGGTATTAATGTCCAAACCACTGGCAACAAAAGTGAGTACACCCCTAAAAAAAATTGGGCCCAATTAGCCACACTCCCCAGTGTCATGTGACTCGTTAGTGTTACAAGGTCTCAGGTGTGAATGGGGGGCAGGTGTGTTAAATTTGGTGTTATCGCTCTCACTCTCTCATATTGGTCACTGGAAGTTCAACATGGCACCTCATGGCAAAGAACTCTCTGAGGATCTGAAAAAAATAATTGTTGCTCCACATAAAGATAGCATAGGCTATAAGAAGATTGCCAAGACCCTGAAACTGAGCTGCAGCCCAGTGGTCAAGACTAGTGTTGCTCACGAATATTCGCATTGCGAATATTCGACTCGAATATAGCATATTCGAGAAATCGCGCTATATTTCGAAATTCGCGGTGAATATTCGCAATTCCGAATATTCGATTTTTTACAATTTTTTTTTTTAATCAGATCACATCCTAGATATCTCCATCGACGTCTAAAAGCATTGCTGGTATCATTAGAGACCCTGGGCCGAGTAGCTGAAGCGTTCATTGAATTTTCCAGAAAGATCGCAATGCGATTATTCGGCAAACGCAATATCGCGCGATTATTTTCCTCGCCCCGATCTTCCGCATCAGAGCGATTTTTACAGTTTCATTTTTAAAACAGATCACATCCTAGTGATCTCCATAGACGTCTGAAAGCATTGCTGGTATGATTAGAGCCATTGGGCCGAGTAGCTGAAGCGATCATTTTATATTGCCGAATATTCGCAATGCGAATATTCGGCAATAGGAATATTGCGCGATTATTTGCTCCGCCCTTTTGCATCAGAGCCAATCAGAGTTCTCCTTCCACACTCGTCACAGGTTAGCAACCAATAGGAACCTGCCTGCATGGACATTATATAAGCTCACTCCCAGCACCATTTCATTGCAGATTCAGAAGCTTGCTATAGAGTGTGGAGGCTGTTTCTGTGTTCCTGGTTTCCTGGTTTCCTGTGTCTTTGTTCTTGATTGATTTAGATCATCACCAGCATTGCTATTTAGTGATTCCAGTGGATCTTTTCCAGTATATCAACTGCTTTTTTCAAAGCAATAGACCCAAGAGCTTTTTTCAAAGCTACGTTTTGTGCTGTTTTGTGCTGTTTTTTTCATTTGTGTTACTGTTTGATCCTGCAATCCTCCCTGTTCAGTTATATTTGCAAGAGATTTCAGAACACATTTTGCTGAGCTTTATAAAAGAGCTTTTCTAAAAGCTAAGTTTTGTTCATCTTGTGTTACTGTTAGATCTTGCAGGTTCGCTGTTCAGTGATATTTGATAGGCATCTCAGTTCAAATTTTGTTTAGTTTTCCCTAAAGAGCTTTTATAAAAGCTAAGTTTTGTGTTCAGTTTAGTTAAATTTTGTGTAGTAAGTGTACACACTGTTAGTGTACATTTATTTCATCTAGCTTAGCTTAGTGTGTGTTTAGTGTCTGTGTTTTGTGTTTAAAAAAAAAAAAAAAAAAAAAAAGTTAGTGTTTGTTTAGTGCTTTTTTTTTTTTCTTTAATTTTGTAGTCCTTGTCTGGTGTACTACTTTTCTTATAGTTTAGTAGCTGTCTGTGTACGTCTTTGTCTGCGTGCCTGTCTTGTAAAAAATACACAAAAACACATTTTGTTCACATTTTCCCCCCCCAATAAAGTTTAACCCCCCCACACACATATCAGCAATTATGAGCGGCATCCGTGGCCGTGGCAGTAGGGGTAGGGGAGTTACTCCCAGTGCTGGATCGCTGCCAGCACGGGGTACCTCTCGTGCCCCTACTAGTGGTAGAGGATCGGGTGCAAGGGGAGTACGCCTGATCCGGGAGTTCTTCCCATCGGGCAGCCGCCCGATATTGCCATCTCAGGCTCAAGTAGTGGTGGACTACATGGGGCACAGCAGTGCCACTGAGTCGTCGGTCCCGACTCACAGTAGTACCACCATTACACCGTTGCCTGTACTACCCCCCCCCCAGCCCCCAAGAGTCCAGCATCTTACTGTTCGACAGCGACAGTGAGAGGGATCTCTTGGGGGAGGCCATGCATCAGGCAGACCTCCAGCTCTGTCCTGATGGTCAGGACCTTTTTGAAGGGATGGATGAGGAGGATGGGATACCTGCTGGCAGTATCCCAGAGACATCCCTTCAAACTGGTGCTGC
Source organism: Rana temporaria (assembly GCF_905171775.1). NCBI lineage: Eukaryota > Metazoa > Chordata > Amphibia > Anura > Ranidae > Rana > Rana temporaria. The sequence goes on from NC_053493.1 coordinate 11,446,973, forward strand.
TGTTTTGGTGCAGGAAACAGCAGCACCTAGTCAGACCCAGGCGTGGGTGAGGGGACAGCGGAGCCAGGCTAGAGGCTCCATGTCACGTGGTTCCCTCAGACCAACACATCTCAGCCCTTGGTCTGACATCTCTGGGGGCGAAGAGGGTGACCCATCATGGTTGCCATCTGACGCGTCGGCTCACTACGTCAGTGACGACGGGGAAGGTAGGCACCCTGGTGAAACGGTGCGCCAGGTCACCACCAGGGAGACCATCGTCAGGGTCTCCACTGGTGATGGCAGCAGGAGGTGTCAGGAGGAGGAGCAGCAGCAGCAGCAGCAGGCAGCTCCACCTGTGCGCACCGAATCCCAGCAGGTGCAAGTAAGCGTCACCCCATCTGACAGGAGGGCGGTGCTGAAGTCACCTGTCTGGAATTTCTTTACCCTGGTGGCAGACAACCCTACCGTGGCCATCTGCCGGATTTGTAAAGTGAGGGTGAAGAGAGGGAAGTGTTTGGCTCGGGTGGGTACCACAGCCCTGAACCAGCACCTGAGGATAAACCACTGGGCGTTGTATGACGAGATGAAGCGTGGTGGTGGTAGCAGCGCCACCACCACAAGTGAGCAGGGTACAGCAGCCCCTGCCACATCTTCATCTGTTTCCAGCAGGTCATGCCCCCCCGCTCCCTCTAGTAGAGGTACTGGTACCGGCAGCCAGACCTCTACTTCCACAGCACCCTCCACGTCTGTGTCCCGCACTGCCGTCCAGCGCCAGGCGTCGATTTCAGACGCCTTTGACCGCACCACTCCCTTCCCCCCTGGAGACCGACGTGTGCGTTCCCTCAATGGGCTCCTGGCAAGGGTTATTGCCCAACATCTGCTGCCCTTCAACATAGTTGACAGCAACCCCTTCAGGCAGATGTTGGAGCAGGCCCAACCCCAATGGCGTGTCCCCAGCCGCCATTTCTTTGCCAGGACTGGTGTCCCTGCCCTACACCAGCACATTGTGCAGAATGTAACCCTGTCGCTGGATCACGCTGTCAGCGACAGGGTTCATCTGACAATGGATGGCTGGACCAGCAGGCATGGGCAGGGACGCTACATCAGCTTCACGGCCCATTGGGTTTCCCTCCGAGGCGTCGGTGAGGGATCGTCGGCAACCGATCTTGTGGTGCCGCCCCGGGGTGTCCAGGGGAGAACTGCTGGTCTCCCTCAAGCCACTGTCTCCGTAGCTGCTGAGCCTCCCAGCAAGCGCCCCCGTAGCTACTCAAGTGTGGGGCACGTGCGCTGTCAGGCCGTGCTCCAGCTTGTTAGTTTAGGGGACCGGAGACACACTGCAGAAGAAGTGCTGAAAGCACTTCAAGCTCAGGTCCAGAAGTGGCTGACACCCCGAAGGCTCCAGCCAGGTATGGTTGTCTGCGATAACGGCAGCAACCTACTCGCCGCCCTCCATGCTGGCAGTCTGACGCACGTGCCCTGTCTGGCACATGTCCTCAACCTGGTGGTGCAGAAGTTCCTGCGCACTTATCCAGGGTTGAGTGACATTGTGGCAAAGGCGCGTAGGATTGCCAGCCACTTCAGGCGCTCCCCAACCGCTACCGCGTCCCTGTCCAAATTGCAGCGGAAGTACAATCTGCCCCTTCACAGGCTGATTGTGGACAGTGTGACGCGGTGGAACTCCACCCTCCACATGCTGAAGAGGTTGTGGGAGCAGCAAAGGGCGGTGAGGGAGTACCTGATGGAACTAGGCACTGAGAGGGCTTCACCACAACTCCCTTTCATCGCCTGTGCGCAGTGGGGGCAGATAAACCAGGTCTGCCAAGTGTTGTCCTCCTTCGAGCAGGCGACCAAGATGGTCAGCAGTGAGCAAATTGGCCTCAATAGCGTGCTGCCAATACTGTTCATGCTGGAGAGGACACTAGATCGCCTGCTCGAGGCTGGGGAGAGTGCCTTGGTGGAGCAGGAGGAGTCAGCAATGCTCCACCGAGACCAGGGCCAGGACCAGGAGGAGGAGGAGGAGGAGGAGGATGATGATGAAGAGGAGGAGGAGGTGGTTGCTGGTGTCGTCCCGGAGTCAGGGCCTGGTCAGGAGGGAGAGCCGGTGTTGGGGGCACCGATAGTCCGGGGGTTGGGCATGTCTGAGTTTGACCAGCAGCGCCTCAGGGAAGAAGAGTCGCACCTCATTCACCTGGCCAGCATTGAGGAGTCACAGCGGGCTGTGCTCTTCCCCATGGCTGCCCACATGCTGAGATGCCTCAGGAGGGACCCCCGGGTTAAGACCATCAAGACGAGGGATGATTTCTGGATGGCCACCCTTTTGGATCCCAGGTGCAAGGGGAAACTGGAGCAGTTCATCCCAGCCAGCCGGAGGCAGCACCGGATGGAGGAACTGCAGGCAGCCATTGTCAGACGGTTGGAGCAGGCAACTCCCCGGCCTCCAGTTGTCCCCCCTCATCTCACCCAGCAGGTGGCTGCACCCAGCTGCAGCCGAGCAGGGGACCTAATGGAAGAGATGAGGATGTTCTTCCAAACCGAGCGACCCAGTACCACCACCAGCAGCAGCAGCAGCAGTCACCACCAGCGGCTGGCCCACATGGTGGCAGACTACATGGCGTCCGTCGGTGCTTCTGACAGTATGAGCACCGACGACCCCATGGAGTACTGGGTTGCCAGATTGGACACCTGCCGCGAGCTCGCTCAGTATGCGCTGGAGTTATTGTCTTGCCCCCCCTCCAGCGTACTATCTGAGCGGACATTCAGCGCGGCAGGTGGGGTGGTCACGGACAAGAGGACCCGTCTGTCCACAGACTCCGTGGACAGACTCACATTCATAAAGATGAATGAGTCCTGGATCGGCGGTGACTTTCTGGCACCCGTCGTCGGTTCAGGGCGCTGAAGGGTCCCTTGCCATGCATTCCCTGATGAAGCCCCGGACCTGATGTATTTACAGTGCTGAATATAACTATTTCAACATCAGAGAAAATCAATGTTAATATTTGGTACAGTAGGCTTTCTTTGCAATTACAGCGGTCAAACATTTCTTGTAGTTTTACACCAGCTTTGCACACACTGGAGGAGGGATTTTGGCCCACTCCTCCACACAGATCTTCTCTACATCAGTCATGTTTCTGGGCTATCGCTGAGAAACACGGAGTTTGAGCTCCCTCCAAAGATTCTCTATTGGGTTTAGGTCTGGAGACTGGCTAGGCCACGCCAGAACCTTGATATGCTCCTTACAGAGCCAATCCTTGGTTATCCTGGCTGTGTGCTTTGGGTCATTCTCATGTTGGAAGACCCAGCCTCGACCCATCTTCAAAGCTCTAACTCAGGGAAGGAGGTTGTTGCCCAAAATCTTGCAATACATGGCCCCGGTCATCCTCTCCTTAATACAGTGCAGTCACCCTGTCCCATGTGCAGAAAAACACCACCAAAGCATGATGCTACCACCCCCATGCTTCACATTAGGGATGGCGTTCTTGGCATGGTACTCATCATTATTCTTCCTCCGAACACGGTTAGTGAAATTATGATCAAAAAATTATATTATAGTCTCATCTGACCACATGATTTTCTCCCATGACTCCTTTGGATCAGTCAAGACAATTATGTCAGCAGTTATTTCACACCCTATATACTCTTATTAAGACTGCTGTACATCATGGCAACTCCTGCCCATGTGATATGACTCTGTATCAACTACTACTGTTAATACTACTACTGCTGCTTCTGCTGCTGCTGCCGCCCAGTCAATACACCTATGTCAGCAGTTATTTCACACTCTATATACTCCTATTCCTACTGCTGTTCATGATGGCACCTCCTGCCCATGTGATATGACTCTGTATCAACTACTACTGTTAATACTACTACTGCTGCTTCAGCTGCTGCTGCCGCCCAGTCAATACACCTATGTCAGCAGTTGTTTAACACTCTATATACTCTTATTCCTACTGCTGTTCATCATGGCACCTCCTGCCCATGTGATATGACTCTGTATCAACTACTACTGTTAATACTAGTGCTGCTTCTGCTGCTGCTGCCCAGTCAATACACCTATGTCAGCAGTTATTTGACACTCTATATACTCCTATTCCTACTGCTGTTCATGATGGCACCTCCTGCCCATGTGATATGACTCTGTATCAACTACTACTGTTAATACTACTGCTGCTTCTGCTGCTGCTGCCCAGTCAATACACCTATGTCAGCAGTTATTTGACACTCTATATACTCCTATTCCTACTGCTGTTCATCATGGCACCTCCTGCCCATGTGATATGACTCTGTATCAACTACTACTGTTAATACTACTGCTGCTTCTGCTGCTGCTGCCCAGTCAATACACCTATGTCAGCAGTTATTTGACACTCTATATACTCCTATTCCTACTGCTGTTCATCATGGCACCTCCTGCCCATGTGATATGACTCTGTATCAACTACTACTGTTAATACTACTGCTGCTTCTGCTGCTGCTGCCCAGTCAATACACCTATGTCAGCAGTTATTTGACACTCTATATACTCCTATTCCTACTGCTGTTCATGATGGCACCTCCTGCCCATGTGATATGACTCTGTATCAACTACTACTGTTAATACTACTGCTGCTTCTGCTGCTGCTGCCCAGTCAATACACCTATGTCAGCAGTTATTTGACACTCTATATACTCCTATTCCTACTGCTGTTCATCATGGCACCTCCTGCCCATGTGATATGACTCTGTATCAACTACTACTGTTAATACTACTGCTGCTTCTGCTGCTGCTGCCCAGTCAATACACCTATGTCAGCAGTTATTTGACACTCTATATACTCCTATTCCTACTGCTGTTCATCATGGCACCTCCTGCCCATGTGATATGACTCTGTATCAACTACTACTGTTAATACTACTGCTGCTTCTGCTGCTGCTGCCCAGTCAATACACCTATGTCAGCAGTTATTTGACACTCTATATACTCCTATTCCTACTGCTGTTCATGATGGCACCTCCTGCCCATGTGATATGACTCTGTATCAACTACTACTGTTAATACTACTGCTGCTTCTGCTGCTGCTGCTGCCCAGTCAATACACCTATGTCAGCAGTTATTTCACACTCTATATACTCCTATTCCTACTGCTGTTCATGATGGCACCTCCTGCCCATGTGATATGACTCTGTATCAACTACTACTGTTAATACTACTACTGCTGCTTCAGCTGCTGCTGCCGCCCAGTCAATACACCTATGTCAGCAGTTGTTTAACACTCTATATACTCTTATTCCTACTGCTGTTCATCATGGCACCTCCTGCCCATGTGATATGACTCTGTATCAACTACTACTGTTAATACTAGTGCTGCTTCTGCTGCTGCTGCCCAGTCAATACACCTATGTCAGCAGTTATTTGACACTCTATATACTCCTATTCCTACAGCTGTTCATCATGGCACCTCCTGCCCATGTGATATGACTCTGTATCAACTACTACTGTTAATACTACTACTGCTGCTTCTGCTTCTGCTGCTGCTGCCCAGTCAAGACACCTATGTCAGCAGTTATTTGACACTCTATATACTCCTATTCCTACTGCTGTTCATCATGGCACCTCCTGCCCATGTGATATGACTCTGTATCAACTACTACTGTTAATACTACTGCTGCTTCTGCTGCTGCTGCCCAGTCAATACACCTATGTCAGCAGTTATTTGACACTCTATATACTCCTATTCCTACTGCTGTTCATGATGGCACCTCCTGCCCATGTGATATGACTCTGTATCAACTACTACTGTTAATACTACTGCTGCTTCTGCTGCTGCTGCTGCCCAGTCAAGACACCTATGTCAGCAGTTATTTGACACTCTATATACTCCTATTCCTACTGCTGTTCATGATGGCACCTCCTGCCCATGTGATATGACTCTGTATCAACTACTACTGTTAATACTACTGCTGCTTCTGCTGCTGCTGCCCAGTCAATACACCTATGTCAGCAGTTATTTGACACTCTATATACTCCTATTCCTACTGCTGTTCATCATGGCACCTCCTGCCCATGTGATATGACTCTGTATCAACTACTACTGTTAATACTACTGCTGCTTCTGCTGCTGCTGCCCAGTCAATACACCTATGTCAGCAGTTATTTGACACTCTATATACTCCTATTCCTACTGCTGTTCATCATGGCACCTCCTGCCCATGTGATATGACTCTGTATCAACTACTACTGTTAATACTACTGCTGCTTCTGCTGCTGCTGCTGCCCAGTCAAGACACCTATGTCAGCAGTTATTTGACACTCTATATACTCCTATTCCTACTGCTGTTCATCATGGCACCTCCTGCCCATGTGATATGACTCTGTATCAACTACTACTGTTAATACTACTGCTGCTTCTGCTGCTGCTGCCCAGTCAATACACCTATGTCAGCAGTTATTTGACACTCTATATACTCCTATTCCTACTGCTGTTCATCATGGCACCTCCTGCCCATGTGATATGACTCTGTATCAACTACTACTGTTAATACTACTGCTGCTTCTGCTGCTGCTGCCCCGTCAATACACCTATGTCAGCAGTTATTTCACACCCTATATACTCTTATTAAGACTGCTGTTCATCATGGCACCTCTTGCCCGAGTGATTTGACACTGTATTGTCAATGTCTACTACTACTATTACAGCTCAGTCAAGACACCTGTGTCCCAATTTTTTGGTACACTATTGACTACTATGACCACTACTGATGCTGTAAAGTATTCCCCAAGTGTTTTTATGCTATGTATTACTATTACCACTACTGCTTGTAAATCATGCCTGTGTGATACTTAGTGGGAATGCTTTAATAAGCATTCCCAGTATGGATACCCGTAAATGTATTAATCTTAATTAGTGTGAATGCTTTAATAAACATTTCCAGTATTGATATACGTAAATTTAGTAATCTTATTATTCCTTACGTTTTTTGGTTCTGCGTAACTTCGGCATACTTTCAGCTATTGAGACCATTCAACTGTAAAAATGTTCGTCTCTTTCAGCTAATGATGGGACTTCTTCAAGTTTTTTTCTACTTTTTACACTTTTATAAATTTTAAGCTTTTAGACCCTTTTTTTAACATTGAAGTCAATGAGAACATCCTTTTCCCCTTTGAATTCACATGCCCTGCCAAAAGTTTCAGCTACTTCATACTTTCACTTACAGACACTGAAAAAACTGTAAAGCGGTCACAAAATATTTAGCTATCCGGCTATGACTTTTCAGATCGTCATCGTTTACAATTTTTTGTTGAAAACGCAATTTACGTTTTGCGAATTTTTCACAAAAATGCGATAGGTTATAATGTAATCCTATGGAGGGGATTTAGAGTCTGTCATGTGACCTTAACATTGGAGATCTTTGTAATTAAAAATATCTTTACAAAAAGGGGAAACAAAATGGTCTCACGCCCACAAGATCTACTTTTCATACACAATTTTTATATCAAAACGTAGCTATGCTTGTCTGGTTTCTGGCAATGTGATCAATTCTGCGATACGTATTTTAGTTTTAGTTATTGGAGCAACAGCCAGAAATTATGTCTCATAGACTCTCATGTGAAATTATCTAAAAAATGTTGCTGCAAAACTCACAAAGACGCTCTTTTCTAAATCGCAGACATGGCCACATTTTTAAGTTTATCAACATAAATTTCATATCAATGCGTTCACAAGGGCCGTGTATTTCAAACGGTGTAGTCGTTGTATCGATCGCATGTACGGTTGAGGATTTATTAAGCTTTGTTTGGAGGCTTAAATCATGTATTTGATCTGTGAATTAAAAGCGTTTGTAATGTTATTTCTTTCCATAAATAACTTTCCTGACCTCAGTGCAATATTCCTCCTCACTGACCTGGGGGGGAGGGGAAACCTCTTGAGGGGGGAGGGGCGACCAGGAAGTCAGCATACTCTATACTTTGCAGATAGAGAAAGAAGCTGTGTGTCCTAAAGATAGTGTAGTGGTTATGGTGAATGTCTTTGGCAAGGGGCTCAGCAATTAAGCTATTCAGCATTCCCACTCGCATTTTCCTCAGGAAATGCATTGTCTAGTTACATTATATTTTAATACTACTGCTGCTGCCTCCATGCTGAGTAAAGCTTCATGACCTCTCTGGCACAGCGGATTCACCAACAGCCTCCGCTTCAAGCTACCAGACCGGATCGTAACAGCAAGTGTAACTAAAACAATTAACCTTATGTTAAACCCTGGTTTGCGGCCTTTATACTGCAACCATTAGGCTGTCTGCAAGAGCAAATCTGCACTCTCTCTCTCTTTCTTGCTCTCTCTCTCTCTCTGTATATATATATATATATATATTGTTGCTTTTGTTATGTTCATTTTTCAACAGTTTATTTTGTGTTCGTCGTGTCTGTGTCCGTGTGCTTTAGTTTGTCCTAGGTTTGTGTTAAATAAAATGATAGTATAAAATGTTTTTGCTTATTATGAAGTTAGATGTGTTGATGTTGATTTGTTCGATGTGAAGTTAGATGTGTTGAAAAACCTAAAAATCGATCTCAAAAAGAAATGAAACATTTCCAAAAAATAACATTTTTTAATCAAAAAATTAATTCAGACATAGCTGAGCATGAGCTTCTGAAGCCTTTCCAGCTCAGCAAGATATTCTAATTGCTGCTGGTCTAGCTGCGTATTTTGCTGGACCAGGTAGCGAATTTGTTGATGATTTCCCTTAATCCTCAGATGTGTCTTCTTTAGCAGCGCGTGCTGCTGCATCATCTTTCTTGCTACTGTTAGGATATAATAAAAAAACATTTGGATTTCAAAGAACGTTACCAAATAAATAAAATATTTTTTTTGCTTATTAATCAATCATTATCATGTGTATACACTTGTTATGTGTCTAACACATCCCGGGAGTGCAGAATTATTAGGCAAATGAGTATTTGGACCACATCATCCTCTTTATGCATGTTGTCTTACTCCAAGCTGTATAGGCTCGAAAGCCTACTACCGATTAGGCATATTAGGTAATGTACATCTCTGTAATGAGAAGGTGTGTGGTCTAATGACATCAACACTCTATATCAGGTGTGCATAATTATTAGTCAATTTCCTTTCCTTTGGCAAAATGGGCCAAAAGAAGGACTTGACAGACTCTGAAAAGTCCAAAATAGAGAGATATCTAGCAGAGGGATGCAGCACTCTTAAAATTGCAAAGCTTCTGAAGCGTGATCATCAAACAAAAGAAACGTGTGGAAAAACAAAGGCGCAAAATAACTGCCCATGAACTGAGAAAGGTTAAGCGTGCAGCTGCCAAGATGCCACTTGCCACCAGATTGGCCATATTTCAGAGCTGCAACATCACTGGGGTGCCCAAAAGCACAAGGTGTGCAATACCCAGAGACATGGCCAAGGTAAGAAAGGCTGAAAGACGACGACCACTGAACAAGACACACAAGCTGCAACGTCAAGACTGTGCCAATAAATATCTCAAGAAAGATTTTTCTAAGGTTTTATGGACTACTGAAATGAGAGTGAGTCTTGATGGGCCAGATGGAAGAGCCCGTGGCTGGATTGGTAAAGGGCAGGGAGCTCCAGTCCGACTCAGACGCCAGCAAGGTGGTGGTGGAGTACTGGTTTGGGCTGGTATCATCAAAGATGAGCTTGTGGGGCCTTTTCGGATTGAGGATGGAGTCAAGCTCAACTCCCAGTCCTACTGCCAGATTATGGAAGAGACCTTCTTTAAGCAGTGGTACAGGAAGAAGTCACCATCCTTCAAGAAAAACATGATTTTCATGCAGGACAATGCTCCATCACACGTGTCAAAGTACTCCACAGCGTGGCTGGCAAGAAAGGGTATTAAATAAAAAAAAGTAATGACATGGCCTCCTTGTTCACCTGATCTGAACCCCATTGAGAACCTGTGGTCCATCATCAAATGTGGGATTTACAAGGAGGGAAAACAGTACACCTCTCTGAACAGTGTCTGGGAGGCTGTGGTTGCTGCTGCACGCAATGTTGATGGTGAACAGATCAAAACACTGACAGAATCCATGGATGTCAGGCTTTTGAGTGTCCTTGCAAATAAAGGTGGCTATATTGGTCACTGATTTGTTTTTGTTTTGTTTTTAAATGTCAGAAATGTGTATTTGTGAATGTTGAGATGTTATATTGGTTTCACTGTTAAAAATAAATCATTGAAATGGGTATCTATTTATTTTTTGGTTAAGTTGCCTAATAATTCTGCACAGTAATAGTAGTCACCTGCACACACAGATATCCCCCGAAAATAACTAACACTAAAAACAAACTAAAAACTACTTCCAAAAAAATTCAGCTTTGATATTAATGAGTTTTTGGGGTTCATTGAGAACATGGTTGTTGTTCAATAATAAAATGAATCCTCAAAAAATACAACTTGCCTAATAATTATGCACTACCTGTATACTTCTAGCATCAATACCATATTATGGTTCTACAATCTGACAGGTGCGCTTTATATGTTGTCCATTTTTATATCTACATTTTGTTGTTGAAATGTTATTAATCATTGTGCACATATTTACCTTCCTGAGCGAGGCTCACAGGACCGCTCTCTTCCTCCTGCTCTTCTGCTTGAGAAGTTGGGGTGGTGGGGGGGGGAATCTCCTCAGCTTGCTCCTCAGCAGGAGCTGGGGTTGGGGAGTGGGAGGGCCCTGGCTGCTCCTCTTCATCCATCTCCTCCTCTGCCGCATCCTCCTCTGCCGCATCCTCCTCCTCCTCCTCATCGGCCTGGCGCCTTCTGCGCTTGGCGCGGATAACTGGCATTGGAGCTCCTATAATAACACAATGTTCATATATTATAAAAATGTTTTCTAATGACGTATGCAAATTCTGTGTACTGTGCTGTATTGTATATGAATACAAATTGATTTATATAGACAGTTAACCAATGGGACAATGTTATATTAAAGGGTCTTGTGGGCACTACAGGGGACTGAGCGTGAGCTGGGATGCAACCATGTTAAAATGAGCTGTTTTTGTCTCCTTTGTTTTGTTCAGACCATCTCATGTTAAAAAAAGGGCCTGATGGAGCACACGGGATTACTATAACAACCCCACTCCTAACACAGGAATTTAGTGGTAATCTATATATATAAAACTCAACGTGTGTGTGTGCATAAATGTATGTATGTATGTATGTATGTATGTATGTATGTTCCAGCATCACGTACAAACGGCTAAAGATATTTATATGAAACTTGGCACACAGGTTACTTATATGTCAGCCACAAACATAGGATAGGTGGTTTAAACCTTACCCACCCCCACTTGCCATGGTCGGGGTTTTTCTTTAAAGTCCCATGCAAAGCAATGGGAAAATTATGTTCCCACATAACTTCTGTGTTCCTGTCTGCTGCCCCATGTCTTTTTTCAACAGTACTATGAATACCTTGGCCGGTGGTGATATATGTTAGCACAACATGGCATCTTGGTTAACAACATCTGACCTTACATGAATTACATATGACCTTACATAACTGTCACCAAAGGAGCTGCGGTGGCTCCACGCGATTGCCACTGCACTGACAACTGATTCACCTCTGCAGCTAGGGGTTCGGATCCCGCTCTCGGCTACCTGTGAATTGAGTTTGGTGGTCTCAGCCCCGCCCGTGGTGGGTGTGCTATGCGAGGTTGGGTTGGGAGGACCCCCTCACACCCGCCATTGCCAACCGGGGCATGGAGAAAGGTGGCAGATTGCCTCTGGGGGAGGCCTCCCAACTCCTGCAGGCCGGCTCCTCTCTCTTTCGAGTTCACGCACAAAATACACTTTTTTTAAAAAAAACATAACTGTCAACAATAACTTACCTGGATGATATTTAGCCCGAAGACGTCTGACCTGATCCATTTGGCGCCTCTTCAGGTCAGACCACTTCTTCACAATTGCATTGTGGTCGTGTTGGCCGCCAAAGTCAGCGATTAGGGCGCTGACCACAGCCCTTTTCTCTGGCTGCCTCCGCAGCTCATCGTATCCTGTTTCCAGGAACTTCTGCAAGATGAAGAACAAAGTATATTGTAATACTTCTGTTGACAGCCTTATGGATATATGACGTAAATGTATGCTATTCAACAATTGGAAGCATTCTCGCCTTATTAATCAATGACAGGGGTAACATGAAAGATTTTATATCCTGCCATTTCGGTCGCCACCTTTTTTGCATAAATATAGCAGCCATTATCATTTGCATAATTATGAATATATTATTAACAACACAGGATACACGTATAGGGGAGATATGCGTTGCTAACTCTTTTCCCTGTCAGGAGCCTAACGCCCCGGGGGGTCAGAGACGGGACCTTTTTCGGAGGACCACTGACGTATGTACCCGTCGCAGTTTTTTGTGATGTCACTCTTTAGGTGTGTGCACATTTTTCACTGCATCCGGGTGGAGTTTTTGGGTTGTGTTTTGCACGCCACAGGCTTTTCAACAGGAAAAAAACAGCTGGAGGCAGAATGGTTGCAAAACACTACGTGTTTGTTACTTAACTCTGGGTTTCAAGACCAGTCCACCTCCAGCTGTTGCAAAACTACTACTCCCATCAGCCACGGTCTGTCAGTGCATGCTAAGAATTTTACTTTTGCTGCATCTAGGGTGCCACAGTTTAGAGACCCGTGCATAAAGGCCTGAAAAATGGGGGCCTGCAGAACTTACAATACTAGAAGTGCCAGCATTCCCAGGCATGCTGGAAGTTGTAGTTCTGCAACATCTAAAGGGCAATATGTATTCGAACGTCCTTGGGCCTTGAGGACACTGAAGTCAGGACGTTCGCATACGTCCTATGTCCAAAAAATTTTTAAATTCATTATGCTAAATAACAAGGAAAAGTGCCTAAATACACATTTGCCAACCAGGGTGTCTGCAGCTGTCCAGGCATGCTGGGACTTGTAGTTTTGTAAAAGCAGGAGACACATTTTTGGTTAAATACTAATATCTGATCATATATACTAACTTTTAAACTAGACTTAAATGCAGTTGAAGATGATGAAATAACAGTGGTCAAAATACTTACACAAATCAGCAACTTTTCCTCAGACTTAGTGAAATTGCTTCCAACCATGTTGCTGTGTGATTGCGCTGCGATCATAAGTTGGAAACTGGCAAGGCTCCAGGAAATGGTCGCGTGTTGTTCGCGTGTTGATTGCGCTGCTTGGACCGAGATGGGTCCATATGGCTTCGGCTGTATGGACCACAGTAACTCTTTTCCCTGTCAGGAGCCTAGGAGCCTAACGCCCCGGGGGGTCAGAGACGGGACCTTTTCGGAGGACCACTGACGTATGCAACCGTCGCAGTTTTTTGTGATGTCACTCTTTAGGTGTGTGCAAATTTTTCCTTGCACCGGGTGGAGTTTTTGGGTTGTGTTTTGCACGCCACAGGCTTTTCAACAGAAAATAACCAGCTGGAGGCAGAATGGTTGCAAAACACTACGGGTTTGTTACCTAACTCTGGGTTTCAAGACCAGTCCACCTCCAGCTGTTGCAAAACTACTACTCCCATCAGCCACGGTCTGTCAGTGCATGCTAAGAATTTTACTTTTGCTGCATCTAGGGTGCCACAGTTTAGAGACCCGTGCATAAAGGCCTGAAAAATGTGGGCCTGCAGAACTTACAATACTAGAAGTGCCAGCATTCCCAGGCATGCTGGAAGTTGTAGTTCTGCAACATCTAAAGGGCAATATGTATTCGAACGTCCTTGGGCCTTGAGGACACTGAAGTCAGGACGTTCGCATACGTCCTATGTCCAATAAAATGTTAAATTCATTATGCTAAATAACAAGGAAAAGTGCCTAAATACACATTTGCCAACCAGGGTGTCTGCAGCTGTCCAGGCATGCTGGGACTTGTAGTTTTGTAAAAGCAGGAGACACATTTTTTGTGAAATACTAATATCTGATCATATATACTAACTTTTAAACTAGACTAAAATGCAGTTGAAGATGATGAAATAACAGTGGTCAAAATACTTACACAAATCAGCAACTTTTCCTCAGACTTAGTGAAATTGCTTCCAACCATGTTGCTGTGTGATTGCGCTGCGATCATAAGTTGGAAACTGGCAAGGCTCCAGGAAATGGTCGCGTGTTGTTCGCGCAATTGCGCATGCGCGATCGAAAAATCGCAATCGCAATATGTATTTTGGTTAAAATATCATACATATTCGATTTCAGAGTGCTGCTACAGCAGTTTTCGAAATATCTGCAATAAATTTCGCATTCGCATGTTGCGATATTTCGATAAAATATCTGGAATATTCTGAGCCAATCAGAGCGCTCCTCCAGCATATCTCGAAATTGCGCAATAAATATCGCATTCGCATGTTGCGATATTTCGATAAAATATCTGGAATATTCTGAGCCAATCAGAGCGCTCCTCCAGCATATCTCGAAATTGCGCAATAAATATCGCATTCGCATGTTGCGATATTTCGATAAAATATCACGAATATTCTGAGCCAATCAGAGCGCTCCTCCAGCATATCTCGAAATTGCGCAATAAATATCGCATTCGCATGTTGCGATATTTCGATAAAATATCACGAATATTCTGAGCCAATCAGAGCGCTCCTCCAGCATATCTCGAAATTGCGCAATAAATATCGCATTCGCATGTTGCGATATTTCGATAAAATATCACGAATATTCTGAGCCAATCAGAGCGCTCCTCCAGCATATCTCGAAATTGCGCAATAAATATCGCATTCGCATGTTGCGATATTTCGATAAAATATCACGAATATTCTAAGCCAATCAGAGCGCTCCTACCGCAGTTATTAAAAAAATCGCAATTATTTTCGCATTCGCAATAGCGAAAAATCGCATTCAATTAATTTCGATAAAATATCACGAATATTCGAATTTAGCGAATATATCTCGAATATTCGAATATATATTCGAGATATATCGCGAAATCGAATATGGCATATTCTGCTCAACACTAGTCAAGACCATACAGCGGTATAACAGGAAGGGTTCCACTCAGAATAGGCCTCACCATGGTCCACCAAAGAAGTTGAGGTCACGTGCTCAGCGTCATATCCAGAGGTTGTCTTTGGGAAATAGACGTATGAGTGCTGCAGAGGTTGAAGGGGTGGGGGAGGGGTCAGCCTGTCAGTGATCAGACCATACGCCGCACGCTGCATCAAATTGGTCTGCATGGCTGTCGTCCCAGTAGGAAGCCTCTTCTAAAGATGATGCACAAGAAAGCCTGCAAACTGTTTGATGCAGACAAGCAGACTAAGGACATGGATTACTGGAACCATGTCCTGTGGTCTGATGAGACCAAGATAAACGTATTTAGGGGCAGATCCACATACATCTGCGCCGGGCGCAGCGTATCTAAGATACACTACGCCGCTGTAACTTACTTTGCTTTTGTTTGAATCCACAACAAAACAGCGCCATAAGTTACGGAGGCGTAGTGTATCTCTCTTATGCCGCGGAATTCAAATGGCTGTGATGGGGGCGTGTTTTATGTTAATACGTTGTGACCCGACGTAATCAACGTTTTTTTTTAACTGCGCATGTGCTGTCCCTGGGGGTATCCCAGTGCGCATGCTCGAAATTAAACCGGAACCAGCCAATGCTTACGACGGTGACGTCATTCTACGCAAATTCCTATTTGCGAACGACTTACGCAAACGACGCAAAAAATTCTGAATTGTACACGGGAAGGACGGCCATACTTAACATTGAGTACGCCACCATATAGCAGCTTTAACTATACGCCGGAAAAAGCCGAACGCAAACGACGGAAAAAAATGCTCCGGGCCGACGTACGTTCGTGGATCGCCGTAAATAGCTAATTTGCATACTCGACGCGGATTACGACGGAAACGCCACCTAGCGGCCGCCGAAAAATTGCATCTAAGGCCCCATACACACGATAGAATCCATCCGCTGAAAAATCCCAGCGAATGGGTTTCAGCGGATAGATCCTATGGTGTGTACACGCCAGCGGATCTGTTTCCGCGGATATTTCTCCCCTGGGATGGATTCCAGCAGATCGAATATTTGCTGACATGCACAACAAATCCATCTGCTGGAGTCCTTCCCAACGGATGGATCCGCTGGTCTGTATAGACTCACCGGATCCATCCGTCCGAAGGGATCCCCCGCATGCGTCGTAATGATTCGACGCATGCGTGGAATTCCTTATATGACAGCGTCGCGCACGTCGCCGCGTCATAATCGCGGCGACGGCGCGACACGTCATCGCCAGAGGATTTCGGCGCGGATTTCAATGCGATGGTGTGTACACGCCATCGCATAGAAATCCTCGAGAGGATTTATCCGTGGAAACGGTCCGCTGGACCGTATCCGCGGATAAATCCTCCCGTGTGTATGGGGCCTTAGTGTCAGATGGTGTCAGGCGTGTGTGTGGCGGCAACCAGGAGAGGAGGACAAAGACAAGTGTGTTTTGTCTACAGTCAGGCATGGTGGTGTCATGGTCTGGGGCTGCATGAGTGCTGCCGGCACTGGGGAGCTTCAGATCATTGAGGGAACCATGAATGCCAACATGTACCGTAATGTATTATAGGGGGTTCCCTGAGACCGGGAAGTTATTTCAATGGTTCCTCCATTTAAAAAACCTTAAGAAAGGGCGCTTGAGTGACAGCTGGAATTACGTCCAAGATGGTGGCACCCACCAGTAGTTGCAGAGCTTTTTAACGTCTGCACAAGAGAGGCTTCTACAGGTAAATCACTGTGATAGAAATATATTAAGTGCACATAAATTCTTATGGGAAGATATTTGATGAAATTAATGGTGGATTTATGGTTGAGGTCTCAAATTAATCCCCAAGTTGTATATTTAGCCCAAATGTCATCCGCCACTCTTATTTCATTTTTCTTGGCCCCACAAAGACAATAAAGCCAAACCGTGCGTTTGTCAGATCCCACCGGTGTGTCTCCATCTCGTAATATATGGTCATTTAGGAGAGCACGTTCTCCATCCAAACATCATAAAAAGCACCTGTGTCATTGTGAAAGATGTTCCCTGCAAAAGAATGCCATTTATTTCCTAAGATCACAACACCGACGAATGCCAAACAGCTGCTGCAAGAACAATAAAGAAGCCAACATCTGCTTTACAGGACAAAACTGTGATAACATGTAGTGGAGAAGGACGGGGATGTTGGGTGATATTCGTCTAGAGGTGACAGTCAAACCTACAATATCCATGTACCCAATATCAAATTGTTTCACGTTGCACAAAAACCAGGGCTTTTTTTTCAGCGGGAACGCGGGGGAACGCGGGGGAACGCAGTTCCGGCACCTCCTGGACTGACTATATGTAATGGCAAGGGGTGCTGGGGTGTGCTGCAGGGTATTGATGCTCACTGCTGGGGATCTATTTGTGCAGGGGGGTCTATTGTTGCTGGGGAGGTCTATTGTTGCTGGTGGGGGGCCTATTGTTGCTGGTGGGGGGGCCTATTGTTGCTGGGGGCTCAGTTGCTGAAAGAGGTCTACTGTTGGGAGAGGGGCCTATTGTTGATGGCAGCCAGAGAGTCTATTAACCACTTAAGCCCCGGACCAATATGCTGCTAAATGCCCAAAGGCGTTTTTACAATTCGGCACTGCGCCGCTTTAACAGACAATTGCGCGCTCGTGCGACGTGGCTCCCAAACAAAATTGGCGTCCTTTTTTACCCACAAATAGAGCTTTCTTTTGGTGGTATTTGATCACCTCTGCGGTTTTTATTTTTTGCGCTATTAAACAAAAATAGAGCGACAATTTTGAAAAAAATTCAATATTTTTTACTTTTTGCTGTAATAAATATCCCCCAAAAACATATATAAAAATATATTTTTTCCTCAGTTTAGGCCGATACGTATTTTTCTACCTATTTTTGGTAAAAAAAATCGCAATAAGCGTTTATTGATTGGTTTGCGCAAAATGTATAGCGTTTACAAAATAGGGGATATTTTTATTGCATTTTTATTAATTTTTTTTTTTTTACTACTAATGGCGGCGATCAGCGATTTTTTTCGTGACTGCGACATTATGGCGGACACTTCGGACAATTTTGACACATTTTTGGGACCATTGTCATTTTCACAGCAAAAAATGCATTTAAATTGCATTGTTTATTGTGAAAATGACAGTTGCAGTTTGGGAGTTAACCACAGGGGGCGCTGAACGTGTTAGGCTTCACCTAGTGTGTGTTTACAACAGTAGGGGGGTGTGGCTGTAGGTCTGACGTCATCAATCGAGTCTCCCTATAAAGGGGATGACTCGATCGATGCGACGCCACAGTGAAGCACGGGGAAGCCGTGTTTACATACGGCTCTCCCCATTCTTCAACTCCGGGGAGCGATCGCGACGGTGCGGCTATAAACGAATAGCCGCGCCGTCGTCCCGGATCGCTCCCCGAGGGAATCCGCCCGCCGCACACAGCGGGGGGGGGGGTCCCGATCGGACCCCCCACCCGCTAGAAGGCAAGGACGTATATATATATACGCCCTTCTGCCTGTCCGTGCCATTTTGCGGACGTAAATAGTCGTGCGGCGGGCGTTAAGTGGTTAATGCTGGCTGTGCGGAGATCTGTTGATGCTGCCGGGAGTCTAATGTTGCTGGGGGGAGATTTTGTTGTGGTTGGTCCATTGTTGTTAGAGGGATCTATTGTAGCTGGCTACAGGGGATATTTTTTACAGTTTTTCTTGATATCATTACCAAATTCCATACAAATCTCTTAGCACCACAAAATGATACTTGGTTCTATATTGTCTAAAAGGGGCGGTACTGTGAGGTGGGTAGGGGCGGAGAAAAGGGGTGACTTGGAAAGGGGGAGTTCCTGCACCTATTGTCTGAGAAAAAAAGCCCTGACTAAAACTCTAAGGCCCCGTAGACACGAGAGGATCGATCCGCTGAAATTGATCCGCGGATCGGTTTCAGCGGATAGATCCGCTGGTGTGTACGATCCAGCGGATATTTATCCGCGGATATATTTTGGGCCGACCGATTTCCAGCGGATAAAAATTTCTTGGCATGCTAAGAAATCTATCCGCTGGAATCGGCTCCAGCGGATCGATCCGGTGGTCTGTACAGACTCACCGGATCGATCCGTCCGAACCCATCCCTCGCATGCGTCGTAATGATTCGACGCATGCGTGGATATCCTTATATGACAGCGTCGCGCACGTCGCCGCGTCATCATCGCGGCGACGGCGCGACACGTCACCGCGGACGGAAAGCGATGAAAGCGATTCGCGGACCGTTTTCATCGGACATGTCCGCTCGGAGATTTTGGTCTGATGGTTGTAAACACCATCAAACCAAAATCCCCGCAGACAGAGAACGCGGTGACGTAGACGACACCGACGTTCTCTATCGCGCAAGTTCAATGCTTCCACGCATGCGTCGAATCAATTCAACGCATGCGCGGGATTTCGGTCCGCTGGTTAGACGTACTTTCCTGCCGAGAAACCCGAGCGTCTGTGTACTTACCTGTCTCCATGGAAACCCGCGTATGCTCAAAATGACTTTGACGCATGCTCGGTAGCTTCCAAGGCATAGGTAGGGTGAAGCAAGATGGCGACGACGGCATCAAATGTGACGATCGCATGCTCTGCATAGTCGAAGATGTCATCGTGTTCGCGCCATTCAAAAGAACGGCGGTTCTTTTGGAAAGTTAGTAAGATCATAAATTAGAAAATTCCTAAATTCCTAAATTCGAAAACCCGAAAATTCGAAAATCTGAAATAATAACTACCGTATATACTCGAGTATAAGCCGACCCGAATATAAGCCGAGGCACCTAATTTTACCGCAAAAAAATGGGAAAACGTATGGACTTGAGTATAAGGCTAGGGTGTCCATCTGCATGCCTCACTTTGCCTCACTGTGCCCATGCCTCACTGTGCCCATGCCTCACTGTGCCCATGCCTCACTGTGCCCATGCCTCACTGTGTCCATGACCAGACTGACGTTTAACAATGGAGTCTATGGAAGGGGTGTTCGGCTTTGAAAAATCGGTGCTCCCCAGGCCGTAGGTCCCCCGGACAACAAACTTTGCACACTTGTAGAGAAGAAATGGGGCTACATGTGTACGTCATCGCGTTCATGACGGACGAAAGAACATTTGTGTGACCGTGTGTATGCAAGCCAAGCTTGTGTGGAATTCCGTCAGAAAAACCATCCAAGGTTTTTCAGACAGAAATGTACGCGGCATTAGAGGAGCAAGCTTGTCCAGGGCAGATGACAGGGATCTATTGTAGAGGGAGAATTTCATTAATCCTCACTGTACATTTACAAGCTGGGAACAGCAAGGCGAACAAACTTTACTGCAGTACAGGAAAAACGGGTCACCCACCGCAACCTAGATGTGTTGTCCGGCAGATCTTGGTAAATTCTAGAACTGGACAGCTAGAAGATCTTCCATATATGTATTTACGATATTTATCGGCGTATAACGCTTTTGTCCCCTTAAAATCAGGGGGAAATCGTGGGTGCGCGATATACGCCGATCCTGCTGTCTCTGGGCGCCGCCGAAATAGACCGAGCCGAGTGTACTGCGCACTCGGCTAGGCTCGGCCACGCTCGGCTCCGCCTGCAGGACCGCGAGAGAAGCTGAGAGGAGCCGAACAGACAGGAAATACGGCTCTGTACAGCTCAGCTGAGGCGCCAAACTCAAAAATACACGCTGGGCAAGACAGCAGATGGACACCTCCAAGCAAGTCCGCAGACGGACGCCGGACAATGCCACCGAGAGGAGCCGGGCAAGCCGCAGATGGACACCCACAAGGCTGGATGGACTCTGCGCAAGTCCGCAGACAGACGCTGGACAAGGCCGCGATGGACCCTGGGCAAGACAGTAGACGGACACCCACAAGGCCGCACCGACGAGCATTCAAAATGTACGTTTTTTTTTCATGTACGTTTTTTTTTCCTTAAGGCCTCGTACACACGATCGAACATGTCCACTGAAACTGGTCCGGCGGACCAGTTTCCGCGGACATGTTCGGTCGTATCAGGGCACCAATCCTGCCCAGGCTTCCAGACCAGCGCAATCACGGCTGTTAGCGCACGGACCCGCGGTCCGTCCGGCCAATCAGAGCCCTGAGCGGGCTATTTAAACCTCTCCCTTTCCCCTGGCTGGTTGCTGGCTTGTCACAGCAATTGCTGGTGTACTTCCTGGTTGTGGAAAATCCCGCTGTTTGTTCCTGATTACCTGACCTTGGCTCTGTTCCCCGGATTGCTGCTTTCTCCTAACCTTGGACCTCGGCTTGTTTACTGGACTGCTTTGATCTCACCTGCCCTTGATCTATTGGCTTGAACTTTGACTATCCTGCTCTCCGTGCTCCATTGACCACAACCTGTCTCCCGAATTACCTTCTGCTTCTTCCGTACCCAGTTCCCGGACCTCCAGGATCATCCCGGTGTGCTCCCCGGCCACTTCCAGTGGACTGCTTCCTGATCGGTCCTGTTCCACGCACCCGACCCTCACCTTCCTGTCGGTACCGGTGCCTCCTGGTGCGTCCTCCCCCTGTCCTCACTCCAGGGGGCGGACCG
This sequence comes from Rana temporaria, assembly GCF_905171775.1. Lineage (NCBI taxonomy): Eukaryota > Metazoa > Chordata > Amphibia > Anura > Ranidae > Rana > Rana temporaria. Next base: position 11,468,486 of record NC_053493.1, read on the forward strand.
CGCCAGGTCGCAAAGGGAGCCGCCCTCAGCATCTTGGCCTTGGTAAGTGTACTTCTGTTACCTCCTGATAGGTTGTCTGTACGGCCGACCGGACAATTTTCCGGCGGATCGGACAGGTTTCCAGCGGACAAATGTTTCTTAGCATGCTAAGAAACATGTCCGCTGGAAGCCTGTCCGTCGGACATGTTCGGTCGTCTGTACGACTCACCGGACATGTCCGCTCGGCCGAAAGCCCTCGCATGCGTCAAAGTGATTTGACGCATGCGTGGAAGCATTGACCTTCCAGGGTCGTGCACGTCGCCGCGTCATCGTCGCGGCGACGGCGCGGCCACGTCACCGCGTTCGCTGTCCGCGGAAAATTTGGTCTGATGGTGTGTACAGCGATTAGACCAAAATCCGCCAGCGGACATGTCCGATGGAAACGGTCCGCGGACCGTTTTCATCGGACATGTCCCGTCGTGTGTACGAGGCCTCAGACTTCCCTTAAGCTTGGGGTGCGCGTTATACGCCGGCGCACGGTATACGCAGATAAATACGGTAACTGTTTTCCTGGAGTTCGGCTTTAAACTCAGTCCTCTATAACTGGCCTGGACTGCCTTTTTTTTCTGAAGGAGGACGGTGATCTTTCCGTGACCCTGATGTTTTCAAGATGAAGATAAGCCATTGTGTATTACGCAACACACATATTCTTGTCTTCAGCGCAGCCCGCAATTATCAAACATTCACAGATCCTAAACAGGAGGTTCAAAAACATCCAAGTACAATATGAGAGCCCAGGCTCCCAGCTAGAGAGCTGTCAGGTTCCATGGCCAAGGCTCCCCAGGCCTTCACCGGAGAAGACAACACACATACACATTCTGATGTTAAACAGCCCAGCCTAACAGGCAGCCGGCAAGCCAATATTTTTGGACTACAAACTATTTATTTTTTTGCTCAAGTCAAGAGGTCAGCGTGCTGAAGAAGATGCGGCAGATCCTCACGGCAAACATAAAAAAATAATTGACATTTTCACCTTGTTGTGTTATATAAAACGAACTTGGAAATATTTCATAAAATGCTTTTTTCTACTGAACATAAATCTGACACTGAACATTCACTGAACCGAAAAGTACAAAAACTTGAAGAAGAAAATTGCTTCATGAACACAATTGCTCCTCTCCTAAGAAAGCCTTTGCGTGCTCCAGTATGTAACGTCATGCAATATAGATTTCCTTCAGTCATCTTTCTGGTCAAACTGGTCTGAGGGCACAAACCTTTGGGTGTTCGAATGTCAAGGACCACACAATGCCAACAAAGAGCTGGGGAGATATAGAAGAGGATTGTTGGCTTTTGATTGTGTACTGTCACTTTAAATGTTGTGTTTTCCTTTTTTTTACTCTCTTTAACCACTTCAGCCCCGGACCATATTGCTGGTCAATGACCGGGACACTTTTTGCGATTCGGCGCTGCGTCGCTTTAACTGACAATTGCGCGGTTGTGCGACGTGGCTCCCAAACAAAATTGGGGTCCTTTTTGTCCCACAAATAGAGCTTTCTTTTGGTGGTATTTGATTACCTCTGCGGTTTTTCGTTTTTGCGCTATAAACAAAAATAGAGCGACAATTTTGAAAAAAATTATATTTTTTTCTTTTTGCTATAATAAATATCCCCCAAAAATATATAAAAAAACATTTTTTTTTCTCAGTTTAGGCCGATACGTATTCTTCTACATATTTTTTGCTAATATATCGTATATCTGCGGCGGCTGGTCGGCAAGTAGTTAATTTGCTTTAAAACAGTCAAATAGCAAGAAAATGCACATAATTAAAGTGATTCTAAAGGCAAAAGTTTTTTTTTTTTTTTTTACCTTAAAGTGGTGTTCTAGGGAAAAAATGTAAATAAAAGCAAGCAGCTACACATACTGCAGCTGCTGGCTTTTAATAAATGGAAACTTACCTGTCCTGCAGTCCCTCGATGTCGGCACCATTGCGGGTAAGGGAACCCAGCAGTGTAGCAGGGAACCCCACTGCGCATGCGCGAGGCCCCGGCTCCTCTCTCATATTAGCCTGTGTTTTCCAGGCCTTGAGATCTCCAGTGGCCTTAAGACAGCTTAGAGCTACCATGATCAGAGAGGGCTCTTATGGACAGAGTTTCCCTTCAAACACTGTACTGTGAAGTAGTGGGCCCCAAGTTATGTCCTGGACTACTGACCCTCCTATAATCAAAGTACCTTGAATGTGCCTGTCCAAGTTCCAAGCCTAAAGCTGGCCATAGGTGGTGCAATTTTCTTTCCTGCAACCACAGTCAGTGTTGTTGGGGGAATCCGAAAACTAATTAAATAAATTAAACAAATTTATGTAAATAACGAATCGAGACTAAACAAAACCCATTTTTTTTTGCACTGCACATGTCTACTGTCAGGCAGGCAGTATGATTTCTATTGATGACTCTAATAATAAGAGTGCAGTCTTCCATTGAAGCCTTGCAATAAAAAGCCAGAAAAATCTACCGCAGTATATTAATGTTAAACTGATTGGGTTGTCGGACTTTGGCACAGCTGCAGTGTGTCCTGTACAGCATGAGGGGTTCACATACTTTACTCCCCGGCTGCAGTTGCTTATTAATTTGCCCAGCAGGTGATAAGTAGTTGCCGGGGATAATGACACAGCTCAGCCGTGGATTGCGATACGCTTCCCACATTCCTCCTCGCACGTAGTAAAAACGGCATCTTGTCCGCTTCAAGCCGCGGCGGAGGATAGAGAGCGAACCGAGCAGATTTTCCCAGAGGTGTTCTCGGCCGGTTTGTTTATCTGTCTCATCGTTCCATCTGTTCTTCTAATCCTCCTTTCTTTACTGTAACGTATTCTGGCAGAATCTGGCAGAGCATCACTATGATACATCAGTGCGCTCCGAGAACGGGTCACAACCTTCGATACGCTGCGGAATGTTACAGCAACACAACTTCTTCTTGTGATATTTCGCAGTTGTGATCGGGCTGTGTACGGCTTCCAAGTGTCAGCGCAAAGAGAATACACCGAGCAATTCCGCAGAGCGCATTTTTTTTGTTGGAAGGAGCCTTCCAAATGAGGCCAAGGCTTCCAAATTCTGATTAGTTTTTGTGTTGACCGACACGCTTCTGGTTCTAGAGAAGAACCAACCCGCGAGATCATCTCTGCCGATTCTGCCATAAGTTCAGTGACTTGAGAGTATAGCCTGAAGCAAAAAATAAATGTAGCGCCTGGTTACTTTGAAGAACCGGTGCTATTTAAATTTAAAGGGAGATCAGAGTGTAGTTAGACTCTGATCCAAATTGTTATGCTTAAAACAGGGTCTCTGTCTCAGCTTGGCTGTGCTGTGAGCTCATTCTGTTGTACTGGGATGTTCTTCCCACCCCTGTGCAGTAGATGGCAGCAGTGGAGTCAAGGTTTGGGTGCTCTTCCCCAGCAGCCAATCAGGAGGGTTGAGCCTCGCTGTGCATGCTGGGGGAGGGTATTTATGGGGCAGACGCCATTGGTTCTGGGTCTTCTTCGTCCAGTGTGGCACCCACCTTTAGGGTTGCCACATTACGGCGTCCCGGCAATATGGCCTACCTGGTCGGGGCGTGCGTGCCACGCGGTGTTCCTGGTTCCGGGGCCATGTTGGCCCAGAACATCTGAGCAGCGACGGGGACGGGGACCCAAGGTTCCCACCTTTGAGGATCCCAAGCTGTATTTGCTGTTCGATGGGGAGTCCATCTGAGGAGCGCCAATGAGAGTCTGGCGATCCAAAAGGGTCTCGAAAAACCACCGGGGATCAAGGTAGCCAGACACTGAAGGATTGAACACCATAAATGTCCGCTCGTGGCGATCGTATGTTTTTAGCTGCTATGTCGAATCTTCATGTCTCTATAATGTCGAATCTTTTCTCTCTATGTAGAATAACCTTAGACTAATAGATTTGGTTAGGCACATTCAACCGCAGGTTCGATAGACACAGATCGCTGTTGTCACCGTCATGTCGAATCTTCTATTTATATCGAACTGTTGTTGCCATGAAACGAAAATAAAGCATTTTTTTTATGTTGGATCTTTTAGATTACGGATTCTGCGCGTTTGTTATCGTTTGTTAAAACGAATGCGAAAATCCAGCGGAAACGTATGCACATGTCTATTTAGCAGTGTGCCTGAAGTTCAGCTTTAGGTTGCCTTGTGTACCAGTTGTGCCAGTTTTGGAGCACCACCTAGGAGAGGCTCGTGTATAGAGGACTAAAACAAAATGGCCTGTTTTTAACCAGCCAGAAAGCCTTTCTAATCCCTCTGGATTGGTCCTGTCTAGTCTTGTCTGTATACCATCTCCCTCCCTCGTTGCTCCTCTGAAATAGGTGATGACTGAAAAGACAATGGGCAAATTGATAGAGACGACGGCCGAACGTGAGAAAGGGTCTAAAGTTTCGTACGAGTCTGTGAAACGATACAGATGAGAACACGATGGGACCGCTGCGTCTTCTCCCGGTTTTTATGCCTGCAGCTGTGTTAAGTGTTTGATGATGGCTAAAAAAACATTTATACATTTGTCACATAGTTAGAAGCTCCTGCCAAAAATCAGACCTGGCAGAGAATTTTACGATAACAGAAAGGGGAAAATCATGATAGAGTGCTTTGGTGTCTCTTACATTTATTTAGCTTGGGAGGGCTTGCGGCCAGAACAAAAATCCCTTAAAAAAAGTAGTATTTTACCCATGACCTGGCCAGGATGCAGGCAGATTTGGAAGCATGTGTAGACTGTTATAGGTCAATTTATCAACGTCATTAAAGTGTGAGAGAGTATATGCGTGGCAAATCCTTCTAAAGTTCCACTGAGTATTTTTCTTGAATCGGCTAGACTCTTTCTGATGTAACCATTATTGTTCACAGAAATATATCCTTGTTACATTTTTTTTTAAGAGCTCTGCAGGACCGTATAAGTCAAGCCTCCCATGGTGGACCTTATGTCAGTCTAGAGTCAGGCTCAGAGGCCAGTAGCTATGGCAGCAGAGCAGGTATTCACACAGGTCACCCTGGCTGATTACACGGGTTCACTTGAGGTGCGGGGTCTAAGCACCAACCGGTATTCACCAGAGCTCCCGATGGTGGAGATGGGCTTTGCTGCGTGTTAGTACCAGGTCACGATCCTCAGGATAGCCCCACCAGGAGGTGAGCAAGCCGGGGTCCAGTAGCAGATATAACAGGTAGGGATCAAGCAGAAGCGTAGTCTAGAAACAATCCAAAAGTCGGTAACAAATAGTTGCAGGTTGGGATTCAGCAGAAGCGTAGTCGAGGAACGAGCCAAATGTCGGTAATGAATGGTAGCGAAGATACGGTCGGCAGCAGGAGAGACAAGAGCAAGATATTGGCAGGTGAAGGCACAATTTTCTGGCAATCAGGAAGTGCAGAGACATGGCTTAAATCAGGAAGTTCATGGGAGGAGCAAAGAGTTCAAGGTTCAAGGCAAGATCATTCAAGGGATTGTCTAAAGAATTATCCAAGGAACTGTCCAAGGCGCTGTCCAGCGTTCCAGGTGGCTGAGCAAGCAGAGTCACTGCCAGACACAACCGAGGTCCCAGGTTCAAGCCCAGGTCCTAACACCTTAGTAACAACTCTGGTATGCATTTCCATTATGGAGCCACAGTTAAAGCGGGGGTTCACCCTAAAACTACTTTCTAGTATTACAATGTCCCGACACATTACAATACAATTATGCCTTTTTTTTTTAATGCTGTACATACCTCGGTACAGTTAGTTCACCCGTGGCTTCCGGGTTGTGAATCCCGCGGGATTGGGCGTTCCTAACTTGCTGGTGATTGACGTGATGACCAAAAACGAGCTCCCCCTGTCGCGTAAGCTGCGTCATGATTGCCGAAAGGAGCCGAACGGCGGTGCGCAGGCGCAGTATAGCGCCGACTCGCCGTTCGGCTTCTTTCGGCAATCGTGACGCAGCTTATGCGACGGGGGGAGCTCGTTTTTGGTCATCACGTCAATCACCAGCAAGTTAGGAACGCCCACTCCCGCGGGATTCGCAACCCGGAAGCCGCGGGTGAACTAGCTGTACCGAGGTATGTACAGCATAAAAAAAAATATATAGGCATAATTGTATTGTAATGTTTCGGGACATTGTAATACTAGAAAGTAGTTTTAGGGTGAACCCCCGCTTTAAGTAAGGTTAGATGTACAGCAAAGATCCCAACATAGCCATGGTATTAGGGATGGGATGGGTGGAATGATAGGGTGGCAATCTAGGCAAGCAGGATAGCAAATTAAGGATGGATCTTCAAGAGTCTGGGAATTATATCATTGAGTATAAATCAACCCATGTAGGTGAGCATTAGAGTTTGAAATGATGCGTACATGCTGGAACTTGGGTATGTAGAGTCTGCGTAAAGCTACGGCCTGAGTTTGTACTTCTTTAGGGGCCAAGAAGACCACAAGTGTCTGTGCAGCACAATATCTTATGAACACAGCAAATAATAAATGCGAGTTACAGTATTGCCGGGTCCTCCAATTGCCTGGTTGTTATTGACCTGATTACTACTATCTTGCTTCCAGCCTACCCTGACCTCTGCTCAGACTTGACTATACTCTTGCTTGCTACATGCCTAGACCTCTGCTTGGACCTGACTACACTCTTGCTTGCTACCAGCCTGGATCTGTGCTTGTACCTGACAAATTCCCTTCTGTTTGCTTCCTCATGATCTGCCTCATGATCTTCTTTCTTGTCTGCAGCCTTGTTACAGTCACCCCCATTGGTGGGGGTGATCCTGAGGACCATGACCCGGTATCAGTTTTCTGCAAAGTAAACTGGGACCACTAGAGTTTTTGGTCCATCTCCACCATCAGGAGGCTCTTGTGAAGACTGACTGCCACTTTATTTTATTCACCTCAAGTGAACCCAGCTCACCTGCCAGTGGGCACCATAACACTTCCAAATGCTATGAGGCAAGTTGTTGAACTGGAGTTTGGAGAAGCAGGTAACTAATTGAGGCCCTGTGAGTTGTGCTCTGTATGTATGCCTGTCAGGTTGAGCATGCGTCTTTTCCCAGGGGGCTATACCATATGTTTATGTTAAACACAATTGTTCCAAGGGTTCATATTCCCTTTTAAACTATACACCGGTCTTCTGCCTGATTACAGTGTGGCATTTTTGCCTTAAGTGAGCACATATATAGAACCGACTGAAAGGTGACAGACATATCATTTCCTAAGGAAATATATTTTGACTTCTGAATTTGTTTTTCCTCCACCCCTTGCCTATCGTATTCTTCCTACCTTTTTGGAATAATCCTAACAACATAATTTGCTTAAAGCGGAGGTTCACCCTTAAACATGTATATACCATTCCATCCAGCATACTGCCGACATGTACAGTATGCTGTATGCCGACATGTACTGTATGCATTATGCGCCGGGAGGAAGCTTTTGTCATCATGTCAATAACTTGGTCTCTGAATAGGAATGCCCACTCCCGCGGGAGCCACTACCCGGAAGCCGCGGGGAAAATGGCTATACAACGATATGTACAGCGAAAAAAACTGTTCATGTCGGCAGTATGCTGGATGGAATGGTATATACATGTTTTTTAGGGTGAACCTCCGCTTTAATGGAGCGTCTGAGCTAATAGTTATAGCTGGCTCCCTGAATACCCAGAATATCTGATATACCTTTGGATAAAATATTTTAAATTCTATAGGTAAGATTATCTCCCACGTACTCCTTCCTGCCACAAGACAGTGAGACCTGTTTTCTTTTCCAACAATCCCTGAATGTGTCCTGATGAAGCTTAATGGTGAAACGTGTTGACGCAGAAGGGCTCACTTCCTATCATGTATTTTATATATGTGCTTTTTTAACTCTCCCAATGTTTATTTTGTACCTTTTACTGTATTTAATAAATATCATTCAAATAAGTTTGTATATTCTCCACTGTTCATTGTTCCCTTAAAGTCAAACCTTGGGGGTATTTTTGCCCTTCCTTTTTTATTTTTATACAAAACTTTCATACGGATGTGGCCATAGGAACTCTTTCTTTCAAATTTTCGTATGCCTGTCATAATCATTGAGCTCTTAATCTAGGAGCAGCCCAAAGGCTGGGAGACCAACTGCATAGGAGAGGTGAAGAACTAGTGTGGAAAAATGTCATCATTGACATCTCTAAGAGATATACGACTAAAGACAGAAAAGGGTGTGACTCACCTGTGCCCAATAATTAAAAAAATGGCTGATGCTGGTCCTTAATTAACCATTTCCTTTGCCCATGTAGGGAAAAGTAAAAGGGTCACTCACCTGTGCCCTGTCCAGCAGTATGTACTCGCCTTTGCTTCCAACTGCCCTCCATTAAATTCAGCTGTCAGAAATGAAGTGAAGTCCCCAGAGATCCGGGGCTCTCGTGCACATTGCTGAGTTGGGGGGTGCTGCACAGAGAAGGTTTTTTAACTTCAAGCATATATATAGCACCCTCTACCATAGGTTTTTTGTAAGGTAGCTGTCAGCGCAGGTAAATTTAGGCAGGCCTATGCTTCAGGCTAGGCCTGCTTGTTTTGATCTAGGAGTAGGGAGTAGCAGTAGATGTGACCACCTGTGCTTTAGTTATGGGGTGCCTCCCCTGCTTCAAGGACTGGAGTGACAGGGAGCTCATGTCCCCAACTGGAATTGGCAGGAAGCAGGCCTCCCATATAAGCTCAGGTCCAGCCCACTGGAGGGGAGTTGTCGGCAGGGGGACGTGAAGAATGGAGTGCTAGATAGCAGCAGGGGCCCATCCCCATCTGGCGGGGGGGGTGCGGCCCAGCGGGAAAGCCCAGGAGAACTGAGAGGGAGCCTCATGCTTACACGGTCATGGAGGAGGTGTCCTGGAACAGAGGGGCTGGAGAAGCTATTGGAACGCATGTCCAGGTAAAGTTCTCCATCATGGACTCAGGCCAGGAGAAGGTGTCGGTGAGTGTGACACAGTGGAGTTCTGGAAGAGGCATGCCAGGGGAACTGGGTGTAAGGCCAGAGGAGAGACTGTGGGGTTCTTGTCAAATCGATGTGGCCTGCGGGTGCAAGATTTGCACTTCGGGCTAGCTGGGATAAGTAGACCAACAACTAATACAAGTTGCTAAATTACTAGGCCGCTGGGGAAAGGTGCTGCAGACCTCTGGCCTAGTAACTACACAGCAAATTACATCCAGCGTCTGGGATTATTCAGAGTGATCTCTTTTGTCACGTGAAGATGATGGGCCTTTAAAACCACTTTAATAATATTCTTCAAATTGTTAGTCCTAAATAACGTTCAGACAAATCTAATTTGAACGAAATAACCAATGTTGTATTTTAAGTAGCTAAAGTTTAATTTTGGCTCCTAAAGCAGGAGAGAGCCAAAGTTGCGACCGCACACCGAATTAATAACTCATTGGGTTTGATCTTCTATTAATAAATACTTAGACATTGCGATAGAATTATTATAATTTTTTTTGGTTTTAGTCTTTCAGCGATTCGGCAAAAGACTTCCTTGATCAAAATCACCTGGTATATAGATTTATTGGGGTCTACTTGTTGTACATCATAAATGATCTAGCCCAATTACATCGACCACAACCTTATTCCTTCCCGGGAGAGGATCAATTTCCCAAAAACAATCCACAATATCATATTAGGATTGATTCAGAAACAAGCAGAAATAAATAAGTTGACCTGAGCTATGCCATTAATGATTTAAATGTCTGCAATCGATTGGTTTGTAGAACTTTCTAAGCTTGACCTGAATTCACATGAACTTCAATGAGAATTCATCTTTGGAAATTCAGAATTTCCGAGGTTCGTGAATGTTCAGAGGTTCGCTCATCTCTAGTAGAATTTCCTTTGAAGGAAAAATAGGAGCTACATGGTAGGGCATGCTTCCGATTGCTGAAATTGTAAAATACCGTCATGGATTGATGCCACCAGAGGACAATAAATAAATAAAAAAATGGAGTAATACTTAATATTCTTCTCCAAACTATGGGCCAGATTCACATAGAATTGCCCTGGCGCAGCGTATCAGAGATACGCTACGCCGCCGTATCTTACCTGGCTCTAAGTCGAATCCAGGAAGATTTTGCGCCGTAAGTTACGGCGCATAGTGTATTTCTCGGCGCGTATTTCAAATTGGGCGGGTAGGGGGCCTGATTCATTTAAATGAAGCGTGTCCCCGCGCCGATTGAAATGCGCATGCTCCGTTTCGAAATTTCCCGCCGTGCTTTGCGCGAAATGACTTTGCACCGACGTAATTTTTTGAACTTAGACGTGAGTTACGTCCTTTCCTATTCACGGACGACTTACGGAAAAAAAAAAATTCAAAATTCGACGCGGGAACGACGGCCATACTTAACATGGCAAGTCTATCTATACGCCACGAAATAGCAGCTTTAACTATACGCCGGGAAAAGCCGACTAGCGACGACATAAGAGAATGCGACGGCCGCGCGTACCTTTGTGGATCGACGGAAAAAGCTAATTAGCATACCGACGCGGAAAACGACGCAAACTCCACCCAGCAGGCGCCGAAATATTGCACCTACGATCCGAAGGCGTACGAAGCCGTACGCCTGTCGGATCGAAGCCAGAAGCCGTCGTATCTTGGTTTGAGGATTCAAACTAAAGATACGACGCGGGACATTTGAAAGTACGCCGGTGTATCAGTAGATACACCGGCGTACTTGCTCTGAGAATCTGGCCCTATATATTTTAAACAAAGTTTCCCTGAGACACAGATCTACTTTTATCTTATTTAGGTCAAGTAACTAATGTTGTATTTTAAATAGAAAGGGAGGACCCCCGCTAGGGATGAGCTTCGAGTTCGAGTCGAACTCATGTTCGACTCGAACATTGCCTGTTCGCCGTACAGCGAACAATTTGGGGGTGTTCGCGACAAATTCGAAAAGCCGCAGAACACCCTGGAAAAGTCTATGGGAGAAATCTAAAGTGCTAATTTTAAAGGCTTATATGCAAGTTATTGTCATAAACAGTATTTGGGGACCTGGGTCCTTCCCCAGGGGACATGTATCAATTCAAAAAAGTTTAAAAAAAACGTCCGTTTTTTCGAGAGCAGTGATTTTAATAATGCTTAAAGTGAAACAATAAAAGTGAAATATTCCTTTAAATTTCGTACCTGGGGGGGTGTAAAGTATGCCTGTAAAGCAGCGCTTGTTTCCCGTGCTTAGAACTGTCTCTGCACAAAGTGTCATTTCTGAAGGATAAAAAGTCATTTATAATCACTGCTCCCGAAAAAACTGCAATTTTTAAAACTTTTTTTTTGCATTGATACATGTCCCCTGGGGCAGGACCCGGGTCACCAAACACTTTTTAGATTTCAAACGTTCAAGTCCCATAGACTTTAATAGGGTTCTAAAGTTCACACAAACTTTTGGTCTGTTCGCAGGTTTTGGTGCGAACCGAACCGGATGTTCGGCTCATCCCTAACCTCCACTATGCCAATGTATATAAAAGAATTGAGAATATATCCCAAAGAAAGAACAGACTGTGTGGGCATATCACGAGCCAAAAAATTGTTTAAAAAGGTCCTTTAATTAACAATCAATTAAAATGACATAAAACATTTAGACAAGGTCAACAGATACCCAATAATAACAAATGTGGATGTTAGGATCCTAAGTAAAAGAGAAATAGAGTGTGTATATAATGGATGATATAACAAATTATGATCCAACCCCTCCTCCACACATTGCTTGTCAACGTGTTTCGCACTTTTGTAGCTTTCTCAGGACAATACTGGATAGGTGCTGATAAACCTTGAATCAAAATACGGGGACACCACACATCACAGACTGCGACTGACAACACATATACGCTGGGAGACCAGCTTCAGATATCACAATCAAGATATATATTTATATATATATATATATATAAATTGACCTGAAGGTGGAAGCATGTATACCCTCCAAAGGGGACCGCAATCACTGATAATCTCCAGTGCCAGCAAGTAGAATCCAGCAGTAACAGCCCTTGGAGAGGCCAAGAAAAAGACTGGGGAAGAGCACCTAAATTACACCGCCAGTATCAGGTGTGGATGTCAAGCATAGTATCTCTCTCTTACTGATAGTACTCCTATCCTGTATTCACCAAATAGTTTTTAAGCCTCATCCATCTACAAGGATACCTTGTAACGGGTTGTAGCATTTTCACCATGTTTGGGTTAGCTAGTAAAGCCAAGCCCACTTGCCCTATGTAGGGTAAAGGCACCAGGTTTCCCAAGGCTGAATACTGATGGTGTCCCTGCAATTTGTCAATTACATACATTGGAGGGTATACATGCTTCCTCCTTCAGTCAATTTATACATGAATCTTGATTGTGATATCTGAAGCTGGTCTCCTGGCATAGATGTGTTGGGATTCTCAGTCTGTGATGTGGGGTGTCCTTGTATTTTGATTCAAGGTTTATCAGCACCTATCCAGTATTGTCCTGAGGAAGCTACAAACGTGTGAAACGCGTTGACAAGCAATGTGTGGAAGAGTGTTTGTGTGTTTGTTATATCATCCACACTATATTTCTCTTTTACTTAGGATCCTGAGCTCCACATTTGTTATTATTGGGTGTCTGTTGACCTTGTCTAACAATAGGGTGTTGTCTAACTGGTTTATGTAATTTTAACTGATTGTTAGTTTAAGAACCTTTTTTAAATAAATGTTGCCTTGTGATATGCCCACAAAGTCCGCTCTTTCTTCGGGATATATTCTAAATCATTTTATAAGTTGTATTTTAACCACTTAAGCCTCGGACCATTTTGCAGCTAAATGCCCAGGCCAGGTTTTGCGATTCGGCACTGTGTCGCTTTAACAGACAATTGCGCGGTCGTGCGATGTGGCTACCAAACAAAATTGGCGTCCTTTTTTCCCCACAAATAGAGCTTTCTTTTGGTGGTATTTGATCACCTCTGCGGTTCTTATTTTTTGCGCTATAAACAAAAATAGAGCGACAATTTTGAAAAAAATGCAATATTTTTTACTTTTTGCTGTAATAAATATCCCCCAAAAACATATATACATTTTTTTTCCCTCAGTTTAGGCCGATACGTATTCTTCTACCTATTTTTGGTAAAAAATCGCAATAAGTGTTTATTAATTGGTTTGCGCAAAATTTATAGCGTTTACAAAATAGGGGATAGTTTTATTTTTTTACTACTAATGGCGGCGATCAGCGTTTTTTTTCGTGACTGCGACATTATGGCGGACACTTCGGACAATTTTGACACATTTTTGGGACCATTGTCATTTTCACAGCAAAAAATGCATTTAAATTGCATTGTTTATTGTGAAAATGACAGTTGAAATTTGGGGGTTAACCACAGGGGGCGCTGTAGGAGTTAGGGTTCACCTAGTGTGTGTTTACAACTGTAGGGGGGTGTGGCTGTAGGACTGACGTCATCGATCGAGTCTCCCTATAAAAGGGATCACTCGATCGATGCAGCCGTCTCAATGAAGCATGGGGAAGCCGTGTTTACATACGGCTCTCCCCGTTCTTCAGCTCCGGGGAGCGATCGCGAGGGGGCGGCTAGAAACGAATAGCCGCGCCGTCGTGCCGTCGTCCCGGATCGCTCCCCGCGGGTTAGCGCCCGCCGCATGTACCGGGGGGGTCCCGATCGGACCCCCGACCCGTGGCAAGGAGGGGACGTACATGTACGCCCATCTGCCTGTACGAGCCATTCTGTGGACGTATATGTACATGCGGCGGGCGTTAACCGGTTAAACAGATAGCATTTCACTTTGTCTTTGAAAGCAGGAGAAAACCAAGGCTACGATCACACACTGAATGAATTACCCATTGGGCGTGATCTCTAATAAAAAATACCTAATAAGACATTGCCAAAGATTTAACATATCATTTTTTTGGTCTTTTCAGCGATTCGGTGAAACGATTCCTTGATGGAAATCACCTTGTATAATATATCTACTGTGGTCTACTCAAGCTAAATCATAGATGGTCCAGATTCCCATAAACTTCAATGAAACTTCAGAAGTTCTACATTTCGGAGGTTCATGAATGTTCAGAAAGTTTGCTCTTCCCTTATCTAGAGAGGCCTTTGAAGTAAAAATAGAAGCTCCATGCTGGGGCATGTTTGCTATTACTGAAACTGTTAAATCCCATGTCATGGATTGGTGCCACCTGGCTGAAGACTTAAAAGTGAAACCAAAGGCAAAACCTAACTAAATCTAAACCTACTCTCAGCCACATTCTAAAACCTCATCTATCTTGACCTGTAAAAAACAAAATTGCTATAATTATCTATTCTGCAGCCAGTCTGGTTCCGGGCTGAGCTGTCAGCGATAGACATGTGCACAGAAAAAAAAATCGTTTTTTTTTTGTTCTGTTTCGTATTGTTCCTTAGGTTCGTTTCCGTTCGTTTTTCGTAAGACGCCTGTTTTCCTGTTCGTTCCCGTTCGTTTTTCGTACGACGAAATTTTTTCGTATTCCGATCGTTTCGTATTTTCGTTACCGTTTTATTTTCGTACATGCGGGATGGTTCGTTATTCATGTTTAATTCATGTTCGTTACTTGTTAGACAATAATTTTCGTCAATGATTTGCATTCTGTGTTTTGGATTCCTTTTTCTGTTCGTGTTTTCGGTCGTATGTTCATATGACATCTATGACAATTTGTTGTGGATGTCATGTGGGCATGCGACTGAAGATACGAACAGAAAAAGGATTTTCGTCATTTTGTACTTTCGTAAAAATATATCGCGGGGATTCGCGGCACTTTCAACACGCGGCTCATCCATATTAACGATTGTTAAGCCCCATACACTTGGTCAGACTTTTTTAACAACAAACATAAAAACGATCGTTTTCCGTTCGTTCTCAGAAAATTTGTTCGTTTTTAAACTCCATCAGAAAACCATTTTTGGGTTCAAAAGTCTGGCCAACTGATCTCCCTTCAGATGAAAATCCACAGAAAAGTTTATTTGGCTTTACTGTACTACTCAGCACAATAGAGAAGCTGCTTCACTAACTACACTCACTGCCCATTCAAAAAAACGAAAATGACATCTATAATAAAAGGTTTATATTCTGTATTTTGGGTCCTTTTTCTTTTGGTGTTTTCGGTCGTGTGTTCGTGTGACATCTGTGGCAAAAGATTTGCATTCTGTTGAATCCAAAATACAAACAGAAAAAAGGAATTCAAAATACAGGGTGCGGGTCTTTTGTTGTGGATGTCGTGTGAGCATACGACTGGGGATACGAGCAGAGAGGGGATTCAAACAAGATACAGAGTGCAAATCTTTTGTTGTGGATGTCGTGTGAGCATGCGACTGAGGGTGCGAACAGAGAAGGGATTCAAACAAGATACAGAGTGCGGGTCTTTTGTTGTGGATGTCGTGTGAACATACGGCTGAGGATACGAACAGAGAGGGGATTCAAACAGGATACAGAATGCAAATCTTTTGTTATAGATGTCATTTTTGTTCTTTTGCTGTTTTCATTTTGTCGTATTTTCGTCAGATCGTTCGTTCGTATTTGCGGTTGTTCGTTATGCGGCTCATTCGTAATCCTGTCGTTTTCGTATTTTGGTGCTTTATTTTTTTCGTATGTACACATTATTCTGCGGGTACGAAAATGAACATTTTCGTATGAAAATAACATTCGTACGAACGGGAATGCACATATCTAGTCAGCGAAGGCTTCAGTGTTTAGAAGAGGCAGCCGACAACGGAAGCCCCATAGTAAGTCTATTAGCTAGATTCAGAAAGAGTTAGGCCGGCGTATCAGTAGATACGCCGACCTAACTCGGAATTTGCGCCGTCCTAAGTTTAAGTGTATTCTCAAACTGAGATACACTTAAACCTATCTAAGATACGACGGCTTGCGCCGTCGTATCTTAGGGTGCAATATTTAGGCTGGCCGCTAGGTGGCGCTTCCATTGAGTTCGGCGTAGAATATGTAAATCACTAGATACGCCTATTCACGAACGTACGTGCGCCTGTCGCAGTAAAGATACGCCGTTTACGTAAGAGATACTCCGCATAAAGTTAAAGCTTCCCCCTAGGTGGCGTACCCAATGTTAAGTATGGCCATCGTTCCCGCGTTGAAATTTGAAAACTTTACGTCGTTTGCGTAAGTCGTCCGTAAATAGGGCTGGACGTAATTTACGTCCACGTCGAAACCAATACGTCCTTGCGGCGTACTTTGGAGCAATGCACACTGGGATATGTACACGGACGGCGCATGCGCCGTTCGGAAAATACGTCAATCACGTCGGGTCACAGTTAATATGCAAAAACACGCCCCCCACATCCTCATTTGAATTAGGCGCGCTTACGCCAGCCTATTCACGCTACGCCGCCGTAACTTAGGAGGCAAGTACTTTGTGAATACAGTACTTGCCTCTCTGACTTACGGCGGCGTAGTGTAAATACACTACGCCGCCGCAAAGATGCGCGCCCCTACCTGAATCCAGCTATATATGTGACATCACTTCCCAGGCATGTCCCAGCCTCTTTTTCCTGTACACAGAAGGTGCCGATGGAGACCGGACCGGATCAGCATCAGAATAGGTAAGTATAGCATTTTTTTTTTTACAGGCCTAGAGGCTTAGAATGTGCAGGCCTGGATTTATTCCCTTTGCCGCCCCAAGGCCGGGCCCTTCAATGCTCCCTAAACATTTTTAGTTCTAACTTTTCGTTTGGCAAACTCATCGATAATATCTTCGTAGGACAAAGTATTTAAAAGTTCTGACTCAATGGCAAGTAAAGCTAAACTGTTCAGTCTTTCTCGTTCGATTCTCGGTGGGTTTTCGGGCATGCTTGTTCGATAAAAGACGTGCGACCGTACAGTAAAAACCTCTGTGCCCATGAATGCAGCCTCTGTGCCCACTAATTGCAGCCTCTGTGTCCATGAATGCAGCCTCTGTGCCCACTAATTGCAGCCTCTGTGCCCATGAATGCAGTCTCTGTGCCCACTAATTGCAGCCTCTGTGCCCATGAATGCAGCCTCTGTGCTCACTAATTGCAGCCTCTGTGCCCATGAATGCAGCCTCTGTGCCCACTAATGGCAGCCTCTGTGTCCATGAATGCAGCCTCTGTTCCCACTAATTGCAGCCTCTGTGCCCATGAATGCAGCCTCTGTGCCCACTAATTGCAGCCTCTGTGCCCACTGACTGCAGCCTCTGTGCCCACTAATTGCAGCCTCTGTGCCCACTAATTGCAACCTCACCATTTCCTGGATAACACACAGCGCTCCCCTCCCTCTGTCCTCCGGCGCTCGGACGTCACAGAGCTGGGTCTGTGTGTGCAAGGTCCTGCCCCCCCTAGACCAGCTTGTGTGATAGGCGGAACACTGATTGAATCTACTATCACACAAGCTGATCTGGGGGGCGGGACCTTGCATATGCCCCTGTCTCTCAGCCGAAACACGTCAGGTTTTGCTTTTACAGCACCCTATACTGCTTTTATTACACATTCGCGTGATTTTTATGACTTAACTCCAATAAAACCTGTCACGGTTTAATTTGACCTGCACCATTGGGAGCACTCTTTTTCTTTTATATTTTTTCATCCATTACCTGCCCACACATTGAGGCCCTCTACATGACCTGCCCACACATTGAGGCCCTCTACATGACCTGCCCACACATTGAGGCCCTCTACATGACCTGCATCGCAAGTCGCATCCGTTTGGTTCCAGGTACTGGTGGTATTCGTCTCATTGGATTGATACAGCCATCGCTGCCCGGAGTGTCCGTTCTTGCAGAGATCCAGGTCGGTTGAGACCACTACGCCTTTTAGACTTGCTGTTAGTAATAACAGTGGAGTCCACACCTGTCGGTAAGAGTACCCATTCTGTTTACTTTTCTCAAGTTGATGCCTTTGATGATTCCTTCAGACAAGTATACACCCCTTGTGGCTACACCCACTCACTACTTTTGTATTGAACTGTGAATGCATCTACTCGTTGAAGTGACCCACTCACCTTTATCACTTCTTGAGATTTTGTATCTCACATGCACTTTATTAATATATTTTTGCATATATATATTTTTTGTTCACTCATTGTTGTGTCAACTTAACCACTTCACGCCCAAGGACGTCATATGACGTCCTGGACTTTCAGTGGGGATATCTGAATGTTGGGTGCAGCTACAGGCATCATTCAGATATCCATCTCTTCAGCCGGTGAATCTGTGCACCATAAGAGCGATCATAGCGGCAGTTCTGCCGCTTGATCGTTCTTATAGGCGGCGGGAGGGGACGTCCCCCCCTCCCGCCGCCATCCGGTGCTTCTCCGGGCTCCCCTTTGCCATCGGAGACCCGGAGAAACGATCCGCCAGCGTCGGATGGAAAGCATAGAGTAGACTGGTGACCAGATGGTCACCAGTCATCTCTATGATCGTCGGAGGCCCGGGCGCGATGTTATGACGTCACGCCTGGGTCCCGGAATGTAAACACAGCCGCAATCGCGGCTGAAAGCATTAGATCTGTGAATTTTTTTTCACGATCTAATGCTTTCCAGCCAGGAGGAGAGATGTGGGGTCTTATTGACCCCGCATCTCTCCACAAAGAGTACCTGTCACGAACCATTCCTATTACAAGGGATGTTTACATTCCTTGTAATAGGAATAAAAGTGATCAAAAAAAAATGTCAAAAAAAGTTTAAAATAAAATAAATTGAGTAAAATAAAGAATAAAATAATAATAATAAAAACATTTAAACGCCCCTATCACCGGTAGCTCGCGTTAAGAAGCGAACACACACGTAAGTCCCGCCCACACATGTAAACGCCGTTCAAACCACACATGTGAGGTATCGCCGCGTGCGTTAGAGCGCCAGCAACAATTCTAGCACTAGACCTCCTCTGTAACTCTAAATTTGTAACTTGTAAAAAAAAAATAAGCGACGCCTATGGAGATTTTTAAGTACTGACGTTTGGCGCCATTCCATGAGTGTGCGCAATTTTAAAGCGTGACATGTTAGGTATCTATTTACTTGGCGTAACTTCATCTTTCACATTTTACAAAAAAATTGGGCTAACTTTACTGTTTTGTTATTTTTTAATTCATGAAACCGTTTTTTTCCTTAAAAAAAGGCGTTTGAAAAATTATTGCGCAAATACCGTGCGAGATAAAAAGTGGCAATGACCGGCATTTTATTCCCTAGGGTGTCTGCTAAAAAAACATATACTGTATAGTGTTTGGGGGTTCTGAGTAATTTTCGAACAAAAAAAATATGATTTTTGCATGTAGGAGAGAAGTGCCAAAATAGGCCCGGTATGGAAGTGGTTAACACTGATTGCAACTCATTAGCGCTGCACTTCTTGTTCCACTATTGTTTTTTACTTTGTTTGTTTGTGTGCCAGCAGCTTTATCACTTAATTGCTTTTTGGTTTAGCGCATTTTTTTCCCCTCCTTTCCACCTTGCACACACAGACCCAGCTCTGTGACATCCGCGCGCCGGAGGATAAAGGGAGGGGAGCGCTGCAGCCAGCGCCGCCCCTGCACCCACTACCGCCCCGAGGCCTGTCCTCGGTGGCCTTGTCAGGAATCCGGCCCTGAGGATAATGCACCATGTCACAAAGCTCCAATCATCTCACCACTGGACAATGAGGTCACTGTACTCCAATGTCCACACTCACCACATCTCATCCAATAGAGACCCTTTGGAAAGTGGTGGAAGATTGGCATCATGGATGTGCAGCCAACAAATCTGCAGCAACTACGTGATGCCACCAAGAATGAAGGCAAAAAGGGGTTTCAACCCGGTACTAGCAAGGTGTAATCGTTGCATTGCGATTCGGGTGTCCCTGATGCAGGCATCATCCCGGTAGCGTTTTTAGAGCAGGCGGTCGGCTTTCCAGGCATAACAACCGATGCGGCTAAAAGCCTTCCACCACTCTTACCATGCCTCCTGTCCCACCAGGAGACCCGATCCACGAGCCGCTAATTCCGGCGGCTAGAGACAGACGGAAGCGACGTCACAATGTCATTTCCGGTTTACTCGGCTGCCAATGGCGCCAGTTTAAAAAATATATATAGTATTCCGAATCGCCGTTTTTGGAGATCTGAATACTTTGAAGTGAAAAGGAGGGATTTGGGGTGTTTTAGACCATCGATCCCTCTATAAAGAGTACCTGTCACCACCTATTACTGTCACAAGGGATGTTTACGTTCCCTGTGACAGCAATAAAAGTGATCAAACATTTTTTTAAAAAAACACAATGTAAAAAAAAGAAATAAAATAAATATAATTTTTTTTTTAAAGTGTCCCCATCCCCACGAGCTCGCGCAGCAAAGAAAACGCATACGCAAGTCACGCCCGAATATGTAAACGGTGTTCAAGGCACACATGTGAGGTATCGCCGCGATCGGCAGAGGGAGAGAAAAAATTCTAGCACTAGATCTCCTCTGTAACCTTATCCTTGTAATTGTTATGCCGTGTAAACACAATCATTTTTCGGGAAGGAAAAAAACTACATTTTTCAGCATGTCCAAAAAACGAAGTTTTTTCCAACTTCATCATTAAAAACGATGTTGCCCACACACCATCGTTTTTGAAAAATGAAAAATGAATAAACAAAGCGCGGTGACATACAACACGTACGACGGCACTCTGAAGAGGAAGTTATTTTCGCCTTTGGGCTGCTTTTAGCTGATTCCTTGTTAGTAAAAGACGATTCGCGCTTTTTTGTCTGTTACAGCGTGATGAACGTGCTTACTCCATTATGAACGGTAGTTTTACCAGAACAAGCGCTCCCGTCTCATAACTTGCTTCTGGGCATGCGCAGGTTTAAAACTTTGTTTTTTGCCCACACACGATCATTTTTAACAACACGAAAAACACAATTTTTAAAAACGACGTGAAAAAATGCAGCATGTTCGATTTTTTTTTTTGTAGTTTTCAGAAGCCGAAAAACGATGTAAAGCCCACACACGATCATTTTAAATGACGTTTTTTAAAAACGTCGTTTTTTTTCATGCCGAAAAACAATCGTGTGTACGCGGCAAAACATTTAGTTTGAGATTTTTACCATAGTTTGTCGCCATTCCATGAGTGTGCGCAAAAAGACACTCAGCTGTCCCACAATCCAGTGAAGTGGCCACCCGATCCCTCCATTCTCTCCCCCGCCTGTCCGCGGCGCTGACAATACTACTGTGGGCATCCGGCTGTGACAGCTTGCAGCTTCACAGCTGGGTGTGCACGTCTCACTGCGCTGTCCTGCATTTCCGGGCAATCTTCTGGGACCTGTGATGTGTCCCAAAAAATTGCAGGGATGAAGGCGGCCCAAGCGGAAGTGGGAGTTCGTCAGTAATCGTGATGCATCGCGGAATCTAATCGAATCGTTGACCAGATAATCGTAATCGAATCGTGAGACCAGTGAAGATGCGCACCTCTAGTACCTAATAAAGTGGCCAGTGAGTATATATATAGAATATACAATTGAAAATAGGACATCAAAAACTGAATGGGGGGTCTCTCCCTAAATTGGGTACCTTAGACTTAGGTACTGCTTACATATAGACGACAATAAGACCTGAAAAAGGTTTAACCTTATTCTTAAAAAACAAAGGGCTAGATTCAGTAACACTTACGACGTGCGTATCAGGAGATACGCTGTCGTAATTTCGAATCTGCGCCGTCGCAACTTTAAGCGTATGCTCAAACTGAGATACAGTTAAATGTTGCTAAGATACGACCGGCGTAAGTCTCCTACGCCGTCGTATCTTAGGGTGCATATTTTACGCTGGCCGCTAGATGGCGCTTCCGCTGATTTCGGCGTAGAATATGCAAATGAGCTAGATACGCTGATTCAGAAACGTACGTGTGCCCGGCGGATTTTTTTACGTCGTTTACGTAAGGCTTTTTCCGGCGTAAAGTTATGCCTGCTATATGAGGCATAGCCAATGTTAAAGCGGGAGTTCACCCGAAAAAAAAATTTAACATTAGATTTAGGCTAATTAAGGGGAGCAGCAACGGGTATTTTTTTTAAAATCAATGCCGTACTTACCGTTTTAGAGATCGATGTTCTCCCGCTGCTTCCGGGTATGATCTTCGGGACTGGGCGTTCCTATTTGATTGACAGCCTTCCGACGGTCGCATACAGCGCGTCACCAGGTGCCGAAAGAAGCCGAACGTCGGTGCGGCTCTATACTGCGCCTGCGCACCGACGTTCGGCTACTTTCGGAAACTCGTGACGCGCTGAATGCGACTGTCGGAAGCCTGTCAATCAAATAGGAACGCCCAGTCCCGCAGCCCATACCCAGAAGCGGCGGGAGAACATCTATCTCTACAACGGTAAGTACGGCATTAATTTTAAAAAAAATACCCGTTTCTGCTTTCCAAAATTAGCCTCAATCTAATGTTAAAAATGTATATTTTGGGTGAACCTCCACTTTAAGTATGGACGTCGGGACAGCGTAGAATTTTACGTCGTTTGCGTAAGTCGTTCGCGAATAGGGCTTAGCGGAAATTAAATTACGAAAGCATTGACTATTTGCGACGTGATTAGGAGCATGCGCACTGGGATACGTTCACGGACGGCGCATGCGCCGTTCGTTAGAGACGTCATTTACGTGGGGTCATGTTTTATTTACATAAAACACGCCCACCTCTTCAAAATTTGAATTAGGCGCACTTACGCCGGCAGATTTACGCAACGCCACCGTAACTTAGGGCGCAGGTTCTTTGTGAATACAGAGCCTGCCTCACTAAGTTACGGCGGCGTAGCGTATCTGAGATACGCTACGACTGGCACAAAGTTACGGCGGGCAGGCCCGGATTTCCCACAAGGCCACTGAGGCCAGGCCTTGGGGCGGCAGGGCTCCAAGGGGCGGCAGTGGCATGGAGTCCCCCGACGCCCAGAAGATACAGTTAAGGGCGGTAAGTTATGGGGGAATCCGCTCGCTCGTTAACAAGTGATTGCGGCGATGTCGCCAAAATCACTTGTAAAATATGTGCTCCCGTCTGTCCTCCCCTCTCCCCCCACCCCACATACCTCTCTCTGCTGGCTCTGTCTTCGGGACTCCGTCCTCCCCCCGGCCACCGAGTCTGTCTCCTGTCCCTGCTGCCGATGTACACAGTGAGAGGGGAGAGCTGTGCTCTTCCCATCTCAGCTGTGACAGGAGTTCTAGCACAGTGCTAGGACTCCTGTTTTGGAGGTGACAGGGTCAATAAAGAGAACATGTCACCTCCAATTGCTATCACACAGGAAATTGTTTTCTCCTGTGTGATAGCAAAAAAGTTAAGTGAAAAAAAATTGATAAAAAATAAATAAATAATAAGAAATAATAATTAAATTAATAAAATAAAAAAGTAAAGAATAAGAAAGATAATAAGAAAAATAATAAGAAAATTAATAAGAAAATTATACAAAAATTTAAGAAAGTAAGCGACAAGCTACAAATAAATAAAAATAAAAAAGTGATAAAAAACAAACAAAACATATTTGATCTAACTGTGCCGCACATTCTCCGTTGATTTGGGGGGGGGGGTTCGGTTGGCGGGGAGGGGGTGCATTGTGGAACCTGGCCTTGGGGCGGCAGGGAGAGAAAATCCGGCCCTGACGGTGGGCTATCTGAATCTAGCCCAAAATGTTTTGTCTTTAGCTATGTGTTCGCTCTCACCCTTGTACCTCTGAGTGTCGATCCTCCCGTACATCCATACGCACACATTACCTATTATGCAGATGTTGGCAGTAAACCCAATCCTGCCACATTAAAACAAGAAGAGAGCAAGAAATAGGAGTGAGATAAATTCCATATGGTTTTCACCAAATGCCAACTCCCCAGCAAAGCTTGACCTTGCATTTTTTTTACAAGCAAAAGAGAATGTTAGAGGGATGTCTATCCTGAAAATAATTAGAGATGATTTGACTTTTTGAACTGAACAGTTTCATACCCCCTTAACTTATTTAACCCACATGCTGTTTCAACTTAACGTCAGCGTTGTATGAAAACCGAAGAGCAGATAAAATCCAGACCAGCAAAAGTCGAAGAACAGGGGAGAGAGAGAGAGCGAGAGAGAGCGAGAGAGAAGCCTCCCTCGACTGGAAAAGAAACAAAAAAACTAAAATAAACTCCCCGAGGTTGATGATATGACTATTTATTAAGTATATTTTCCACCGGGACCAATAAATTGAGGCTTTATTAGGATTTGGGAACTTGTGATTGCAGACATTTAAATCATTAACGGCGGAGCTTCGAGTCAACTTATTTATCTCCTCTTGTTTCTGGAGAAATCTTATTACCATAATACCGATTGTTTTCGGGTAAGCGATCCTCTCCCGGGAGAGAGCGAAAGTTGGCGTTGAGGTAATTGGGCCGGATCATCTATGATTTGGTTTGAGTAGACCCCTAATAAATCTCTGTACAAGGTGATTTCCATCAAGGATTCGTTTTACTGCATCGCTGAAAAGACTAAAAGATAATAACGTGAATAAATAATAATAACATAATAAACTATATATATATCTATTAAATCCCCTTCCCGCCGAGCGTATGCACATATGCGTCCTTGGCTTTCTGGAGTTATATTGGGATGATGTCCGCAGCTGTAGGCATCATCCCAGTACCGTTGTTTAGAGTGGGCGATCGGCTTTCCAGATATAACAACCAATGCGGCTAAAAACCACTCGGTTGTTATCCCGGAGGAGCGGGAGGGGGACATCCCCCCTCCTGCCGCCTCCCACCGCTTTACGCCGCTCTGACCGGGCCCCCCGTCCCACCGGGAGACCCGATCTGCGATCCGGCACCTAGTGACAGACTGGAAGCGCAAGCGTCACTTGCAGTTTACTCGGCTGCCAATGGCCAATGGCGCCACAGTGGGGTAGATTCAGGAACAATTTCCGCCGGTGTAGACTGAGATGCGCGGCGTAAATGCCAATTTGCGCCGGCGTATCTCCGCGCCGTATTCAGCAAACAATATTACGCCGTAACGTAGATTTTTTTTTTTCGTTTGGACCTTTCCACGCCGGTGCGGCGTGGGCGCCCATTTACGCTGGTCTGAACTAGCGCGGCCCTGGTTTTTCTATTTTAAATATGCAAATGAGGGAGTTGGTCCGATTCAGCAAATTACGAATTGCCGGCGCAGGCTACTCCCGGTGCGTGTAACTCTGGTTTGCAGCGGAAAGTTACCCTTTATAAAGCAGGGGTAACTTTACACCAAACTTGCAGAGGTCAGCTGGAGAGCAGCTAAAGCAGCAGCGTTACAAACGACCTGAGCAACAACACTTGCTGGACAACACATAGAGGCGGTCCCCATGTTGGGAGAGGCCCTCAATAATTACAGCCCTCTCCTCTGGGCTGAAATTGGTCATCCGCCCACCTGAGGATTCCTCATCAGCCATAACTGCCCCACCACAATGCAAACCACCTAGCTTGGAAAAAAAAAGCTTCAGTACATTTGCACCTGCAGGGCGGAAGTCTGGGCTGATTCATGGACTGGGCTTTGGTAGTGGGCCGGCGTAGCTCAGGGATCACGCCGGGGCGCAGTTCTGAGCATGTGCAGATTGGGGCATTTACCCCTGGATGTCACTGAGCATGTGCGGTCTAAGATGCGCCCCGGCGTGACCCCTGCGCCACGCTCCCCGCTTCATTAGCATAGGGAGCCACCCATTTTATTCTACCCCGCCTTACGCCGCGCTACGCCGCCTTACGCCGTGTAAAATCCGCCACGCCGGGGCAAGAGACAGGAAAAAAGTTTCCTGAATCACTAGCATGCCTCTCTGCGCTGCTCCGGCGCAGTGTAAAAAAGATGCACTGCGCCGGACCAAAGATCCGCTGATGTTCCTGAATCTGGCCCACTGTCACTGAGGAGCCCTCGTGATCACTCCTGAAAGAGCAGGAACGTGGATATGAGTGTCAGTCCTATCCCCCCCCCCTACAATTAGATCACACACAGGGAACACAGCTAACCCCTTGATCGCCCCCTAGTGACATTTATACAGTAATCAGTGGCTATTTAAAGCATTAATCGCTATTGAGAACGTCAGTTGATGACGAAACGCGTCTGGGAAGGACAGGCAGTATCGTCACCACGTTTGAGGAGGAAGGGCTCCGTTTAAACTTGCCGGCCGGCTTGTTCTGATTTTAAACTGTATGCTGCTAAGCTGTTTTAACTGTGATGCTTGTAAGTACCTTCCAACCGTACTTCATTCAATTTTTATAACTGAATTACGCTATGGTGCATCCCTCTTTTGTCTTCTAACTTTGCATATGGGAGAGTGTCATCTGGCGGGTTCCTGAGTGCTGCTTCCTCCATTGTGATCTGTTATCTGGTGGATTAAAGGCCGCGGCTGGGTTATAGCCAAATGCACAATTGGCTTACCCTCTGGTAAGCAGCCCCTTTTTACTGGTGAAGGGATCACTTCAGACAAGCCTTTTCTCACGTAGTGGTGGTCTGTTAAGGATTAATTGCATGAGTGTGTCTGCTGGAGGATTCGGTTTAACCACATTTTTTCTGTGAAAACATCTACTGTGGACTATTTATTTACCTATATGGACTGTTTTTCATCATTATAGGGGTCATCCCTTATGATCAAATAACTTTTTGGCGCAGCTTTATTTTGTTTTTCTTTTAATCGCTATATAAATGTCAATGGTCCCAAAATAGTGTCCAAAGTGTTCGATCTGTCCGTCGCAATGTCGCAGTCCTGATAAAAAATCGCAGATCGCCACCATTACTAGTAAAAAAAATGCCATAAAACTATCCCCTCTTTTGAAGACACTATAACTTTTGTGCAAACCAATCAATATACGCTTATTGTGATTTTTTTTCTTTACCAAAAATATGTAGAAGAATATACAGTGGGGCAAAAAAGTATTTAGTCAGCCACCAATTGTGCAAGTTCTCCCACTTATAAAGATGAGAGAGGCCTGTAATTGTCATCATAGGTATACCTCAACTATGAGAGACAAAATGTAGAAACAAATACAGACAATCACATTGAATTTATTTGCAAATTATGGTGGAAAATAAGTATTTGGTCAATATGAAAAGTTCATCTCAATACTTTGTTATATATCCTTTGTTGGCAATGACAGAGGTCAAACGTTTTCTGTAAGGCCGGGTACTAACGACCAAACATGTACGATGAAACCGGTCCGTCGGACCGTTTTCACCGTACATGTCTGCCAGAGGGCTTCTGTACGATGGCTGTACTAACCATCGTACAGAAGTTTGCGCGTAAACAATACGCGGGGCGTGTCCGCGTCATCACCGCGACGATGACGCGCCGATGACGCGGCGACGTGGGCGGGCCTGCCATTTAAAGGCTTCCATGCATGTGTCAAAGTCATTCGACGCATGCGAGGGACGGCGGGCGCTCGGACATGTACGGTAGGTCTGTACTGACGACCGTACATGTCCGAGCGGGCAGGATTCCAGCGGACGGTTTTAAAACACGTCCAGGAATATTTGTCCGCTGGGAAAAGGCCCGGCGGGCAAATGTTTGCTGGAATTCGGCCCGCTCGCGCCTACACACGACCGAACATGTATGCTGAAACTGGTCCGCGGACCAGTTTCAGCATACATGTTTGCTCGTGTGTACGGGGCCTAAGTCTTCAAAAGGTTGTCACCAGGGCTCAAGTCCTATGGGAACGGAGTTCCTGCACTTTTTTCACAGCAGGAACTCAGTTCCCTTTGCAGGACTAGAGCAGCCGAGAGCAGCCGAGCCGCCCGAGCCAATCCTTCACTAAGCGGCGATGCCCAGCTCGAGTCACTGTCAGGGGCAGGCGAACCTTAGTAATCCTTTATGTTACTGGCCGCTTCCTGTATATGGATTCAACGGGTAGTGTGCGGGTATTTCGTCACTTCCTCGATGCCGCAATGTCTCCTGGGAGCTTTTGTCATTGTTCCCAGGAGACATTGCGGAGGTCTGCCGCGAGTTATCCCGGGATTTAGAAACAACTTTAAGCAAAGCTCCCAGGAGACATTGCGGCATCGAGGAAGTGACGGAATACCCGCACACTACCCGTTGAATCCATATACAGGAAGTGTCCTTGCGGTTTAGTAATTATGCATATGAACGTATCTTACGTAACATACGCCATTTTATGTGAATCTGGGCCATAAAGAACAATTATCTATTTGCAAAATTCTATAACCGAAACGAAGAACATTTTTATTTTTTTTGACATTTTTCAGCCTTTTTTTATTTATTTTGCCAAAAAAACAAAAAAAAAACAGAGGTGATAATAAAATACCACCAAAAGAAAGGTAGGCCCCGTACACACCAGAGGATATCCTCTGGAAACTGTCCGCTGGACTGTTCCCAGCGGATAAATCCTCTGGCGGATTTGGATCTGATGGCTGTACTCACGCGGCGACGTGCGCGACGCTGGAAGGTAAGTACTTCCACGCATGCGTCGAATCATTACGACGCATGCGAGGGAGGGGAGCGGACGGATTGATCCGGTGAGTCTGTACAGACGACCGGATCAATCCGCTGGACCCGATTCAAGCGGATAGATTTCTTAGCATGCTAAGAAATTTCTATCCGCTTGAAATCGATCGGCCGGAGGAATCTCCGCGGATAAATATCCGCTAGGCCGTACAGACGACCGGATTTGTCCACTGGAACTGATCCGCGGATCAATCCCAGCGGATAGATCCGGTCGTGTGTACGAGGCCTTAGATTTGTGTGAACAAAATGATAAAAATATGGGTACAATGTAGCATGACCGTGCAATTTTCATTCAAAGTGTGACAGCGCTGGAAGCTGAAAATTGCCCTGGGCAGGAAGAGGGCGAAATTGCCCGTGATTGAAGGGGGTTAAATCGCAAAGTATGAAGTGTAATTTGGGGAAAAGGAGGGAAAAGTAATAAAAAAATTCCACTACCACTCAAAGCATGATACATATAACATACATAATTGCTAACTTGGGAAAAGTATACACAGACTTCGAAATCAGTAGCAGCATGCTCACAGAGAAAGGGGATTACACTATACAGTACATACACATTAACTTGTTCAGAGGGATTACAGAAAACGCAATGCAAGGCATAGTAATAGCAACCTGAGTACCGCTCAAAAATCGCATTCCAGATCCTTCCAAGATGTTTCACAAACACTTATCAGAAGCAAAACACAACCATCCCCGTCCTCCAACCCTTCGTGTTGTTGTGTTTCAGTCTGCTCTGGTTTTCCAAAAATGTAAAAAAAATCTAATGTTAATCGTTACAATGTTTTTTCAAGACCCAACCCCCCCCCGCCCCCTCTCCACGGCGCTTATTTGGTCAGAAGTCAATTAACCTTCTAGTATATAGGGTGGCAGAAGGACATAAAAGACATAGAAGACTGATGGCGGAAAAAGTCTGTTGTGGTCTGTTGAGTCTGCTCATTTTTTTTTTTTATCCTTACTATGGGTACTCACCATATTTTTCGCTCCATAAGACGCACCTGACCATAAGACGCACCTAGGTTTTAGAGGAGGAAAACAAGAAGATAAATATTCTGAACCAAATGGTGTACTAAAATATTTACCAGTGCCAATTAAATGCAGCCTTACCTGCACCCATAAAATGCAGCCTTACCTGTACCCATAAAATGCAGCCTTACCTGCACCCATGAAATGAAGCCTGATCAGTGCCATGAAATGCAGCCTTACCTGTGCCAGTAAAATGCAGCCTGATCTGTGCCAATAAAATGCAGCCTGATCTGTGCCAATAAAATGCAGCCTGACCTTTGCCAATAAAATGCAGCCTTACCAGTGCCAATAAAATGCAGCATTACCAGTTCTAATAAAATGCAGCTTTACCAGCGCCCACAAAATGCAGCCTGATCAGTGCCATGAAATGGAGCCTTACCTGCGCCAATAAAATGCAGCCTTACCTGTGCCAATAACATGCAGCCTTACCTGCACCCACAAAATGCAGCCTGATCAGTGCCATGAAATGCAGCCTTACCTGCGCCAATAAAATGCAGCCTTACCTGTGCCAATAACATGCAGCCTTACCTGCACCCATAAAATGCAGACTGATCAGTGCCATGAAATGCAGCCTTACTTGTGCCAATAAAATGCAGCCTTACCTGTGCCAATAACATGCAGCCTTACCTGCACCCATGAAATGAAGCCTGAGCAGTGCCATGAAATGCAGCCTTACCTGGGCCAATAAAATGCATCTTTACCAGTGCCTATAAAATGCAGCCTTACCTGTACCCATAAAATGCAGCCTGATCAATGGCATGAAATGCAGCCTTACCTGTGCCAATAAAATACGGCCTTACCAGTGCCAATAAAATGCAGCATTACCTGTACTCATAAAATGCAGCCTGATCAATGCCATGAAATGCAGCCTTACCTGTGCCAATAAATGCAGCCTTACCTGGACCCATAAAAGGCAGCCTGATCAGTGCTATGAAATACAGCCTTACCTGTGCCACCTCCACCTCGCACAGACTGACATTCCTGTATGCATCCATTCCGCATTTGTCACTCAGATAGAAGACAGAGCAGTTTGAGCAGCAGTAACAGCCATACTCCATTCGGCTGATTGGGCTGCTCTGTCTTCGGTCTGTGGCTGAGTGACAGGCCCAGCGGTAGATCACCTGGTGCTCAAGGGAGACGGCCGCACCGCTGCCGGGCCGGTATTGTAACATGGTGGTGGTGGCGCCTGGTCAGTATTCGCTCCATAAGACACAGAGAATTTTTCCCTCATTTTTTTTGGGGGGGGGGGGGGGGAGTGCATCTTATGAAACGAAAAATACGGTACTATTGACTAACTCACTACCTGCTCCAAGCATCAACTCGTCTTTCAGTAAAATAATGCTTTCTAAGAATAATTTTGAACCTTCCTCCTGTTAGTTTGAGGTCCTGGACTTCACTGTGAGGTTCATTGTTTATGAGGGTACATATATTCAATCACATTGTCCTCCTGAGCCTCGTACAAAACCTTTGTACAAAAATGTTGAGGATGAGAGTCTGGTATATACTTTGGTCTGGTATCCCTCCAGCCACTCGCCTGTGTTACCAGAGCTGCCCTGTTTATGAGGATACATCTTCCCTTTGTTGATAAGTCACATTTTCCTTCTGAGGCTCATACAAAGCCTTCTGGTATCTGCTAGGGTCTGGTATCACTCCAGCCATTTGTTTATGTTACCAGACCTGCCCTGGACTTCACTATGTGGTATACTGTTTATGAGGATACATCTTCCCATTGTTGATAAGTCAAATTTTCCTCCTGAGCCTCCTGCAAAGTCTCTGTACAAATATGTTGTGGATAGGGTCTGGAAAATCCTTGGGTCTGGGATACTTCCAGCCATTTGCCTGTGTCACCAGAGCTGCGCTGTACTTCACTATGAGGTTCGCTGTTTATAAGGGGAACATTGATTGTTGATAAGTCACATTTTCAACAGAGCTTCCTACAAAGCCTTCGTACAAAAATGTCGAGAATGGGGGTCTGGTATATCCTTAGGTCTGGTATCCCTCCAGCCATTTTCCTGTGTTACCATACCTGCCCTGGACTTCACTATATGGTACAATGTTTATGAGGGTACATCTTCTCTTTGTTGATAAGTCACATTTTCTTTCTGAGGCTCCCACAAAGCCTTCTGGTATATCCTTGGGTCTGGTATCCCTCCAGCCATTTGCCTGTGTTACCAGACCTGCTCTGGACTTCACTATATGGTACAATGTTTATGAGGGTACATCTTCCCTTTGTTGATAAGTCACATTTTCCACCTGAGCCTCCTACAAAGTCTTTGTACAAAAATGTTGAGGATAGGGGTCTGGCATATCCTTGGATCTGGTATCCCTCCAGACATTTGCCTCTGTTACAAGAGCTGCACTGGACTTCACAATGAGGTTCACTGTTTATAAGGGGAATATCTTCGATTGTTGATAAGTCACATTTTCAACTGAGCTTCCCACAAAGCCTTCGTATAAAAATGTCGAGGATGGGGGTCTGGTATATTCTTGTGTCTGGTATCCCTCCAGCCATTTGCCTGTGTTTCCAGAGCTGCATTGGCCTTCACTATGTGGTACAATGTTTACGAGGGTACATCTTCCCTTTGTTGATAAGTCACATTTTCCTCCTGAGCCTCCCACAAAGCATTCTTACAAAAATGTTGAGGATGGGGGTTTGGCATATCCTTGGGTCTGGGATCCCTCCGGCCATTTGCCTGTGTTGCAAGCACTGCCCTGGACTTCATCGCGTGGTACAATGTTTATGAGGGTACATCTTCCTTTTGTTGATAAGGCACATTTTCCTTCTGAGGCTCCCACAAAGCCTTTGTACAAAAATGCCAAGGATAGAGGTCTGGAATATCCGTGGATCTGGGATCCCTCCAGCCATTTGCCTGTGTTACCAGAACTGCCCTGGACTTCACTGTGAGGTTCACTGTTTATGAGGGTACGTCTTCCTTTGTTGATAGGTCACATTTTCCTCCTGAGGCTCCCATGGCAAGCAGTTTTAGCAGGAGATGTCATCTAAACCCTAATGATTTTTCCGTTGGCTGAGAATGTGTACTGAGCCTAAAAATATTCATCTGATCTGGTCTTTAAAACCAAACTTCTGATGAGTCAGAGATCACAATCTCAGCAAGAGCCAAAGGTCAAACAAAGTTCCTCAAAGCAGAGGGCATTTATTGATGCATTTATTGATGCCCCCGGGACTTGCATGTTTCCGAAGACTTAACTTGTCTAGTTTGATTATTCTAAAGGATAAAAAGAACATTGGAAACATTGAATCATTTGCATTAGTAAGTTTGTTTATGGGCTGTTGCTTGTATATTTTAGTTATTGTAGCCACGTGTTTTCCTTTAAATTTATTTATGAGTAAATTACAAGCCGCCATATTGCGCTCATTCTTTTTTTTATTATTATTATTATTATTTAGATGATTGTATTTTATTTGCTACAATAAATAACAATCTATCCGTTACCTTCTTAACGAAAATGTTGTGGCCCCTCTTTTTATTAAAAAAGCAGAATAAGATCTTGGCCAAAAAAAAACTAAATACATTTCCACATGTTATTAATTTCCCAATAAAATTATGAAGGTTCTGTCATAGGATGCATTAACCCCTAACGATGTCCTTATCTTCAGAACAAACTTTAATCACCGTCACATCTGGAACAAATCCAGAGCGCAGGAAAATAATACGTGGAAATGTAGCAGCGGGGTCCATCCATCAATGTCTCCGAAATAATTAAGACCGCTGTTCAAAGCCATTATTAGATGAAAGATTTCAAGTCGGGGGGCAATAATGAAACAGTTTAACAAAGTCAATAACTTCCAATACTTATAAGAAAGAGCTTAGGATAAATATCCAATTATATGATTTACCTTTCGTCTAATATTTATTATTATAAACATTACTGCTAAAGTTACTATTATAACTCTTCCTTTTACAGAGGACATTAAACTATCCCAGGAATGGGGCAAACTACGGCCCGCGGGCCATTTACGGCCTGGCGGACATTTTAATCCGGCCCCCACCCGCAATCTCCTCGTGCGGCGATCGCTGCTAATTGAGGCCGCGGCTTTGCGGCCTATGCTTCGAGGGGGCTGGAGCAAGGCGAGCGCAGATAGTCTGCGGGCGCGTTCCGCCTCCGGCCGCCTCTCGCCCCCGGGGGATTGCGGTGCCACCTACGTCACTGCCACGGGGAGACACAGGAAAGGAGCTGCAGATAACACGGCGGTCACGTGATCAAAGCAGGAACAGCAGGATATGGTAAGAGAGGCCAAAAAGACTAATTTAAAATATCCACTCTTATATCCACTTTTATATATGTGCCCATTATATCATTTTTCAAATGCACTTAGCGGCTTAGTGGCGGCTGGTGCTAATTTTTTTTGGGGGTGGGGGCACAACCGGAAAAAAAAAAGCAGCCTGACTGTGCCCATCAAATGCAGCCACCGTGCCCATCAATTGTCACCACTGTGCCATGCCATCAAAAGCAATCACTGTGCCATCAATTGTCACCACTGTGCCATGCCAAATGCAGCCACTGTGCCATGCCATCAAACGCAGCCACTGTGCCATCAATTGTCACCACTGTGCCATGCCAAATGCAGCCACTGTGCCATGCCATCAAACG
The DNA here is from genome assembly GCF_905171775.1 of Rana temporaria. Lineage (NCBI taxonomy): Eukaryota > Metazoa > Chordata > Amphibia > Anura > Ranidae > Rana > Rana temporaria. Next base: position 11,502,478 of record NC_053493.1, read on the forward strand.
CAGCCACCGTGCCCATCAATTGTCACCACTGTGCCATGCCATCAAGCGCAGCCACCGTGCCCATCAATTGTCACCACTGTGCCATGCCAAATGCAGCCACTGTGCCATGCCATCAAACGCAGCCACCGTGCCCATCAATTGTCACCACTGTGCCATGCCATCAAGCGCAGCCACCGTGCCCATCAATTGTCACCACTGTGCCATGCCAAATGCAGCCACTGTGCCATGACATCAAACGCAGCCACCATGCCCATCAATTGTCACCACTGTGCCATGCCATCAAAAGCAATCACTGTGCCATCAATTGTCACCACTGTGCCATGGCATCAAATGCAGTCACTGTGCCATCAATTGTAGTTTTGTAAAATAAAATTGTTTATGCTTCTCTACCTTAAATTAATCTAAACATTTAATGTTACAAACTTAAATTTAATTTATATTAATTCACACATACACAACGTCCATCTACTCTTGGTCCGGCCCCCGGGTCCAATATATGAACCCATTGCGGCCCTCGAGTCAAAAAGTTTGCCCACCCCTGAACTATCCCCACCATTCTCTGCACCAGAGTTTTGGGCGGAGGAACTTGACTGACCTGCACAGAGTCCTGACCTCAACCCGATAGAACACCTTTGGGATGAATTAGAGCGGAGACTGCTAGCTCAGCCTTCTAGTCCAACATCAGTGCCTGACCTCACAAATGCTCTTCTGGAAGAATGGTCAAGCATTACCATAGACCAGGGCTCTCAAACTGGCTGCCCTCCAGCTGTTACGGAACTACATGTCCCATCATGCCTCTGCCTGTGGGAGCCATGCTTGTAACTGTCAGCCTTGCAACGCCTTATGGGACTTGTAAATTCGCAACAGCTGCCAGTTTGAGACCCCTGCCATAGACACCCTCCTAAACCTTGTGGGCGGCCTTCCCAGAAGAGTTGAAGCTGTTATAGCTGCAGAGGGCGGGGCCAACTCAACATTGAACCCTACGGACTAAGACTGGGACGCCATTACAGTTCATGTGCGTGTAAAGGCAGGCGTCCCAATACTTTTGGTAATATAGTGTGTCTGTAACGGAACTTGCACCTCTTCCGAAACCTGGAAAGGGAGTCACCGCTCCAGGTGGGTCTACTAAGCAATCAAGAACCTCTCAGGAAACCAAGGGTGCCGGCAATGCACTAGGCAAATGGTAGAAACTTCAAAAGGATGGACAGCCGCACTCCAAAAAAACTCTTGAGTTGTCTTTATTTGTAAAATCAATAGAAAATGCACCACAGAAAAGCAGCAAAAATGGGAAAAGAAGAGCCTACGCGTTTCACACCGTCTCAGTGCTTTTTCTCCCGAAACCTGACCCTTCACACCCCCTATATGGAGAAGCCGTGATCCCCACCTTTCACGGCACTAATCTGATACTGCAGGTGCTGTAAGATACTTTTGGAATTTTGTTTTTGCCCATTTTATAACTATTTCATAATTTACACACCTGTGTGTAAAGGCCGTGTCCCAATACTTTTGACAATATAATATATATACAGTGGAACCTCGGATTACGAGCATAATCCGTTCCAGGAGAATGCTCGTAATTCCAAAGCACTCGCATATACAAGTGTGTTTCCCCATAGAAGCCAATGGAAACAAAAATAATTTGTTCCGTATTAGCTTCTATGGCATGCAATACCGCATGTGGCCAGAGGTGAGGGGGAGCCCCGGAAATACTCGGAAAGGCTCGGGGACAGCTCATCTGAACTCGGAAAACCTTGGAAAGGCGCGGGAACAAAGTATTTCTGAGTTTTTCCTAGTATTTCCGAACGGCTCCAAACGGCCCCTGCGCCCCCCCACCTCAGCCCATGGCTGCCATGGGAAAGACCTGTCAAAGTGGGCCAGTCTGGATGAAGACCAGGGCCAAATGTTTGTCCCAGTCCAGCCCTGTATATATATGGTATATGTAACAGGCTCCTAAGATATTCCATTGTCCATTGTGTGATGCTAATACTGTTTTGTGTTTATTGTACTAATTAAGGCTGTAAAGGTCAGATGTCTAACTTTGAGGTGTTAATTGAGTCTGGCTTCTGAAAGACCTTTCATTGTGGATGCTAATGACACTGTATGGTGTGAAAATTCTATTGATGATAAGGTGTGGAATGTGACTGAGCACCCTCTAAAGGTCAGACGTCTGGGTATTATCCAGGTGAATAGCTTATTGTCGGAGTCAGGACGTCTGGGGGATAATGAACTCATCTGAATGTCATTATCTAAAAGAATGTGTTTTTAAGCCCCATTGTGTGATGTTTTAGGGGTGGAGAGTTTTTCATTGTCCCTGTGCTTACTGAAGCATGCTTGTAACTGTATAAAAACCTGAGTTTTACCATTAAAGAGGCATTCATTTTTGGAACCAGTAACAGAGCTGTCTGTCTCGTTATTTCTGGGGAAAATCCAATGGGTCCTGTCTGCTGGATTGTGGATTGTCGGATAAGCTGTCGTGGTTGGTGGAATGGAAAGAGTAAACGGTGGTGACCGCTACAGTATCGTTCTGCACAGCACGGAGCACCGCTGTCAGACTGCCTCCCCTGTGTATCCATCACTCTCAGTGCCATCGTGGGGCCCCCAATTTTGGGGCAGCGTGGGCTCAAGGACCAGCTTCTTTGGGGAAAGTGCAGGGCCCCCCATGCAGCTGGGGCCCCTGGGCAGTGCACACTCATTAAGACAGCCCTGGCATATATATACAGGTTTTTTTTTTCTCAGAGAATAGGTGCAGGAGCTCCTCCCTTCCAAGTCACCCTTGACGTCACCCCCTACCCACCTCTGAGCACAGTTCCTTGGTTACACCCCCTACCTAACTCTGAGCACTGTTCCTTGGTTATACCCCTACCCACCTCTGAGCACCGTTCCTTGGTTACACCCCCTACCCACCTCTGAGCACCGTTCCTTGGTTACACCCCCTACCCACCTCTGAGCACCGTTCCTTGGTTACACCCCCTACCCACCTCTGAGCACCGTTCCTTGGTTACACCCCCTACCCACCTCTGAGCACTGTTCCCTGGTTACACCCCCTACCCACCTCTGAGCACCTTTCCTTGGTTACACCCCTTACACGACCTCCCCAGTACCACCCATTTTAGAGAATGCAGAAACAAGTATCATTATGTGGTGCTAAGTATTTTGTATGGAATTCGTTAATGATAACAAAAAAAGGAATAAAATAAATCTAGCAACAATGGACACCCCAGCGACAATAGATCCACCCCAGCAACAATGGACTCCCAACAGCCAGCATCAATAGACCCTCCAGCAGCCAGCATACTCCTCCCAGCAACGATTGACCCCCTGCAACATAAGACCCACCCCCAGCAACAATAGATCCCCCACCTGCAACAATAGACACCCTTGAAAAAATAGATCCCCTCCAGCAACAATAGATTCCCAGGTAGCCAGCATCAATAGACCCTCCAGCAGCAAGCAACAAAGACCCCTCCCTCAACAGTACATCGCTCCTAGCAATGACTGACCCCTCCAGCAACAAAAGTTTCCCAGAGAGCAACAGAAGAACTCCCCAGCAACAATAGACCCCCTTCTTTCCAAAATAGATCCCCTCCAGCAACAATAGATCCCCTAGCAGCCAGCATCAATAGACTCTCCAGCACACCCCAAAACCTCTTTCCATTGCATACATTCAGCACAGGAGGTGCCGGAACTGCGTTCCCCCGCGTTCCCGCTAAAAAAAAATCCCTGTGTATATATATATATATATATATATATATATATATATATATATAAATAAAACAAAATAGATTTTCTTTTCTATTGGCAGAGCCTAAAGCAGCTTTTTCATATAAAAGATTGAATATTTCAGGTACAGTAATCTCTCAGCCCACTATGGTATATTCTCACATCTGCAAACTATTATCCTTTATCCTAATATAAACTTACTGGAAGAATCCAAGGCTACATGTTTTGACAAGGTGAAAAATATATTTATGAAATATTAGACAATAAGAGGTTAAGTGAATTAGGTTGGATTACCTTCCAGTGAGGAACGTTTTATAGGGTGGAATATTGTGTCTGACTGTCTTATCTGTGCTGGAAAACGAAATCTAATCTCTCTATATACAGTATAATATTCTGCGCTTTGGTGACGGTTTATACACCACGGGGTGGATTTACTTCAAGGAAAATACGAATGTCCACTTTGCCAGAGAATTTTCCCTTCGCTTTTAGGGAATGCGGAGAAATTTCGCTTTCTAAAGACGCTGAATAAAGGGATAATGGGCTTTGGAGGCACGTATATAAAAATATATATAACACTTCAGATATAATAATATAATATATAATAATTCAGATAAAATACATATATTATGTGATTTTATATGTATGTATTTTATGTGAATTATTAACCGGAAAAATGTACCCCCTTCCTGACCAGAACACTTTTTGCGATTCGGCACTGCGTCGCTTTAGCAAAAACGAAAAGAACTCTGGACAGCCGCACTCCAAAATGACTTAAAATAAAGTTGGTCTTTTAATGTAAAAAGTACATACAGGCACTGCAAACAACAGATACAGATTGACAATTGCGCGGTTTAACTGACAATTGCGCGGTCGTGGGACGTGGCTCCCAAACAAAATTGGCGTCAGAGGGGGGAGCTGAGAGACAGAGGGGGGAGCTGAGAGATAGAGGAGGGGGCTGAGTGACAGTGAGGGCGGAGAGACAGAGGAGGGGTTTGAGAGACAAAGTGGGGTCTGAGAGACAGAGGGGGGGCTGAGAGACAGAGGAGGTGGCTGAGAGACAGAGGGGGAGCTGAGAGACAGAGGAGGTGGCTGAGAGACAGAGGAGGGGGCTGAGAGACAGAGGAGGGGGCTGAGAGACAGATGAGGGGTCTGAGAGACAGAGGGGAGTCTGAGAGATAGAGAGGATCTGAGAGACAGAGGAGGGTTTAAAAGAAGGGGGTACTGAGAGACACGGGAACTGAGAGACAGAGGGGGGGGGGGGGACTGAGAGACAGATGGGGGTCTGAGAGACAGAGGGGGTCTGAGAGGCAGAGGGGGGTCTGAGAGACAGAGGGGGGAGCTGAGAGACAGAGAGGGGGCTGAGAGACAGGGGGAGCTGAGAGACAGGGAGGAGCTGAGAGAGGGGGGGGCTGAGATACAGAGGGGGGGGCTGAGAGATAGAGTAGGAGAGCTGAGAGATAGAGGAGGGGGCTGAGAGACAGAGGGGGGCTGAGAGACAGCAGGGGGAGCTGAGAGACAGAGGGGGGAGCTGAGAGACAGAGGAGAGCTGAGAGACAGAGGAGGGGTTTCAGGGACAGAGGAGGGGTTTGAGAGGCAGAGGGGGGGTCTGAGAGACAGAGAGGGGTCTGAGAGATAGAGGGGGGCTGAGAGACAGAGGAGGAGGCTAAAAGAGGGGGGACTGAGAGACAGAGGGGGTTCTGAGAGACAGAGGGGGGTCTGAGAGACAGAGGGGGTCTGAGAGACAGAGGAGTGGTCTGAGAGACAGAGGGGGGTCTGAGAGACAGAGGGGTGTCTGAAAGATAGTGGGGGGCTGAGAGATAGTGGGGGGCTGAGAGACAGAGGAGGGGGCTGAAAGAGGGGGGACTGAGAGACACGGGACTGAGAGACAGAGGGGGGACTGAGAGACAGAGGGGGGGACTGAGAGACAGAGGGGAGGGCTGAGACAGACCACATAGCACTGTCCCTTTCTGGAGTCCCTCCTCTGCTCACCCCCTACTGTCTCAGTGTTCTGGCATGTTTTTGTAGGATGCCGGGTACCTGATGGATAGCAGCGTCAGCGCCAAGTCTCCCTCTTGATCGGGGGTGTGCTCTCGCTGCTCTGCTCCTTACAGCGGCGCATATTCTCTTCCTCCGGGCTCCCAATCAGCCTGCCCTCCGGCCCAGGCCGCATGGTTCCTGGAGCAGAGAGGAGGTGGAGGAATCGAGGTGCTGGGAGCGCCGGGGTGGCCGCGCTCGCTCCTGTTCTCCTCTTTGGTGGTCAGGGAGGGGGTGGAGCTCTTCTCCCTCCTCGGCTTTTACATCCAACTGCCCTCCTCGCTGGCCACCTTCCCCCGAATCCCTGCCGCTGTTTGCTGCCACGCTCCCGCTGCCGCCAAACTGCATAAAAAAACGGCCCACAAAAAGAAATGTATTTATTTTTGTACATTTTTTTTAAAACGGCCCATTGAGCCATTGGCCCACTGGGAAACTCCCAGTAGTTCCGATGGCCAGTCCATTCCTGCTTGCCTGTCCCCCTCGGGACTACAGCGACTGTGCTTCCAAGGGCACTCATAGCTCCCAACTGTCCCTGATTTGGAGGGACTGTCCCTGATTTGGAACAATGTCCCGCTGTCCCTCATGCGTCCCTCATTTTGGTCTGATCTATATATTTGTATATAAAATGCACTTTTTATCTTTCAAAAAGTGTTTCCCAGCGCTAAACCTTTCATCCGATTTCTAAATTGCTGCATTTGTAAATTCCAAAAGGAAATATAAAGGAATTGTAGTGGTAAAAAAAAAAAGCACTTGTGGGTTTAACCAATCTTGTTTTTTGTACAATTCTCCTTTAAGGGGGCGTGGCAAGGGAGGTGTGTCCTATGCCTGCATACTTTTGCTGATAGGTGTCCCTCATTCCCATCTCAGAAAGTTGCCTTTAGTACATTAACCCCTATGGGCCAGATTCACAAAGAGATACGACGGTGTATTATCTACAGATACACCATCGTATCTCTGACTTACACTGGTCCTATCTATGCGCCTGATTCATAGAATCAGATACGCATAGATAGGGCTAAGATCTGACAGTGTTACACTGTGTTACACTGTCGGATCTATTTTTCAATTTAAAAATGGCGCCGGGGGCGTTCCCGCTGATTTACGATAAATAATATGTAAATCAGCGAGATACGCAAATTCACGAACGTACGCAGACCCGATGCAGTCTTCTTACGACGTTTCCGTAGCGGCGTACCCGTCGTATACTTACCCCTTCTTTTATCAGGCGCAGCCAATGTTAAGTATAGCCGGCGTTCCCGCGTCGAATTTGAATTTTTTAACGTCGTTTGCGTAAGTCGTTCTCGAATACGGACGGACGTCGTTTACGTAAGAGTCAAAACCACTGATGTCCTAGCGATGTCAGTGGGAGCAATGCACGCCGGGAAATTTCGCGGACGGCGCCTGCGCATTTAAATCGGCGCGGGAACGCGCCTGATTTAAATAGTACACTCCCCTAGCCGCGGAATTTGAATTCCGCCGGGGGAGTTAGGATCCGCCGTCGCAAGTTTGGAGGTAAGTTGTTTGTGAATTAGCCACTTGCCTCCTAAACTTGCGGGAGCGGATCTTAATTCACGTAGATCGAGCGGATCTATAGATCCGCTGCGCTACGTGAATCTGGCCCTATGTATCTGTGTCAGGGCCGTCTTAATAGCATCATGGGCCCCTGGGCAAAGTAATGCTCTGGGGCCCCCTACAATGATGACAGTGCAGGTAAACAGACATCAAGTAGGTAGGAGGCAGACGGCCTCCCCTGTGTATCTATCACTCTCAGTGCCATCATGGGGCCCCCAATTTCTGGGCAGCTGCTTTGATGAAAGTACAGGGGTCCCCCATGCAGCTCATTAAGACAGCCCTGATCTGTGTTGTTATGGTGTGGAAAGTGCATGCACTCTACGTAAACATCGGGGATGATTTACTAAAGGCAAATCGACTTTGTACTTTGCAAGAGCAGTTGCTCCAGAGCAGGGCCGGCCCTTGGGGTGTGCGAGCTGTGCGGCCGCACAGGGCGCCATGGGCAACAGGGGCGCCGTGCGGCCATCCAGAGGCGTACTAGGGGGGTTTGGGGGCTTACCACACACTGGGGGGGGGGGGGGGTGTCAGACTGGCAACAAGGGGGGGCTACTCTGAACGGGGGGGATCTGCATTGAAGGGGTGGATACACTGAAGGGGGGTCTGCACTGAAGGGGGGTCTGTGTAACATGCAGGGGGTCCATAGCTGCAGGGTTCTGTGTAATGTAAAGGGATCCAGTGGTGCAGGGTGCTGTGTAATGTAAAGGGGTCCAGAGTGCTGTGTAATGTAAAGGGGGCCAGTGATGCAGGGGGCTGTGTAATGTAAAGGGGTCCAGTGATGCAGGGTGATGTGTAATGTAAAGGGTTCCATAGGTGCAGGGTGCTGTGTAATGTAAAGGGGTCCAGTGGTGCAGGGTGCTGTGTAATGTAAAGGGGTCCAGTGATGCAGGGTGCTGTGTAATGTAAAGGGGTCCCTAGGTACATGGTGCTGTGTAATGTAAAGGGGTCCAGTGGTGCAGGGTGCTGTGTAATGTAAAGGGGTCCAGTGATGCAGGGTGCTGTGTAATGTAAAGGGGTCCAGTGATGCAGGGTGCTGTGTAATGTAAAGGGGTCCAGTGATGCAGGGTGCTGTGTAATGTAAAGGGGTCCAGTGATGCAGGGTGCTGTGTAATGTAAAGGGGGCCAGTGATGCAGGGGGCTGTGTAATGTAAAGGGGTGCAGTGATGCAGGGTGCTGTGTAATGTAAAGGGGGCCAGTGATGCAGGGTGCTGTGTAAGGTAAAGGGGTCCAGTGGTGCAGGGTGCTGTGTAATGTAAAGGGGTCCAGTGATGCAGGGTGCTGTGTAATGTAAAGGGGGCCAGTGGTGCAGGGTGCTGTGTAATGTAAAGGGGTCCAGTGATGCAGGGTGATGTGTAATGTAAAGGGGGCCAGTGATGCAGGGTGCTGTGTAATGTAAAGGGTTCCATAGGTGCAGGGTGCTGTGTAATGTAAAGGGGTCCAGTGATGCAGGGTGCTGTGTAATGTAAAGGGGGCCAGTGATGCAGGGTGCTGTGTAATGTAAAGGGGGCCAGTGATGCAGGGTGCTGTGTAATGTAAAGGGGTCCAGTGATGCAGGGCGCTGTGTAATGTAAAAGGGTCCAGTGATGCAGGGTGCTGTGTAATGTAAAGGGGTCCAGTGATGCAGGGCGCTGTGTAATGTAAAAGGGTCCAGTGATGCAGGGGGCTGTGTAATGTAAAGGGGTCCAGTGGTGCAGGGCACTGTGTAATGTAAAGGGGCCAGTGATGCAGGGTGCTGTGTAATGTAAAGGGGGCCAGTGATGCAGGGTGCTGTGTAATGTAAAGGGGTCCAGTGGTGCAGGGTGCTGTGTAATGTAAAGGGTTCCATAGGTGCAGGGTGCTGTGTAATGTAAAGGGGGCCAGTGATGCAGGGTGCTGTGTAATGTAAAGGGGGCCAGTGATGCAGGGTGCTGTGTAATGTAATGGGGTCCAGTGATGCAGGGGGCTGTGTAATGTAAAGGGGTCCAGTGATGCAGGGTGCTGTGTAATGTAATGGGGTCCAGTGATGCAGGGTGCTGTGTAATGTAAAGGGGTCCAGTGATGCAGGGTGCTGTGTAATGTAAAGGGGTCCAGTGATGCAGGGTGCTGTGTAATGTAAAGGGGTCCAGTGATGCAGGGTGCTGTGTAATGTAAAGGGGGCCAGTGTGCTGTGTAATGTAAAGGGTTCCATAGGTGCAGGGTGCTGTGTAATGTAAAGGGGTCCAGAGGTGCAGGGTGCTGTGTAGTGTAAAGGGGCCCAGAGGTGCTGTGTAATGTAAAGGGGGCCAGTGATGCAGGGGGCTGTGTAATGTAAAGGGGTCCTCTTTGTGTATGTTTAGGTGACCAGGAGGCAAGGGGTGAAGATGGGGGGGGGGGGTAGTAAATGAGGGGAAGCTCTGCTGACTTCCATCATACAATCACGTGCAAGCAACAAAAAAAAACATTTTTTCTTTCTTTGAACGTGATTGGATACTCTGCCAAGCTTCACACTTGTTTCCTAAGCTCTGGAGCAGCTGCACTTTGCAGAGTGCGCAGTCTATTTGCCGTCAGTAAATGAACCCCATTGCATACACTGATCAGCGGGGCGATCTCCAGCTGACCTTGAATAGTCCTGTCTCAGGCCACGCCCCCCCCCCCCCCGCGCACGTGTTCCAGGTCCCTCTGCCACAGACTAAACAAAGGCGATTTCTCGGCGCGCTCCTCCTCGCCGTCTTTATAAGTTCTGTTGCTCTTTTTTTGTTCTCTTTCCAGTCCTATAATTCGGTGCCTATGATGTGGTGCCCAGAAATGTACGACGCAGCCAAGGCGGAGTCCAGCAAACCTGAAAGCGTTTCCAATATTCCCGGGCGCTCCGGTATCAGGCTTCCCACGTATTCTCAGCTCCGAGATTGGTTGCAAGAATAACAAGGCTATGACATCATCACTTCGCGGAAAAATAGAGAGGAGAAAAAAAAATCATAATGCCCATTTTAGATCTGGGCATGTTTTGCCTGCGGGTGCAGTGTCGGGGCGCCAAGGTGCCTTCTAATGATTTCCCGCCATCGCTTTGTTCTGACTTTACACTCTCTGGACCAAATGCTGCATCAAAGCAGAGCAGGCGCCGTTTCAATATCGCTGCAACTTTAACCGCTTCAATGCCGGGCATTTTCACCCCCTCCCTGCCCAGGCCAATTTTTATTTTCCAGCGCTGTTTCAACGACAATTGTGCGGTCATGCGACAGTGTACCCAAATTAAATTTGGATCATAAAACGCCGCCGTAACTTAGGAGGCAAGTGCTTTGTGAATACAGCACTTGCCTCTCTGACTTACGGCGGCGTAGCGTAAATACGATACGCTGTGCCGCTGTAACTATGCGTCCAGCTACCTGAATCTAGCCCTTTGAGCTTTAATATCAGGAGCAGGAAATCCCGAGCGAGAGCGCCAAGGAGCGCCAAGGAGCGCCAAGGAGCGCCAAGGAAGGCATGTGAAACGAGAAGTGCCAACATCGCAGCGTGCCGCTGTTCTCACAGAGCGGATAGAGGAGACCTACGGAGCCTGAACTGAAAGCCTGACTGCGTCATAACATGATTGAGGCTCCAGGCACACCCAAGCCATTTCGAATCGCGCTGCGGAAATCGTAAAAAAAAAATTCTACCTGCGATTCCAGAATCGCGGCGAAATTCAGGACACATTTGCCATGCCATTCTTTTCTCAATGGCTCCTTAACCACTTAAGGACCGGCTGGGCACAGGCATGTACAGGTACGTCGCCTTTAAGAGCCCAGCCTGAAGCTCCGTGACCGAGCCTGCCGGAACCCGCGGACCCGATCGCCACCGACGACCCGCGATCGGTCACAGGAGCTGAAGAACGGGGAGAGGTGAGCGTAAACACACCTTCCCCGTTCTTCACTGTGTCAGCGATCGTCTGTTCCCTGTTATAGGGAACGACGATCAGTGATGTCACACGTCCAGCCCCGCCCCCCCCTACAGTAGTAATCACTCCCTAGGGAACACTTAATCCCTTAGCGCCCCCTAGTGGTTAACCCCTTCACTGCCATTGTCATTTTCACAGTAATCGGTGCATTTTTATAGCACTGATCGCTGTATAAATGACAATGGTCCCAAAATAGTGTCAAAAGTGTCCGATGTGTCCGCCATAATGTCGCAGTCACGAAAAAAATCGCAGATCGCCGCCATTACTAGTAAAAAAAGAAATATATTAATAAAATGCCATAAAACTATCCCCTATTTTGTAAATGCTATAACTTTTGCTCAAACCAATCGATAAACGCTTATTGCGATTTTTTTTACCAAAAATATGTAGAAGAATACGTATCGGACTAAACTGAGGAAAATTTTTTATTTTATATATTTTTGGGGATATTTATTACGGCAAAAATAAAAATATTGCTTTTTTTTCTAAATTGTCGCTCTATTTTTGTTTACAGCGCAAAAAATTCGCAGAGGTGATCAAATACCACCAAAAGAAAGCTCTGTTTGTGGGAAAAAAAGGACACCAATTTTGTTTGGGAGCCACGTCGCACGACCGCGCAATTGTCAATTAAAGCGACGTAGTGCCGAATCGCAAAAAGGGGCCCCGGTCCTTAACTAGCATATTGGTCCGGGTCTTAAGTGGTTAAACGCGGTGTGAGTTTTGCTGCGATTGTCACTCGACTAAATCGTGCAAACCAAACCCAGAACTGTTTTTGGGTGTTCCCGCGATTTTGTTCGCACAATTTTGCAGCAATTTGTCGCACAACAATCGTGGCAAAAATCGCACCGCATTTGGGGGGGCGCCATTGAGAAATAACGGCATTGCAAACGCGCATTGCGTATTTTTGCTGCGTTTCCACCCGCGATTCAAATCGCCTAGGTGTATATGAAGCCTAAATCTGACCTCCAGTCTTCCATAGTTGTAGCGGCTCCTCTCTGATTTCACCGCACACTGTGGGCTTCTCACCATGCCATGAGCCAGGATCGCTAAAGTGTCATTAAACCCACATCATAAAAAAACGATCAATAAATGGTTTATTACACGTATCTATCCACAGCCGCCCCCCCCCCCCTATTCATGTGAATTACAGCGGCGGGGGGTGTCTTTTTTAAACCACCTGATTGGAGCCATTGGCTCTAATAGGCTTCCAAATAGGGTGGGCGCAGAGCATTGCGCTCGGAGCCCACCCAGGAGTGTTAGAAAATTACATGAATATTTCCATTTCTAACACTGAATCGCCTCTCCGCCAATCAGGAAGCGCGGGTCTGATACCCATCACCTGATTGGCTGAAAGGACAGGCGATCCTATTGAATGCCTAGCAGGAGGAAGGAAGAGACACGCGGTGGAAGAATGGAGGACACAAGAGCCGCTGCCTGACCCGCTGCACGTCCCACAGCTCACTGCCGTCCCCTGCAGCCTGACCCGCCACCAAGATGGGGTAAGTGCCGGTCATGCAACGGGCGGGCGGGCGGGTGCTGGTTAAATGCTGCCGGGGCATCACAACAGTGGCTGCATTTGATGGGCACAGTTGCTGAAATTGATGGGAAAAGTGGCTAAAATATATGGGCACAGTGGCTGCAATTGATGGGCACAGTGGCTGCAATTGATGGGGAAAGTGGCTGCAAATTATGGGCACAGTGGCTGCAATTGATGGGCACAGTGGCTGCCTGCATTTGATGGCACAGTGGCTGCATTTGATGGGCACAGTGGCTGCAATTGATGGGCACAGTGGCTGCCTGCATTTGATGGCACAGTGGCTGCATTTAATGGGCACAGTGGCTGCAATTGATGGGCACAGTGGCTTCATTTGATGGCACAGTGGCTGCAATTGATGGGCACAGTGGCTGAAAATTATGGGCACAGTGGCTGTACTTGATGGGCACAGTGGCTGCATTTGATGGGCACAGTGGCTGCATTTGATGGACACAGTAGCTGCATTTGATGGACACAGTGGCTGCAATTGATGGGCACAGTGGCTGAAAATTATGGGCACAGTGGTTGCAATTGATGGGCACAGTGGCTGCAATTGATGGACACAGTGGCTTTATTTGATGGCACAGTGGCTGCAATTGATGGGTACAGTGGCTGCAATTGATGGGCACAGTGGCTTCATTTGATGGCACAGTGGCTGCAATTGATGGGCACAGTGGCTGAAAATTATGGGCACAGTGGTTGCAATTGATGGGCACAGTGGCTGCATTTAATGGGCACAGTGGCTGCATTTGATGGGCACAGTGGCTGCATTTGATGGGCACAGTGGCTGCAATTAATGGGTACAGTGGCTGCAAATTATGGGCACAGTGGCTGCATTTGATGGGCAAAATGGCTGCAATTCATGAACACAGTGGCTGCAATTGATGGCACAGTGGCTGCATTTGATGGGCACAGTGGCTGCATTTGATGGGCACAGTGGCTGCATTTGATGGGCACAGTAGCTACATTTGATGGGCACAGTGGCTGCATTTGATGGGCACAGTGGCTGCATTTGATGGGCACAGTAGCTGCATTTGATGGGCACAGTGGCTGCATTTGATGGGCACATTGGCTGCATTTGATGGGCACAGTGGCTGCATTTGATGGGCACAGTAGGTGCATTTGATGTTTTTTTTTTCCAGTAAAGTTCATGTGTGTGTAAAGGCAGGCGTCCCAATACTTTTGACAACCTAGTGTTCTTATTTAGTTTTTTTGGGGGGGGGGGTTTAATTCCTGATGACGGGATGTCACCTAGAGGGATGACTGGCACTGGGTCTAATATTACCGGGGGAGGGGCGGAGGTCACCTCTCTTGGTGGCGGTTATAATACGGAACGGAGGGAGAATTTATGAGCGGCTTCTGAATTAATTTCAGACGCTTGTTATGACAGATGCTCGGCGGCGCAGACATTCGTATTCTGACATGTCCTTCGCGGGCCACACCCTGCAGCAGGCAACGGAAAAAAAATTCAGCTGATCTGATCCGGTTCCAGAAGATTTCCCCGCCGCCGCCGGCCGTCTCCAGACCTTGGCGGTGAACTTCGGAGCGCTGTTATCTTGGAGCGGGTCAGCTGCGGTGGAAGAGGAAGCGTTCAGTAAGAGGGTAATAATAGCGCTGAACTAATAGGAAAACTCTAATCTTGGCAAGAGCGTCGACGGCTCAGCGCTGCGAGGGACCCCACAACGCCGTCTGCATGTGTGGGAATCCGCAAGCCCCCGCTGGCGACTAATCCAAGAAACACACACTCTGCCCCTCCCTCAGTAGATACGCCGTCGTAACTCTGAATCTGCGCCGTCGTAAATTTAAACGTATTCTGGAAACCAGATACGCTTAAATTAGGCTAAGATACGAGCGGCGTAAGTCTCCTACGCCGTCGTATCTTAGGGTGCAATATTTACGCCGGCCGCTAGGTGGCGCTTCCGTTGTTTTCCCGCGTTTGAATATGCAAATGAGCTAGATACGCCGAACGTACGTGCGCCCGTCGCAATTAGTCACGCCGTTTACGTAAGAGATACACCGGCGTAAAGATAAAGGGCCAGATTCACGAACAATTACCGCGGCGTAACGTATGTCCATTACGTTACTCCGCCGCAAGTTTTCAGCGTAAGTGCTTGATTCACAAAGCACTTGCGCGTAAACTTGCGGCGGCGTAGCGCAAAGCCGTCCGGCGCAAGCCCGCCTAATTCAAATGGGGCGTGTACCATTTAAATTAGGCGCGTTCCCGCGTCCGAACGTACTGCGCATGCTCCGTTTTGAAATTTCCCGCCGTGCTTTGCGCGAAATGACGTCGCCCCGACGTAATGTTTTGAACGGCGACGTGAGTTAGGTACTTTCGTATTCCCGGACGTCTTACGCAAAAAAAAAAAAAAAATTGAAATTCGACGCGGGAACGACGGCCATACTTTAACATGGGCTGTCTATTGTTACGCCACCTAAATAGCAGCCGTAACTTTGCGACGCGATAAGCCGACTATCGACGACGTAAGAGAATGCGACGAACGCGCGTACCTTCGTGGATCGCCGTAAACAGCTAATTAGCATACCCGACGCGGAAAACGACGCGATCTCCACCCAGCGGGCGCCGAAGTATTGCATCTTAAGATCCGAAGGCGTACGAAGCCGTACGCCTGTCGGATCTTAGCCAAATGCCGTCGTATCTTTGTTTGTGAATTACAAATAAAGATACGACGCGGCAAATTTGAAAGTACGTCGGAGTATCAGTAGATACTCCGGCGTACTGTTTCTGTGAATCTGGCCCAAAGCTGCTCCATAGGTGGCGCAGCCCATGCAAAGTATGGACGTCGGGACAGGCCTATCTTTTTACATCGTTTGCGTAAGTCGTGCGCGAATAGGGCTGTGCGTAAGTTACGTTCACGTCGTAGGCAGTTGTTCGACGTATCTTAGGCATTCTATCCGACGCATGCGCACTGGCATACGTCCACGGACGGCGCATGCGCCGTTCCTTGATAATGTCATTTACGTGGGGTCATGCTTGATTTCCCTAAAACACGCCGTCGCCCACCTCTTCCTCATTTGAATTTGGCGCGCTTACACCGGCACATTTACGCTACGCCGCCGTAACTTAGGGAGTAGGGGTTTGTGTATACAGCACTTGCCTCTCTAACTTGCGGCGGCGTAGCGTAAATACCATACGCTGCGCCCGCACAAAGTTACGCTGCCCTACCTGAATCTGGCCCTAAGTCTCAGCAGGACGCCTCTGCTCCATTCGCACATAGTGTCAGAGGACGGCGGCGGAGGACGGTGTCTGTATCACGACTCCCGAATGAATGGAAGCAAGCAAACATTCATTGATGGGTACTGTTAGGCTGCATTGATGGGCGCTGGTGAGGCTGCATGTGATGGGCGCTGGTGAGGCTGCATTGATGGGCGCTGGTGAGGCTGCATTTAATAGGCGCTGGTGAGACTGCATGTGATGGGCGCTGGTGAGACTGCATGTGATGGGCGCTGGTGAGGCTGCATTTAATGGGCGCTGGTGAGGCTGCATGTGATGGGCGCTGGTGAGGCTGCATTTAATGGGCGCTGGTGAGGCTGCATGTGATGGGCGCTGGTGAGACTGCATGTGATGGGCGCTGGTGAGGCGGCATGTGATGGGCACTGGTGAGACTGCATGTGATGGGCGCTGGTGAGGCTGCATTGATGGGCGCTTGCGAGGCTGCATTTAATGGGCGCTGGTGAGACTGCATGTGATGGGCGCTGGTGAGGCGGCATGTGATGGGCACTGGTGAGACTGCATGTGATGGGCGCTGGTGAGGCGGCATGTGATGGGCACTGGTGAGGCTGCATGTGATGGGCACTGGTAGGCTGCATGTGATGGGCGCTGGTGAGACTGCATTAGCGCTGGTGAGACGTACGTTTCTGAATCGTAAATACCTAATTAGCATATTCCTTGCGTAACAATACGGAAGCGCCAACTAGCGGCCAGCGTAAATATGCAGCCTCAGATACGACGGTGTAAGACACTTATTCCGGTCGGATCATAGGGAAATCTATGCGTAACTGATTCTATGAATCAGGAGCATAGATACGACCGCGCGCACTCAGAGATACGCCGTCGTATCTCGTATCTGAATCCGGCCCCTGGAGAAGATGGAATCTCCAGGAGCGGTGACGGGTCAGCGCTGGAAGGATTCAGTCTGTCATAATGGGCCCATATGTGTATACTAATACACTATGGCAGTGATGGCGAACCTTGGCACCCCATATGTTTAGGAACTACATTTCCCATGATGCTCCTCTACACTGCAGAGTGCCTGAGCATGGGAAATGTAGTTCCAAAACATCTGGGGCTAGATTCAGCATTGATTTACGCCGGCGTATCTTCTTTCTGTATTCAGTAAGCAAGATACGCCGACATTAGCCTAAGATCCGACTGGCATAAGTCTCTTACGCCGTCGTATCTTAGGGTGCATATATACGCTGGCCGCTAAGTGGCGCTTCCGTCGTTTTCAGGGTAGAACATGCAAATGACCTAGATACGCCGATTCACAAACGTACATGCGCCCAGCGGAATTTTTTTATGTCGTTTGCGTAAGGCTTTTCCGGCGTAACGTTGCTCCTGCTTCTATGAGGCGTAACGCAATGTTAAGTATGGATGTCCTTCCCGCGTCGAATTTTGAATTTTTTACGTCGTTTGCGTAAGTCGTTCGTGAATAGGGCTGGACGTAATTTACGTTCACGTCGAAACCAATACGTCCTTGTGGCGTACTTTGGAGCAATGCACACTGGGAAATTCCACGTACCGCGCATGCGCCGTTCGGGAAAAACGTCAATCACGTCGGGTCACCACCCATTTACATAAAACACGCCCCCCTCATACTCATTTGAATTAGGCGTGCTTACGCCGGCCCCATTTACGATACGCCGCCGTAACTTAGGAGGCAAGTGCTTTGTGAATACAGCACTTGCCTCTCTGATTTACGGCGACGTAGCGTAAATACGATACGCTACGCCGCCGTAACAATGCGCCCGGCTACCTGAATCTAGCCCCTGATGTTTAGGAACTACGGGCCAAATCCACAGCCAGCGGCGCAAAATAAGTTTTTACTAACTTATGTCATTTAAGTTACGGCGCCCTAAGTTGGTGTCGTAATTGCCGTATCCACAGCGCATTTGCGCCCAAAAGTGCGCCTGCCGTAACGTAAATACAGAGGCGTAAGGCGGGGTTATGGCAAGTGGGAAGGAAGTGGGCGTGCTTCATTGTAATGAGCCGTGACCCCATGCAAATGAAGGTCCGGCCGTACTGCGCATGCGCGCACGAATCTGCTGCTCACTGCGCATGTGCAGAACTTTGCTTGGCGCAATCAGTGAGATAGGTAAAAGGCCAAGTGTACTTAGTTTGAGGATCACACTGTGCTTAAATAGCCCCAGTCAAACACACTTCCCTTGCAAAAGTATTTCCCTGTGTTCCCTTCCATGAGCAATTTGCTTCTGCTCTTAGTTTGTCAGTGTTTGTTGGTAAGTTGTGTTTGATAGAGAAGTGTTGGAGGAGTAGTAGATAGTAGTTGTTGTTTGTTTGTGATAAGTGTAATTTTTGTTTGATTGTTTTTGGTAATTTTTTTTTGTTCTGCTTGGATTTTGTGTTTGGTTTTTGTGTGTTTGTATTTGACTTTGTAGTAGCTGTCTGCTTGTGTGTGTATTTTTGTGTGTTTGTCCTGTTTGGCTTCTTGTTGCTGTGTGGTGTCTGTGATGGCCCCCAAACGCAGGAAGCTGAATTTTTCACATGTTGAAAAGCAAATCCTAGCCAGGTATGTCATACAATATGGAAGATATCTACATGGGCCTGATAGCCGGAACACCTCCCCGGCCCAAAGGAAGAGGATATATGCCAAAATCACAGATCACATAAATGCGGCGGGGGGAGGGGAGACGAGAACCCCCGCTGGCATTAAGAAAAAGATCAATGATCTGAGGAGCGTGGTCCGCAATAAGGTGGCCAAGCTCACTGCGCATAGGAGGGGCACTGGAGGAGGGGGACCATGCCCCATCCGGCTGACTGAGGAGGAATGGGCAGTGGCCCGGTGTTTCGAGCCAGAGCAGGTGGTGGGCCTGCCTGGTTATCAGTCTGATGTTCCTGTGAGGCCAGGTAAGGTTTTTTTATTATTATTTGGTGATTAGCATGTGTGGGTGGGGGAAGGGAACATGTGCCAAGTGTGTGGATCCTCAAACCTGTGATTGTTTGGTGTCTTCCACAGATGACCAGGAGATTGCTGGGCCATCAGGCCAGGCTGCTGCACCACCCCAAAGACAGGAGGCTGCTGAGGAGTCCCCAGGGGAGGGGAGTGGCCAAACCTCCCCTCATGAGGAGGCTGAGGGGGAGGAGGATGAGGGGGAGGAGGATGAGGGGGAGGAGGAAGAAGATCTCCAGATTGGCCGGGAAATCATTATTGCCACAGATCTGATGACCTTTGATGATACCCTTGAGGCTAGCCTTGAGGCTCCCCTTGAGGCTACCCCAGAGGCTCCCCTTGAGGCTCCCCTTGAGGCTACCCCAGAGGCTCCCCTTGAGGCTCCCCTTGAGGCTACCCCAGAGGATCCCCCAGAGGCTGGCACCAGTCAGGCCACCATCAGGGGTAGCCCCTCCCACTCCTCCCACAACATGCCGCAACCCACAAGGGTCACTCTATCCCCTCCTACCTGGCCACAAGCCTCAGGGGCAGGCAGGATGGCGACCCAGGACACCAGGGTGGGGTCTGAGCATATGCCGGCCAGTCTGCTGAGGGACAATGCCAAGCAGACCCGCAGTCTGGGTGACATCAAAAAAACTATGGCCAAGATGGAGCACAGCCTGGATGTAATGAGGGAGTCACTCAGTGATGTGGCCACCAATTCATTGGGTGTCATCACCTGTTTGTGGTCCCTGCATACCGCCACAACAGGCGTGGGCCAGGAGGTGACTGCCCTCACCCGGGCTGTGCAGGACAACACCCGGGCTGTGCTGAAGAACACCCGGGCTGGCCAGGCCAATACGGCTGCCATCACTGCCTGCCTGACCAGGATAGCAGTGGCCTTGGAGGGCAGGCCAGCCGGAGGTCAGACACCAGGGGAGGCTCCTCCCTCCCCTGTTCCCCCCCCCCAATGAAGATACTCCCTCCCCTGCTCCCCCCCCCAATGAAGATACTCCCTCCCCTGTTCCCCCCCCCAATGAAGATACTCCCTCCCCTGCTCCCCCCCCCCCGTGAAGATCCTCCAGGTGGCCGTGCCCGTGCCCGTGCCCGTGCCCCTGCCCGTGGGCAGCCTAGACGGAGCACTCGCCGCCGGACTTAAATACCAGGGGTACTTTTTTTTTTTGATTTTTTGATTTAAAACTTTTGGTTATTATACTGTACTTATGATTTGGTTTATGTGTGTGAATGATGTGTGAATGTGGGGGGGTGGCATTCCTGACAAAATAAGGGTGTCCCCCTCAGTTTTGGTGGAGAAGGGATCCCCAGGACCAGGGAGAAGTGATCCCAGGTCCCTGAATGGTGTATGAATGCACAGTGACATAATTGGAGCCGTGGCGGGGCGTTACTGCTCCCAAGTACCAAAGGGGGGGGGGGGGGACTTGGATCTAATCCAATTCGATGTGCATGTGATGTGTTTGTGCTAGGGACCACAGTGGTGTGCATTCATGCATTCTCATTGTGACATAAATCATGTGCGTTTCCAGAGACAAAAACATTCTCAATGTGTCATTAAACATGTGCGTTTACTGTGCAAAGCAACATTCTCATTGTCACATAATTCATGTGCGTTTGCAGTGAAAACAAATAATAACATTGTCACATAATTCATGTGCGTTTGCAGTGAAAACAAATAATAACATTGTCACATAATTCATGTGCGTTTGCATCGGAAAAAAAAAAAAAACATTGTGACATTTTTTCTGGCCATTTACTGAGAAAATATGCCTTCTGCCAGGCGTCTCCTGGCTACTGTGCCCTCAGTAGACCGGGTAGAGTGGGCTAGGGGGGGATTGCCTGGGTGGGGGGTCAGGTCAGCACGCAAGTTAATCTCCAGTCCCCTTCTCGTTGCAAAGTTATGAAGAATGCAACAAGCCCCTATTATTTGGCACACAAAGTCTGGGGAATACAGCAGTGTACCCCCTGTCTTGTCCAGACATCTGAAGCGGGACTTCAGCAGGCCAAAAGTACGCTCCACTACTGCCCGGGTGCGAATATGAGCCTCGTTGTAGCGTTGCTCTCCTGGGGTTTGGGGGTTCCGGAATGGGGTCATCATGTGAGGGCCCAGGGCATATCCAGAGTCACCTGGAAGGCAAAAGACAGGAGGATATTAGTCATGCATGTGCCCCATGTGATGTCTGCATCATGGGGGGGGACATACCTGACACACATGTCACTCACCAACCAGCCAGCTGTCTCCATACACGTTCTGCTCCAATTCACGTGCTATGTTGGTCTGCCTAAAGATGTAGCTGTCATGGCACGAACCTGGAAATTTGGCACAGACATGCCAGATGAGGCCATGGGCATCCACGATTACCTGGACATTGATGGAATGCCAGTTTTTGCGATTCCTGAACAGGTGCTCTGTATCATGGGGGGGCTGTAGTGCCACATGGGTACAGTCAATGGCCCCGATGGTCCGTGGGAATCGTGCAATCTGATAGAAATCAGCCATGCTCTTCATTCGCTGGTCCTCCTGGGTGGGCTTTTCAAATTGACTGCCCATGCGTCTCAGTATTGCAGGGACAACCTGGTGCACACACCTGCTCATCGAGGACTGTACCATCCCAGCCAGACCTCCACATGTTCTCTGAAAAGACCCAGTGGCCAGAAAATGCAGGGTGGCCATAACTTTAATATGAGCTGGCAGGGCATGGGATCGTTGGGTTGGGGTGTTCAGATCATCCTGCAGGATCCTGGTTAAGTCCAGGATGGCTTCCTGGTTTAATCTGAAGTGGCCAATGACCTCAGACGCAGTCATGCCAAAGAGATCTTGGCGTGGCCGGTAGATCCTCTCCTGTGCCCTCCTCCTCCTCCTCTGTGCCCTCCTCCTTCTCTGCGCCTGTAAAGTGGCGAGTGCCGTTATTATCATTGATGGCCCAGGCATTTTGGCAGTCACAATGAAGTGTTGGCAGCTCTTCCGAAATCGTGTTGCTTCAACAGACCTTTACAGGGCTGGTGTAAAATTAGGGCTGCTTTTATAAAGTCTAATTTTGCTCCAGAAAACTAACAGGTGCGCACAGGGCGTTATCTACGGCGCACAGGGCGTAATCTACGGCGCACACACTTAATTTTGAGGATCGCCCTATCTCCCTCATTTGCATCTTTGCCTATCAAATAAAGCGGCGTGACTAGCGTAATTTGCGTCAGAGGATGCGCCAGAGTAATTATTTTAAGTAGGACGTAAAAACCGGATTTTTCGTTTTGAGGATCGGGCGCAAAGATACGCACGGAGTAAAATTAGAAATCTCGAGTTAAGTCGGCGCATCTGCTTTGTGGATTTGCCCCTACATTTCCCACAATGCTCCTCTACACTGCAGAGTGCCTGAGCATCATGGGAAATGTAGTTCCAAAACATCTGGGGTGCCGAGGTTCACCATCACTGCTCTATGGCATCAACCACCTTAAAAGTAAGGAAGTCCCGCTGGTTGGGTACTTTTCAGAGATACAGAATATTTTGGACCCATAGACCAATCAGGGATAGCCCATAAATCAGGTGGTCGCACACTTCATTTTGACGTGCTTTTGAGTAGGCAGAGAGAAGTTTATTAGAATTGTAAAGTTTTATAAAAGTTTCATCTCCTGTGCTTCCTGCAGGATTTGATTCACAGTCCTCCCGGAGTCTTTGAAGTGCGCTATAATCTCCAGATGCTCGCACCATGGGTCCTCAGGGTGGAGGGGTATCGGGGGGGGGATTGGTTACATCTAAACGCAGGTTATAAAGATAATTTATTGTAACCTCTTCAGTTTAGATACACAGGTAGTAAAAGATGAAGTCAGCCGTGCAAAGATTCATTTTATTGCCGATCGTGGATTGAAAGTTGCAGAGCGTTGTTGATGTGGGAGAGATCCGTGCAATTCCAAAGATTTCCTGGTCGCTTTAATCATATATATATATTATATTATAATTATATATGACTCCAATTAGGTACCTGAGTTTAATTTGCTTTAAAAAAATAAAATGTATGTGTGTGTGTATATATATATACAAATGGTCACTCAGGACCATCTGCAGAGAAGTGTTGGGTTCCAATTAAAAAAATTTGATTTGAAACACTTTTGGATTCCTTAAGGGCCGGTGCTTGACTATTTAGCACCTTGGGGGGGGGTCATGCAGGGTATCATTAGTCTTGCCTAGGGGTGCATGGGTGACTACAACAGGATCAGAGAGCGGACCCAACGGACAGCAGCTACCTCCTCCGCTATCCTCATGCCCGCCTCCCCAGCTGTACTCGTGCCCCACCTCCTCCGCTGTCCTCGTGCCCACCTCCTCCGTTCACCTCGTGCCCCACCTCCTCCGCTGTCCTCGTGCCCGTCTCCTCCGCCTCCCCAGCTGTCCTCATGCCCCACCTCCTCCGCTGTCCTCGTGCCTGCCTCCTTCACCCCCCCTGTTGTCCTCGTGCCCTACTCCTCCACTG
The DNA here is from genome assembly GCF_905171775.1 of Rana temporaria. Classification (NCBI taxonomy): domain Eukaryota; kingdom Metazoa; phylum Chordata; class Amphibia; order Anura; family Ranidae; genus Rana; species Rana temporaria. The sequence goes on from NC_053493.1 coordinate 11,525,827, forward strand.
TCCTTGTGCCCGCCTCCTCCACCTCCCCAGCTGTCCTCGTGCCAGCCTCCCCAGCTGTCCTTGTGCCTGCCTCCTCCACCGTCCTCATGCCAGCCTCCTTTGCCATCCATGTGCCCGCCTCCCCAGCTGTCTTAGTATCCGCCTCTTTCGCCTTTCCAGCTGTCCTCGTGCCCGTCTCCTCCACCTCCTCTGCTGTCCTCATTGCCATTTCGTCCGCCATCCTTGTGCCCACCTCCTCCGCCTCCCCAGCTGTCCTCATACCCACCTCCTCCACTGCCCTCATGCCCACCTCCTCCCCAGCTGTCCTCATGCCCACCTCTTCCACTGTCCTCGTGCCCGCCTCCTCCGCCTCCCCAGCTGTCCTCATGCCCACCTCCACCACTGTCCTCATGCCCGCTTCCTCCACCTCCCCAGCTGTCCTCGCACCCGCCTCCTTAGCCTCCCCAGCTGTCCTCGCGCCCGCCTCCTCCAACTCCTCTGCTGTCCTCATTCCCACCTCCTCCACTGTCCTTGTGCCCACCTCGTCCGCCTCCCCAGCTGTCCTTGTGCCCTGCCTCCTCTGCTGTCCTCGTGCCCGCCTCCTTCGCCTCCCCAGCTGTCCTCGTGCCCGCCTCCCAAGCTGTCCTCATGCCCGCCTCCTCCACCATCCTCATGCCCGCTTCCTCCGCCATCCTTGTGCCCACCTCCTCCCCAGCTGTCCTTGTGTCCTCTTCTTTCGACTCCCCAGCTGTCCTCGTGCCCGCCTCCTCTGTCTCCTCCGCCTCCTCTGCTGTCCTCGTGCCCGTCTCCTCCACCATCCTCATGCCCATCTCGTCCCCAGCTGTCCTCATACCCACCTCCTCCACTCTCCTTGTGCCCACCTCCTCTGCCTCCCCAGCTGTCCACGCACCCACCTCCTCCGTCTCCTCCGCCTCCCCAGCTGTCCTCATGCCCACCTCCTCCACTGTCCTCGCGCCCCCTTCTTTGCCTCCCCAGCTGTCCTTGTGCCCGCCTCCTCTGCTGTCCTCGTGCCCGTCTCCTCCACCATCCTCGTACCCATCTTGTCCCCAGCTGTCCTCATGCCCACCTCCTCCACTCTCCTCGTGCCCACCTGCTCTGCCTCCTCAGCTGTCCATGCACCCACCTCCCCCGTCTCCTCCGCCTCCCCAGCTGTCTTCATGCCCACCTCCTTCGCTTCCCCAGTTGTCCTCGCGCCTGCCTCCTCCGAATCCTCTGCTGTTCTCATGCCCACCTCCTCCACCATCTTTGTGCCCTTGTGCCCTCCAGGGGAAAGCTGTAAAAATAGGTTAATTTTATAATATTCCCAGTTTTCAGGCATTATTCGTTAGGTGCAAAATAATGATATGTTGATGTCATTCCACCGACACGAACATTACAACAAAAAAAAGAGAGGCATAATATTGTTATGATTTACACTCCGATCGAATACTAATGACCGCCATTCAATCCTAAATAAATACTAATGACCACACATTTGTTTGCCTTGGTATTCCATTATTTGAAAGTCGTAATGTCACGCTCCATTTTACACACATCAAACATCTCATCCGGCTGTTTCCATTTAAAAGGAAAAAATCTTTAAAAAAAAAAACAAGCATAACCGAAAACACATCCCGGTATATATCGCAGTCATCTGTCTATTGACCTCGAGCGCTAATTCTTACATGCTTGAATTTCATGTTGAGCGCTGGTGTCAAGTACATCTTGGCATTCTGCGTGTTGCGGAGTTTCAGGGGGGCTGCGGCGTTAGCCTCTGCGGGGTTCTCTTTGATAATATTTTTGGAATTTGTACATGACATCATTTACTCTGAGCCCCAACGCGCCTTGGGGAATTTGTGCTAATCGCCATGCTAATCCCCAAAAAAAAAAAAAAAACAACTTTGGCTTGCGCTGGAGAAGGAGTGAAACGCGGAGCAGGAATTGTTTCTCCAAGGGCACGCCGGGTCAACAACCTGCACACGTGCGCAATTACGGCATCGCAAAAAAAAACGAAAAGCATGCAATATAAAAAAAAAGAAAAAACGAAGGCAGAGCGGGAATTGCACTTTAATTGTTGTTTGGCTCGGCTAATAATTGAGATGAAGCGCTTTTTGAGTTTGCTATCATTTTTTTTTTCTTATGTCTTCTTCGATACGTCCAACGGCTTGGAGATGATACAGGAGATACCGCGCCAAAAGAATATCTCAATCATCGGTCTCCTCCCAAGTGGAACGTCTCGCGGGGACCGCCGCAATCATCCGTTATGAACTATTACACTTGGAGATGAGTTAAAAAAAGTTGAGGGGCCCTTGGGGTCTTCCATCCACCATGGGCCATTTTATGTGTCACGAAACAGTTTATCGAGTTTCTGAAATAAACCATTTTGCAAGAAAAAAGTCACGGAGCTGTAATGCAAGCGCAGTTTTATGTAGCAACGTCCCGGGCCTCTTTTGGCTTAAAGCGGAGGTCCACCCTAAAAAAAAAAAAAAATTGTCAAAAAGGCTACAGAAAAATTGGCGTATCTTTGAGCGGGCGTAGCGCATCTCATATGCGCTACGCCAACGTAACATAGAGAGGCAAGTACAGTATTCACAAAGCACTTGCTCCCTAAGTTACGGCGGCATAGCGTAAATGGACCGGCGTAAGCCCGCCTAATTCAAAGTAGGCAGGTAGTGGGCGTGTTGTATTTAAATTAACCGTGACCCCATGTAAATGAGTGGCCGAGCGAACGGCGCATGTGCGCGCATGCTCACAATCACGTCGAATTTACTCCATAACATACGCCGGCTCAATGCCTGTGACGTGAACGTAACCTACGGCCCAGCCCCATTCACGTACAACTTACGTAAACGACATAAAATTTGACGCTAGTTCCGATGTCCATACCTGCGCCTCATATAGCAGGGGTAACTTTACGCCAGACGTAAGCCTCACGTAAACGGCGTAGCTAAATCCGACGGGCGCAAATACGTTCGTGAATCTGCGTATCTAGGTAATTTGCATATTCAAAGCGTAAATCTACGGAAGCGCCCCTTGCGCCCAGCGTAAATATGCACCCCAAGATACGACGGCGGGCTTCAGCCCGAAGTCCAAAACCTGGCCCGTGACCTACATACACTGACCTACCTACACTGACGGTAGTGAGCTGACCTATATACACTGACAGTAGTAGTGACCTATATACACTCACCTACCTACACTGACGGTAGTAGTGACCTATATACACTGACGGTAGTGACCTGACCTATATACACTGACCTACCTGACATACCTACACTGACAGTAGTGACCTGACCTATATACACTGACCTGACCTACCTACACTGGCGGCAGTGACCTGACCTATGTACACTGACCTGACCTACCTACACTGACGGTAGTGACCTGACCTATATACACTGACGGTAGTGACCTGACCTACCTACACTGGCGGCAGTGACCTGACCTATATACACTGACCTGACCTACCTACACTGGCGGCAGTGACCTGACCTACCTACACTGACGGTAGTGACCTGACCTATGTACACTGGCGGTAGTGACCTGACCTACCTACACTGGCGGCAGTGACCTGACCTACCTACACTGACGGTAGTGACCTGACCTATGTACACTGGCGGTAGTGACCTGACCTACCTACACTGACGGTAGTGGCCTGACCTATATACACTGACAGTAGTGATCTGACCTATGTACACTGACCTGACCTACCTACACTGGCGGTAGTGACCTGACCTATATACACTGACCTACCTACACTGACGGTAGTGACCTGACCTATGTACACTGACCTGACCTACCTACACTGGCGGTAGTGACCTGACCTATATACACTGACCTACCTACACTGGCGGTAGTGACCTGACCTATATACACTGACCTACCTACACTGACGGTAGTGACCTGACCTATGTACACTGACGGTAGTGACCTGACCTATGTACACTGACGGTAGTGACCTGACCTATGTACACTGACGGTAGTGACTTGACCTACCTACACTGACCTACCTACACTGACGGTAGTGACCTGACATACCTACACTGACGGTAGTGACCTGACCTATGTACACTGGCGGTAGTGACCTGACCTATGTACACTGACGGTAGTGACCTGACATACCTACACTGACCGTAGTGACAGACGTACACCGACCTATATACATACACATTACACCGTCTCTGACCTACCTCAGCGGTGTCTCAGCAGTCAGTCATCAGAGCCTGGAGGGTAGGAGAGCCTGGAGGGTAGGAGAGCCGCCCGCCCGAGCGCCGAGTGATGTGTATTTGTAATTCCCGCCTTCTGGAGCCTGCAGCAGCGCCTATGATGGACGTCACATGTCCCGCGGCTCTCACAATGGCAAACCTGCATGCCTGAGACTCAGGGCTTTTCGGGGACCCATTCGGGGCTCCAGCCACCCAAGCCCGCGCCTCCCGACGCCCCTGCCCAAGAGCCAGATAAAGGCAAGTAAAAGACTCCATCCACAGTTGGCCACAGTTTGGAGATGCCTGAGCTAACCCCCCATCATTGGTGTCAGTGGGAGGAATAATACCCCATTATTGGTATCAGTGGGAGGAATAGTGTCCCATCATTGGTGTCAGTAGGAGGAATAGTGTCCCATCCAGGGGCGGACTGACCTTTGAGTCACTCGGGCACTGCCTGAAGGCCCCATGTCACTAGGGGGCCCCATCAGGGTTGCCAGGCTCAGTAAAACCAGGGACAGTATGTAAAAATCTGTTTTTTTTACATCTGTCCCTGATATGTCTGAAACCAACATGCTTCTGATGTGAAAATCCCGAGATTTTAGCTGCCCCGCCTCTGCACTGCCTCCTGGCGTGGTGGCCATCTGTAAGCCCGGGGGGCCCCATAATCTTCTATTGCCCGGGGCCCCATGAGTTGTCAGTCCGCCCCTGGTCCCATCATTGGTGTCAGTGGGAGGAATAGTGTCCCATCATTGGTGTCAGTGGGAAGAATAGTGTCCCATCATTGGTGTCAGTGGGAGGAATAGTGCCCCATCATTGGTTCCAGTGGGAGGAATAGTGTCCCATCATTGGTGTCAGTGGGAGGAATAGTGTCCCATCATTGGTATCAGTGGGGGGATAGTGTCCCATCATTGGTGTCAGTGGGAGGAATAGTGTCCCATCATTGGTATCAGTGGGGGGATAGTGTCCCATCATTGGTGTCAGTGGGAGGAATAGTGTCCCATCATTGGTTCCAGTGGGAGGAATAGTGTCCCATCATTGGTGTCAGTGGGAGGAATAGTGTCCCATCATTGGTGTCAGTGGGAGGAATAGTGTCCCATCATTGGTGTCAGTGGGAGGAATAGTGTCCCATCATTGGTGTCAGTGGGAGGAATAGTGTCCCATCATTGGTGTCAGTGGGAGGAATAGTGTCCCATCATTGGTGTCAGTGTCATGAGACTTTCTATGTCGCATGGAGCGGCAAGTCACATGAGAAGTCTAAACAGTGTGAACCAGGGGCTAAAACTATCCCCTGTCCAGTGTTTCCATTGTTCCTGCATGTGAGTGGTCTGGCAGCATTCCTCCCATTACCTGAAATAGCATCATTAAATGAGTCTGCTGCTTGGAGTGATTTCCATAAGACTCGCCCAGTTCAGTGGATAGCAGACGATGGCTGGAAGCTGATAAAGAACGGGCCCCCCGTGTGCAATTCATCTTATAACTCCTTACAGATCAATTTATATCTGAACACATTTCCATGAATCAGTCCCACGCTGATCCCGTCTGCTCCTTTCTACGCATTACTTCTACTTCTGAGCTCCCCATTGGTCTTTGTGGTTTGACTAGTCAGCATCTCTGCCCTGCGACTTCTAGGGCTGGATTCATGCCTTTCCGCGTGCGTTTTTATGTGTTGCCATAGCGATTAATAGGCTCATAATGTGCTTTGATGAATCAAAAAAAAAAACAAAAAAAACAATGAGCAGAGGGGATCTAGGACTATTCCGGTACAATGACTAACCTTGGCTGATGCACTTAATGCACACAAGGTGAAACACCTACAGTGCCTTGAGAAAGTATTCATACCCAGGGCCGCCATCAGGGGGGTACAGACAGTACACCTGTAAGGGGTCCGGAGGTCTCCAGGGGCCCGGAGGCCCATAGGGCCCCATATGGCAACTCCCCTTTTTTTTATTTTATTTTTATTAAAAAAATATATATTTTTTTTAAAATATATTTTTTATTTTATTTTTTATTAAAGGGACAATTTTTTTTATTTTTTTTTTAGAGGTCCGGAGGTCCCCGGGGGCCCAAAGGCCCCCAGGGCCCTGGATGGAACCCCCCCTTTATTTTATTTATTTTTTTATAAAAAAAAAAATATTTTTTTTCTAATATATTTTTATTTTATTTTTTATTAAAGGGACAATTTTTTTTAGGGGTACGGGGGGCCCGGAGATCCCCAGGGCCCCGGATGACAACCCCCCTTTTTTTATATATAAAAAAAAAATTAATATTAAAGGGCTCAGAGGTCCCCAGGCCCCCATGTGGCAAACCCCCTTTTTTTATTTGTTATTTTTTATTTTTGTTAATATATATTTATTTTTTATGTTATTTATTAAAGGGCCCAGAGGTCCCCAGAGCCCTGGATGGCAACCCCCCCCCCTTTTTTTTATAAATGTTTATTTTTATATATATATATATATATATATATATGTTCTTATTAAAGGGCCCAGAGGTTTCTTTTTATTATTATTATTATTATTATTATTATTATTATTAATAAAGGGCCCAGAGGTCCCGGATGGCAACCCCTCTTTTTTGTATTTTTTTTTATAAAAAAAAAATTAAATAATAATTTGTGTATATATATTTTTTTATTAAAGGGCCCAGAGGTCCCCAGGGCCGCGGATGGCTACCCCCCTTCTTTATATATATTATATATTTTTCTTTATTTCTTCTTTTTTTTGTAAAGGGAACCCCCCGCTTCTCAATGCGCAGCAGCCCCCCCGCTTCTCAATTTCAGGCGGCAGCACCCCCCCCCCCCCCCCGGTTCTCTGCTTCAGAGGGCCCATGCCTGAAGCTGTGTAAGGGGCCCCATAATTCCTGATGGCTGCCCTGTTCATACCCCTTGAAATTTTCCACATCTTGTCATGTTACAACCAAAAACATAAATGTATTTTATGTGATAGACCAACACTTTGGGCCAGATCCACAAAGATCTGCCTATCTTTAGGCAGGCGTAGCGTATCTCAGATACACTACGCCGCCGTAACTTAGAGCGTAGTTTCCGTATCCAGAAAGAATTTGCGCCGTAAGTTACGGCAGCGTAGTGTAAATGTGTCAGCGTAAGGGCGCCCAATTCAAATGACTAAGATGTGGCCGTGTTTTATGTTAATTCATCTTGACCCCGCGTAAATGACGTTTTTTTTGAACGGCGCATGGGGGTATCCCAGTGCGCATGCTCGAAATCCCGTAGCAAATAGTCAATGCTTTCGACGTGAACGTAATTTACGCAAAGCCCTATTCGCAAACGTTTTACGCAAACGACGTAAACGTTGGAAAATTCGACGCTGTCCCGACGTCCATACTTAACATTGCGCACGCCTCATAGAGGCAGGGGTAACGTTACGCCGGAAAAAGCCTTACGTAAACAACGTAAATAAATGCGCCGGGCGGACGTACGTTTGAGGATCGGCGTATCTAGCTAATTTGCATACTCTACGCGCATATCAACGGAAGCGCCACCTAGCGGCCAGCGTAAATATGCACCTTAAATCCGACGGCGTACTAAGATGTATGTCAGTCGGATCGAGCCCACATTCAGGCGTATCTTGTTTTGTGGATACAAAACAAAGATACGACGGGGCATCGTAGAACTTACGCGGCGTATCAATAGATACGCCGGCGTAAGTTCTTTGAGGATCTGGCCCAAAGTGTCACATAATTGTGAAGTGGAAGGAAAATGATAAATGTTTTTCCATTTTTTTTAAACAAATAAATATGTAAAAAAAAGTGTGGGGGGTACATTTGTATGGCGCCCCCTTTACTCTGATACCCCTAACTAAAATCTAGTGGAAACAATTGCCTTCAGAAGTCACCTAATTAGCAAAAAGAGTCCACCTGTGTGTAATTTAATCTCAGTATAAATACAGCTGTTCTGTGAAGCCCTCAGAGGTTTGTTAGAGAACCTAATGCCCGGTACACACGATCCGATTATCGGACGATGATTTTTTTATGTATGTTAATCTCACTCAGATGAGTTTTCTAAAGTCGTGAAAATTCTCGTACGGCAGAATAAAAAATCGGAAGTGATGTCATGTGTTGTAATGCATTTTCGAACGACAGCTGTACTGATTAAATGAAAATCGTCCGAAAAAAAAATTCTGTGCATGTCCGATAGAATAAAATCGGATGAACTGTCCTGATCGGCTCTCGGAAGCTCTGTACTAACGATCCGATTATTGTACGATCGTTTCGAAAGCGACATTTTTCGTACGATTTTCGGATCGTGTGTACGGGGCTTTAGAGAACAAACAGCATCATGAAGTTGTCGAGAAGTATAAAGCAGGGTTAGGTTATAAAACAAATCTCCCAAGATTTGAACATCTCACGGATCTCTGTTCAATTCATTATCTGAAAATGGAAAGAGTATGGGATAACTGCAAACTTACCAAGACATGGCCGTCCACCTAAACTGACCGGGCCGGGCAAGGAGAACATTCATCAGAGAAGCAGCCAAGAGGTCCATGGTAACTCTGGAGGAGCTGCAGAGATCCACAGCTCAGGTGGGAGAATCTGTCCACAGGACAACTATTAGGCCCCATACACACGATAGAATTTATCCGCGAATACGGTCCAGCGGACCGTTTCCGCGGATAAATCCTCTCGAGGATTTCGGCGGATTTTCATGCGATGGAGTGTACACACCATCGCATTGAAATCCGCTCCGAAATCCTCTGGCGATGACGTGTCGCGCCATCGCCGCGATTATGACGCGGCGACGTGCGCGACGCTGTCATATAAGGAATTCCACGCATGCGTCGAATCATTACGACGCATGCGGGGGATCCCTTCGGACGGATGGATCCGGTAAGTCTGTACAGACGAGCGGATCCATCTGTTGGGATGGATTCCAGCAGATGGATATGTTCTGCATGTCAGCGAATATTCGATCTGCTGGAATCCATCCCAGGGGAGAAATATCTGCGGATAAAGATCCGCTGGAGTGTACACACCATAGGATCTATCCGCTGAAACCCATTTGCTGGGATTTTCTCTACAAATCTGCCCTTTATGGAAGAGTGACAAGAAGAAAAACATAAGAAGTTCCGTTTGCAGCTTGTGAGAAGCCATGTGGGGGAGGGGACACAGCAAACATGAGGAAGAAGGTGCTCTGGCCAAAATTGAACTTTTTGATCTAAAAGCAAAACGCTATTTGTGGTGGAAAACTAACACTGCGCATCACCCTGAACACACCATCCACACTGTGAAACATGATGGGGATGCTTTTCTTCAGCAGGGACAGGAAGCTGGACAGAGTTGATGGGAAGATGGATGGAGACAAATACAGGACACTCTTAGAAGAAAACCTGTTAGAGTCTGCAAAAGACCTGAGACTGGGGGGGGGGGGGGGGAGGTTCAGCTTCCAGCAGGACAACGACCCTAAAGTACAGCCAGAGCTACAATGGAATGGTTTAGATCAGGGGTGTCCAAACTTTTTTCGAAGAGGGCCAGATTTGATGAAGTGAACATGCTTGAGGGCCAATCATTTTGCCTGACATTCTTTAACCACTTAAGCCCCGGACCATATTGCTGCCTAAAGACCCAAGGGGTTTTTACAGTTCGGGACTGCGTCGCTTTAACAGACAATTGCGCGGTCGTGCGACGTGGCTCCCAAACAAAATTGGCGTCCTTTTTTCCCCACAAATAGAGCTTTCTTTTGGTGGTATTTGATCACCTCTGCGGTTTTTATTTTTTGCGCTATAAACAAAAATAGAGCGACAATTTTGAAAAAAATGCAATATTTTTTACTTTTTGCTGTAATAAATATCCCCCAAAAACATATATATAATTTTTTTTCCCTCAGTTTAGGCCGATACGTATTCTTCTACATATTTTTGGTAAAAAAAATCGCAATAATCGTTTATCGGTTGGTTTGCGCAAAATTTATAGCGTTTACAAAATAGGGGATAGTTTTTTTGCATTTTTATTTTTATTTTATTTTTTTACTACTAATGGCGGCGATCAGCGATTTTTTTCGTGACTGCGACATTATGGCGGACACTTCGGACAATTTTGACACATTTTTGGGACCATTGTCATTTTCACAGCAAAAAATGCATTTAAATTGCATTCTTTATTGTGAAAATGACAGTTGCAGTTTGGGAGTTAAACACAGGGGGCGCTGTAACATTTAGTGTTCACTTTGTGTGTGTTTACTAGTGTAGGGGGGTGTGGCTGTAGGAATGACATCATCGATCGGGTCTTCCCTATAAAGGGAATCACCCGATCGATGCGCCGCCACAGTGAAGCACGGGGAAGCCGTGTTTACACACGGCTCTCCCCGTTCTTCAGCTCCGGGGAGCGTTCGCGACGGAGCGGCTAAAAACAAATAGCCGCGCCGTCGTCCCGGATCACTCCCCGAGCGGACCCGACCTCCGCATGTACCGGGGGGGGGGGGGGTCCCGATCGGACCCCCCACCCACGTCTAGCAGAGGACGTACAGGTACGTACATGTGCCTGTCCGTGCCATTCTGCTGACGTATATGTACATGAGGAGGTCGGGAAGTGGTTAAACCATAAAAATGTGGTCTAAGTGGGCTAGATTCAGATAGATTTGCGGATCTTTAGATCCGCGTAATCTATGTGATTTACGATCCGCCGTTGCAATTTATCGAGGCCAGTGCATTATTCACAAAGCACTTACCTCGAAAATTGCACCGTCGGATCGTAACTCCCCCGGCGGAATTCAAATTCCGCGGCTAGGGGGAGTGTACAATTTAAATCAGGCGCGTTCCCGCGCCGATTTAACTGCGCATGCGCCGCCGGCGAAATTTCCCAGTGCGCATGCTCCAAATGACGTCGCTAGGACGTCATTGTTTTCGGCGGCTACGTAAATTCCAGCTATCCGTATTCCCGATCGACTTACGCAAACGACGTAAAAATGTGAATCTCGGCACGGGAACGACGGCCATACTTAACATTAGCTACCCCTCATATAGCAGGGGTAACTATCCGCCGGAAAAAGCAAATGACGTAAAAAAAAAGCGACGGGCGGGCGTTCGGTCTTGAATCGGCGGTTCTCCTCATTTGCATATCCCACGCGTAAAAAAACGTGACGACACCTAGCGGCCGGCGGTAGATTGCAGCCTAAGATCCGACTGGTGTAAGTCACTTACACCAGTCAGATCTAAGGGAGATCTATGCGGAACTGATTCTTATGAATCAGTCGCACAGATCCGACCGGCTGGACTCAGAGATACGACGGCGGATCAGGAGATACGTCGTCGTATCTCTTTGTGAATCTGGCCCACTGTGTTCTTCCGAGTTCTAATACACTGTCCAACAAGAATTCTCTTGCCTTTGTGGCTGTGTGTGGTGAAGAGATGAGCTCAGGCGTATTATTTGGATATACCGTATTTATCGACTCATAACACGCACCTTCCTTTAAAAAAGGAAGTTTTAGGGAAAAAAATCTTACATTTTAAATAAAGAACCGTGAAGCAAAATAAGGGTCAGTGCCCATCAATGCAGCCTAATCAGTGCCCATCTGCAACCTCACCCTTGCCATGAATGCAGCACCCACCCCATTGCCATGAATGCAGCACCCTCTACATTGCCATAAATGCAGACTCACGATTATCGCCAGTGCAGCCTTGAAGGAGGGGGCGGGACCAGTACCAACAGACAAACAGGAGAAACTCCTGTTTTCTCTAACGGGCCTCTTTAATTGAAAGTCCCGCCTCCTATGATGGACAGAACAGTTGTCCAATGGCAGCGCAGGAGACAGGACTTCCTTTTACACAGGACTCTCCTGTATGCACGGCACTCGTCCTGTCCCCTCCAAGGCAGCCAGCATATCTTTTGTGGCCCCCGGCGCTCGGGGATTCGTTGGGGGCCACAAAAGATATGTCAAGGTCACCAGGCGGTCCGTAAGGAACGCGGGCCGGACTTTGGACATGCCTGGTTTAGATCAAAGCATATTCATGTGTTAGAATGGCCCATTCACAGTCCAGACCTAAATCCAAAAACTAGATTTAATTTGGGTACAGCGCTGCAACACCGCATGATTGCCAAAATAGCAACAAATAGCCTGGTCATGAAGGGGGGTAAAATCTTCCAGAGCTGAAGTAGTTTAGCTAGTAGTTTCACTTAAAATTTGCAGAATAAATTTTGGCTTAAATGTATGAAGAGATTAGGTTTAAAATAAATTATTGGATACATTTTATAACATAAAGTAAAATATATATTTAAAAAAAAAATGGTCCTTATTTTGTTTATAACGCAGAAAATAAAAAAAAACAGTGGTAATTAAATTCCACCAAAAGAAAGCTCTACTAGCGAGAACAAAACTAGATAGATTTAATCTGGGTACAGCGCTGCAACACCGCGTAATTGCCAAAATAGCAAAAAATAGCCTGGTCATGAAGGGGTAAAATCTTCCAGAGCTGAAGTAGTTAAGCTAGTAGTTTCATTTAAAATTTTCAGAATAATATTTTGGCCTAAATGTATGAAGAAATTTGATTAAAAAAAAAAAAAAGAATTATTGGATACATTTTATAACATATATATATATATATATATATATATATATATATATATATATATATATATATATATATATATATATATATATATATATATATATATTCTTTTTAAATTTTTGGTAATTTTGTTGTTTAAAATGCAAAAGATAAAAAAACTAGATAGATTTAATCTGGGTACAGCGCTGCAACACCACGTAATTGCCAAAATAGCAAAAAATAGCCTGGTCAAGGGGGTAAAATCTAGTAGTTTCATTTTAAATTTGCAGAATAATATTTTGGCCTAAATGTATCAACAAATTAGATAATAAAAAAAAAGAATTATTGGATACATTTTATAACATAAAGTAAAATATATATTTTAAAAAAAATGGTCTTTATTTTGTTTATAACGCAGAACAAAAAAAAAAAAAAACAGTGGTGATTAAATTCCACCAAAACGTAAGGTAATATATATATATATATATATATATATATATATATATATATATATTCTTTTTTTATTTTTGGTCTTTTTTTGTTTAAAATGCAAAAGATAAAAAACTAGATAAATTTAATTTGGGTACAGCACTGCAAACCGCGTAATTGCCAAAATAGCAAAAAATAGCCTGGTCATGAAGGGGTAAAATCTTCCAGAGCTGAAGTAGTTAAGCTAGTAGTTTCATTTTAAATTTTCTGGGCCAGATCCTCAAAAGAGATACGCAGGCGGATCTGCTGTTCCGCCTGCGTATCCCTGTTTCTATCTTTGGAACTGATCCACAGAATCAGTTTCCAAGAGATAGACAGAAGATCCAGCAGGTGTAATAGTTTTACACTGCCGGATCTTAAAATGCAGTACCGCGACCGCCGCTGGGGGCATTCATCGTCGAAATTACGCGTCGGGTATGCTAATGAGGAGTTACGTCGATCCTCAAAGCTTTTTCGCGTTCGCTACGTCGCCGCTACGTTAGTTTGCCGTCGCTTAGTTACACTTTTGTAAAGCAGCCCTACTTTTACACAGCAGGCGTACTGCTGTGTAAAGTATGGCCGTCCTTCCCGCGTCGAATTTTTAAATTTTACGCCGGTTGCGTAAGCCGTACGGGAATACGTAAATACGCTACACGCCGCGCCGATCAAAAAATGACGTCACGTCGCGCAAAGCACGTCGGGAAATTTGCGTCACAAGCATGCGCAGTACGTCCGGCGCGGGAGCGCGCCTAATTTAAATGGGACTCGCCCCATTAGATTGCGCCGGACGGATTTGAGTTACACCGCCGCAAATTTCCAGGTAAGTGTGTTGTGGATCGATACCTAACTTAGGAAATTTGCGGCAGTGTAACTTAAATCTGTTAAGTTACGTTGCGCTGCGGGGCTGTGGATCTGGCCCTCTGAATAATATTTTGGCCTAAATGTATGAAGAAATTAGATAAAAAAAATTAATTATTGGATACATTTTATAACATAAAGTAATATATAGATAGATAGATAGATAGATAGATAGATAGATAGATAGATAGATAGATAGATAGATAGATAGATAGATAGATAGATAGATCTAGATATATATATTCTTCTTTTTTTTTTTTTATAACGCAAAAGATAAAAAAACTAGATCGATTTAATTTGGGTACAGCGCTGCAACACCGCATAATTGCCAAAAAAGCAAAAAAATAGCCTGGTCAAATCTTCCAGAGCTGAAGTAGTTAACCTAGTAGTCTCATTTTAAATTTGCATCTGTAATAATTTTTTAAGGCTACCGATGGTCCAAGTTTGTGTGAAATGCTACAAAAAGACAAAAATTGGCCTTGAGCTTTGAGAAAAAAATAGACAGGATATGGAAAAAAGAATTGTCTACAGGCGTCCACCCTACAATCTGAAAGCCGCATGACCTGTAGCTCTTATGTCTTGAGTATCAGGTTCAGCCAGGGGACTTGTTTTTTCTTGTAACATAATTTTGGAAAATCTACAAGTAAAGAATCTTTTCATCATCGGTTCCCCAGCCTGCAGGTACCCACCGAAAACACATCCCCGTACAGAATCGGTTATGAAGAAGCTGTTTTTTTTTCCGACTCGCCTTTGGTGGTGCTTATCGGACTCTTCGCACCTGCAAGAGTTTTCCGTGAATGTCAGACCGAAGGACCAACATTTTATTTTCTTTTTGGGATTCTGTGGCTCGGGATCAGCTTTGCTGGAAGTTCTCTGAAAGCAAATAACGGCTTCTGAGTTTTGCGAAGTGGAGGTCGTTCCAAATCAAACACTTGGATAATGTAAAGTGGAGTTACGTGCACGGCTAAACTATGTTGTACAAGGGAAAAAAAAGCAACTCTGTCCAAAGTGGATTTGTTATTTTGATTGAGGTGGGGGTGGGGGTGGTGGTGGTGGGGGGGGGGGGGGTGTTAAATCCTGTGCCGAGTCTACCCTGTCGACTGGAACATGGGTCTTCTACTCTAGCCCCTGTTGAGAGCTAGGGGGTCTATTGGCCTGTGTGGATCCAGAGGCGTAACTAGAACCTTCAGGGCCCCAGTGCAAGAAACCAAGAAGTGTCCCCCAGACCCCGTCCCGGGGGTCCTTCCCACCGATCCAGGGCCCACCTCTGCACCTCCCGGCATCCTCTATATTCCCAGCACACCTAAACCCCTGCCCACCACATCTACACCTAGGGCCAGATCCACAGCCAGGCGGCGCAGCGGAACGTAACCTATTTAGGTTACACCGCCGCAAATTTTCGGGCAAAGTGCCCGATCCACAAAGCACTCACCTTGAAATTTGCGGCGGTGTATCCTAAATCAGTCCGGCGCAAGGCGGGCCAATTCAAATGGCGCGAGTCCCATTTAAATTAGGCGCGCTCCCGCGCCGGACGTACTGCGCATGCTCCCGACGCTATTTTCCCGACGTGCTTTGCGTTAGGTTAGGTTGCGCCGAGTTTTGTGAATCGCGACGTGTAAAAAAAGAGATGCGGCGGGAAAAAAAAATAAAAAAAAAAATTTGACAGCGACGCGGGAAAGACGGGTATACTTTTACATGGTGTACTAACTTTACACTTTGTAAAAGCCGCCCTATCTTTGCGACGGCAAACTAACACTTACGGCGACTTTACGAAGGGAAAAACCTTCGTGGATCTCCGTAAGTGCTAATTTGCATACCCGACGCTGGTTTACGACGAGAAATGCCCCCAGCGGCGGCCACGGTACTGCATCCTAAGATCCGACAGTGTAAAACAATTACACCTGCCGGATCTTAGGGATATCTATGCGTAACTGATTCTATGAATCAGCCGCATAGATAGAAACAGGGATACGACGGCGTATCAGCAGATACGCCGTCGTAACCCTTTTGTGGATCTGGCCCAATATTACCAAAAGTATTGGGACGCCTGCCTGCCCAGAGGCTTAACTAGAACCTTCGGGGCCCCAGTGAAAGAAACCATCAAGTGTCTCCCTGTCCCGGTCCCGCAGCCACCCGGTCGGCAAGTGGTTAGGGGGGCGTGGCACGGGGGTGTGTCCTATGCCTGCATACTTTTGCTGATAGGTGTCCCTCATTCCCATCTCAAAAAGTTGGGAGGTATGGGTTAAATAATCATGTGCAAACCCAGCTGTTGAAAAGAAAAAAAAAGAAGATCATCCGATACAAATATAAAAACACTTTGAGAAATGTATTCCTGTTTACTTTTCATTAGCAGATAAAAAGTATCAGTTTACTTAAAGGAAAAAAAAACATAAAACTCTTTCCATTTCCATAGCAAAAGGGAACACAAACGACTGTAAAAAATATTCCCAAAGAAGAATTTTATCCTCTGCTTACGGCCTGTTGATATGTTTTTGGCATGGAGCGGGCGCGGGGTTACATCGTAATCTCCGACTTCTGATTGGTCCTGACATTTACAATAGAACGTTACACGAGCGGCTTGTTTGGGTAAACAGTGATGTTACTATAACGACTTTTGTGCGATTCGAAGCGATGTGGTAAAGGTTGCTGGCATGGGGGCTGGTGTGCATTTTGTAGACATTAGACAAATATTTGCGAAAGTTTTTTTTTTTTTCACTGTAGTTCCAGGATCGGCAGCCAAAAAGGTCGATGTCATTTGTGAATCTAAAGTTTTAGACCAGGAATTTGCCGCACCTTCAAACATCAGGACGGTATTTACTCTCATGGAGATTAAAAGCGTGATTAGCCGGATGGAGTCATTATTTGACATCAAAAACGGAAAATATTGCTCTGTTAATCTTTGTAAATTTGGAAATCATATTGTTTCCTTTTATTCCAAATCTAACAGTGGCGGCTGGTGCTCAAAATTTTTGGGGGGCGCAAACGAAAATAAATAAATAAAACAATTGCAGCCTCACTGTACCCATCAAATTCAGCCACTGTGCCCATCAAATGCAGCCACTGGGCCCATCTAATGCAGCCACTGTGCCATCAATTGTCACCACTGTGCCATGCCATCAAATGCAGCCACTGTGCCATCAATTGTCACCACTGTGCCATGCCATCAAACGCAGCCACTGTGCCATGCCATCAAACGCAGCCACTGTGCCATGCCATCAAACACAGCCACTGTGCCATCAATTGTCACCACTGTGCCATGCCATCAAACGCAGTCACTGTGCCATCAATTGTCACCACTGTGCCATGCCATCAAACGCAGCCACTGTGCCTTTTGTCACCACTGTGCCCAGTATAATGCCCATTGATGCCACTGTGCCCAGTATAATGCCCCTCCCCCCCCCCCCCGCACGGCACTTACCTTTCTGTGGGTCAGCCATCCTCCTTCCACGTCCCTCGATGTCTTCTCCCGCCCTCGATGACGCTTCAGCCAATCAGGTTACCGGTAACCAGAACCGGCGAACCTGATTGGCTGAGACGCCTGTCAGTCTTATCCAAGGAACGCACCACCTGTACGTCCCTTAGATAAGCTTCCGAGAGCCGGAGGGCTGTACTCGGAAAGCCTATCAGAGCTGCTGGCTCTGATAGGCACTTCCGCACAGCCAACCAGCTGCCGCAATTCAGGTGGCTGGCGCTCGCCGTCCAGCCATCTGAATAGTCGGCGGCAGCGGCCGGCAACAATAACATAGATTCATGCAATGCATGAATCTATGTTATTTCAGTGGCGGTGCAAGAGCCAGAGGGGGCGGCGCTCCAGCGCCCTCTATAGACGCACCGCCACTGAAATCTAGTCTAATGCCGCGTACACGCGACCGTTTTTTGGGTTGTAAAAAAATTAGTTTTTAAGGGTCTGGAAAAAACGTTTTTTTTTTTTCAACCCGATCATTAAACCGGCCTTGTCTACACACGATCGTGAAAAAAAAAATGCTCTAGAAAAGCGCGGTGACGTACAACACGTACGACGGCACTATAAAGGGGAAGTTCCATTTGGATGGCGCCACCCTTTGGGCTGCTTTTGCTGATTTTGTGTTAGTACAAGGCGATTCGCGCTTTTCAGTCTGTTACAGCGTGATGAATGTGCTTACTCCATTACGAACGCTAGTTTTACCAGAACGAGCGATCCCGTCTCATAACTTGCTTCTGAGCATGCACGTTTTTTCACGTCGTTAAAGCCCACACACGACCATTTTTTATGACGCAAAAAAAAACGATAACGTTAAAAACAACGTGAAAAATTAGAGCATGTTCGAAATTTTTTACATCGTGAAAAATGCTCTGGAGCCCACACACGATCGTTTTTAATGATATTAAAAAAAACTTCATTTTTTACAACCCGAAAAACGGTCGTGTGTATACGCGGCATAAGGTGTATTCCACATTTTACAAAGAAAGTTGGGGAAGGGGCCCTTCATCCATTTTTTATGTAATAGATCAGGGGGTCTTCAAACTATGGCCCATGGGCCACATCCAACTCACTACAAGATTGTGTCCAGCCCTCAGCTAGGGTGAGAGGCGAATCCTCAATGTGCACTCATAGAGGATAGGGGTCTGCTGAGGTTGGCTATGGTCTCGACTTCTGATGTAAGGGGAGACACTGATGAGGACCCTGATGTAAGGGGGGACTCCTAAGGCTGATTTTAATGTAAGGGGGCTCTGATGAGGACCCTGATGTAAGGGGGGACTCCTAAGGCTGATTTTAATGTAAGGGGGCTCTGATGAGGACCCTGATGTAAGGGGGGACTCCTAAGGCTGATTTTAATGTAAGGGGGCTCTGATGAGGACCCTGATGTAAGGGGGGACTCCTAAGGCTGAGTTTAATGTACGGGAGCTCTGACGAGGACCCTGATGTAAGGGGTGGACTCCTAATGCTGATTTCTTTATCGTACATCACGGGACACAGAGCAGCATAGCCATTACATATGGGTTATATAGTGTAACTTCAGGTGATGGACACTGGCACTCTCCGACAGGAAGTTCCCTCCCTATATAACCCCCACCCATAGTGGGAGTACCTCAGTTTTTTTGCCAGTGTCTTAGGTGTTGGTGCACGTTGAAGAGCTCTGCCTATAGTTGTCCTTGGGACCCGGGCAAGCCGACCGGATCCGTCCAAGGTGCTTCATAGCCAAAGTGGACGGTACCCGGGCCCCAAGTCGTGGAGGGGTTTTGCCTATAATGCCTCTCCTTTTGGGAGGGCTGGACTCTGGGTTCGAGGACTGGTTTTTAACCTAGCAATCCTGATGCCAGCAGTGCTATATAGGTCCAGGTGTGTGGTGTTCCTAAACTGGACCACGGTCCCTGAAGGTTTATGACCATACCCACGGAGATGGGGGAAGATTGGGGCCTTTGGCAATACCCTGCGGCGTGGAGAAGATTCTGGCCCCAGTTCTGGCCAACCTAAGATCTCAGGGGATCCTGGTTATGGCTTATTTAGACGATCTTATAGTGATCGATCTCTCAGAGGCCAGTCTGAGGCAAGCAGTAGGCCTAGTGGTAACCTACCTGGAATCTCTAGGTTGGGTCCTAAATCGGGACAAATCGGCCTTACAGCCCACAAGAAGGTTGGAATATCTTGGGCTGATTCTAGATACTGTGCATCAGAAAAATTTTCTTCCCCAGTCCAGGGTGGATTCTATAAAGGAGCTAATTCAAGTGATTCTAAGCAGCGCAAGGCCGACCGTTCGTCTGTGTATGCGCCTATTGGGCAAGTTAGTGGCCACCTTCGAAGCGGTGCCCTACGCCCAAATCCACTCTCGGAAACTACAGAGAGCAATTCTCACAGCCTGGGACAAGAGGGTCCAGGCCCTGGATCTTCCCATATCCCTGTCCCATGCAGCACGTCAGAGTCTGTGCTGGTGGTTAGTCCCGCACAACCTTCTAAGGGGAAGATCGTTCAGCCCCGTCTCATGGAGAATAGTCACCACAGACGCGAGTCTATCGGGTTGGGGTGCAGTCCTGGAAGGACTGACCCAGCAGGGGAAGTGGTCAAAAAGAGAGTCGACTCTATCCATAAATGCCCTAGAGATACGAGCAGCCCGGTTGGCTCTAGTTGCATGGACGGATGTATTACAGGACTTCCCAGTAAGGATACAGTCCGACAATGCCACTGCTGTGGCTTATATAAACCACCAGGGCGGCACCAGAAGTCAGGCAGCCCAGAGAGAGGTGGACCGAATCTTTTCTTGGGCAGAGACCCATATTCCATGCATTCCAGCAGTATTTATCCCCGGAGTGGACAATTGGCAGGCGGATTTTCTCAGCCGCCAACAAATGTCCCCGGGAGAATGGTCTCTCCATCCCGAAGTGTTTCAGGACATCTGCCAGAGATGGGGAACTCCGGAGGTGGATGTCATGGCCTCCAGATTCAATACGAAACTAGTCAGGTTTGCATCCCGGACAAGGGATCCATTGGCCTGCGGGACGGATGCCCTGGTATGTCCTTGTCATCAGTTTGCGCTGATCTACGCCTTCCCTCCGTTACGAATGCTACCCCGTCTTCTTCACAGAATCCAGGTGGAGCGCAAACCAACGATTCTGGTAGCCCCGGCTTGGCCCCCGGAGGCCTTGGTACTCCTTAATAATAAGGATGGCAATAGAGGAACCTTGGGTCCTCCCGTTGCGGCCGGACCTCCTCTCACAAGGGCCGTTCTTCCATCCTGCCTTACGGGCCTTAAATTTGACGGCCTGGCGGCTGAATCCCTAATTCTTAAGAACAGGGCTCTTTCTGGCCAGGTTATTTCCACCCTAGTTAATGCTAGAAAGCCAGTTTCTAGGCTTTTATACTATAGGGTGTGGAAAGCCTACATTGCATGGTGTGAGGCTAGGAAGTGGCATCCCCGCAAGTATGTCATCGGGAGAATCTTGGATTTCCTACAGTTAGGAGTAGAGAAGGGTCTAGCTGTTAGCACAATCAAGGGGCAGGTTTCTGCCTTATCAGTCTTTTTCCAAAGACCCTTGGCCTCTCACTCTCTAATAAAGTCGTTCTTACAAGGGGTTATTCGGATTAATCCTCCGGTAAAGGCTCCCCTGTATCCTTGGGATTTAAATTTGGTTGCTTTACAATTTCAGCCTTTTGAACCCTTATCTGAGATCCCGCTGGTCTTGTTAACTAGGAAATTGATTTTTCTGGTGGCTATGTCTTCCGCCAGAAGGGTGTCAGAATTGGCAGCCTTGTCGTGTAAGGCACCCTATTTAGTACTACATAAGGACAGAGTCGTTCTTCGGCCACATCCGTCTTTTCTTCCGAAAGTGGTATCTAGTTTTCATCTAAATCAGGACTTGATTCTTCCGTAATTTTTTCCTAAATCTTCTTCAAAGAAGGAGAGACTACTACATTCCTTAGATGTGGTCAGGGCTGTTAGGATTTATTTGAAAGCCACAGCCCAGATTCGCAAGACTGACGTCTTGTTTATTCTGCCAGAAGGACCCAAGAAGGGTCAGGCAGCGTCTAAAGCCACCATTTCCAAGTGGATTAGACAGTTGATTATTCAAGCCTATGGCCTGAAAGGGAAAAACCTGCCTTTGTCGGTTAAGGCCCACTCCACTAGAGCTGTGAGCGCCTTTTGGGCAGCGTATCACCAGGTCTCTATGGCTCAAGTCTGCAGGGCAGCGACCTGGTCATCTGTTCATACGTTTGCTAAATTTTATCAAATGGACGTTAGGAGGAACGCTGATGGACGCTTCCATGACAGTCATGACGTGGTGCACGTGAAGCACGCACGTCAGAGGGAGGAGCAGTTCGCGCCACGGATCTCACCCGGCAACGGAGATGGGAGGACAGAGACCCGGAGGAGCTCCAGCGGGAGCAGACACGCCGCTGAGAGGGAGCACACCGAGCGGTTAGCTCGTCCAACCCGCAGGCTTACATCTGCCACCGCCGCTCTTTGGGAAACCCCGCACCATCCGACCCCCCTCACGCCCACCAGGGAGACAGCAGGTAAGGTACAGTATGGAGGGACAGCAGGGAGGCTCCCACTCGCGGCGTATTGGTTAGCCATCCCCCTCCCTCCTCTGTGCACAGTGAAACCAGGCTACCAGGCTACCTTGGAAAAGCATGGGTAAAAACTACAGCAACAGGTAACAACAACCCGTTTTTTCTTCCTGCTATAAAACTGTATTGTGCAATGAGAACAATCTGAGACCTGGACCTGACGGTGGAGACAGGGCAGGAGTGCTGCAGCTACTGTCTCACTTACAGATACCCTAATCTGTTGTCATTATAAACAAGATGTATGAATTATCAAAGATGAACCTGCTGTGAAGCTATGTGTACAAGTTTCTTTTTCTCTCCATAGACACTTTTAAATGTATATACCTAAGACTTAACAGCTTATATACTGTGATCATTCACTTTGGCGGATAAGCTAAAAGCAGCAGCCACCCCAGAGACACAGTACCAGCCCCCATAAAACACTGATAAACCTTGGAGGTGATAAGTACCGAAGCACGAGTGGTAAACTTAAGGGGAGGGCACCTAATACGCCCCACACTATCAAATAAAGCGGGCTATGAACTCAAAAGGGGATAAACCCAACGGTCTTACTTAAGAAGCTCTCCCCCTTTTCGGCTGATTTCTGCTATATGAACTACAAAGTAGCAAGGGGAGCAACCTGCGACCTGGCGCCCACTAACAGAAACAGGGTAGGAGTACTGCCACCATTGACCCCTTTTTTTTTTTTTTCTTCAATGTCCCCAAGGTTGGATACATAAAATGTGCAGAGGGAGTTAATTAAGACGATACATTGGGCAATCTGATAAAATTGTGTAACATCAGAGGGACACCTGCCGCGATTGCCGCCCGCATAAACTTTATATATCTCTAGGCTTTTTTTTCAGTACAAGAACTTATGCACTTATGAGTGGATTCCCGTATATACTGTTGATATACAACTTGGCGGTTAAGCAGAAAAGTATCAGATATTGTTTCTGTCCCCAGAAAATACAGTTACACCCTGGAAGGGGTATGTCCCAAAGCTACGTTGGACACCGCAGGGCTTGGTATGGATCATAGCTTATAAGTAGTTACTAAACTAAAAGAAAAAAAAGGAAAAAAAAAAGAAAAACTTCAAACCCAATTAGGGGTCGCATCGTCCTTCTGATAGAAGGCGAGCAACCCACGCCTCACCGCTTGCAATCCTTCTTGTTAAAACCCGCCATAGTACAAACAGGTGAATTCTCGGGTCAATTTCCAACTTCGGCGTTAAAAACCCATTAAGAAGTAATTAAATATTCTCGTAACGCGACAAAACCTCCCCCCAGGGAGAGGGAAGGAGGGGAAGGGAAAGAAAAAAGAAAAAAAGGAAAAAACCCTCCCTTAAAAAAAAAAGAAAAAAAAAAAAGGGGGGGGGGGGGAGTGAGGCCCTCCACCTTCTGTTCAAACTGGGTAAACGCATTAGAGCGATAAAGAAATATAATATGAATAGATCAACAAGGGGGGCCGCCCCTAAAATCCCTAAAGATATCGCCACCACCAGTACGATTAGACACTACATGACGCCGGAAGGCAGTTCCAAGAGCCCAGGAATGGCTAAAAAAGCAGAAAAAACTGGGACAAATAAGAAGGGAATAGGGGGGGCGGCAACCTCAAGTGCGGACACTTCAGTAGAACTTGAACATGCGGTCGGCCAAATGGAAGACTATAGTTCGGACTCGCATATCCCCACTAAAGGGGAAATGGATGCCATGTTAAGGAGATTGGAGAATGTTATAAGAGAAGAAATTAGTACATTAAGAACGGACCTATTTCATACGCTGGAACGGGTGGAGGAAGCGGAGAAAAAAATAGAAAAGCAGGATCTCGAAATAAAAGAATTAAACATTCAACATCTGAATATGAAACAAAATCAGAGGCTGATGCAATACCGACTGGAAGATTACGAGAACCGTAATAGAAGGCAAAACCTGAGGATACGATCGGTCAAGGAGGAGAAGGGGGAAGACCTGAGGAAAATTCTCAATGAATTGCTCCTCCCCCTCCTAAATAACGGCTTGGAAGGTCCCCTAAAACTAGAACGAGTACATCGAGTGGGAAAGACTAGGGAGGGAGGAGGAAATTGGCATAGGGACATAATTGCCAGGTTCAGACACTTCGAAGACAAAGAGGAAATTTGGCAAAAACTGAGAAGAAAGCCTCCCTTATCCTATGACGGGACGGAGATTCAGATTTTTACGGATTTGGCCTGGGAAACCCTGGCTAGAAGAAGGCACTTAAAACCCTTATTGGAACAAATGCGGAAATCTAATATAAATTACCAATGGGGGTTCCCGGCGTGCCTGATAGGATATAAAGAGGGTATATCAGCTAAACTGACATTCCCTGAGGATTTGGTAGGGTTCTGCCGTAAACTGGATATACCGGTGACAGAGTTACCCGACTGGGTTGAATAGCGATTAGAAAACAGCCGCCCCCCGGGGAGGCCTGGAGAGATGGGCATAGAGGGGGGGGAAAGGGGGGAGGGTTGGAGGGTGGGCGACTGGAGAGGGGAACGAGAAGGGTGGATCCGTACCCCCACACATACAAGACCGATCCCCTGGGAAGTCCCAGGTGACAATGTGTGGGAGGGGCGCTGAGTGCTACACCTCATCCAAAAGAACCGTCGGGTAGGGGATACCGTAGATCCCCGCGGTTCAGAGGCGATGCACTGGCCTAGGCAAGGGGGGGGGAGGGGGAGATGGAGGGGTGGGCTTGGGAGGGGAGAGAACACACTCCCCCTTCAAAATAGGGAGGGAATAGGGAATATGGCTCCCAGGGGATCTATTGGAAAGTCCAGCACGTTCAAGGAACGACCCAGTAATAGGAAATGACAGAAGTCAAATTCTTATCCTACAATGTAAAGGGTTTAAATTCAGTCGTCAAAAGATTAAAAGTCCTGGCCGAGATCGAGCAACTAAGAGCGGATGTGGTATTTATTCAAGAATCTCATTTGACCATAGACGCAAACATTAAATTATACTCCCCGGCATACCCCACTTGGTTTTATGGTGATTCCATCTCTAAACGAGCGAGGGGTGTGGCTATCGGGTTTACAAGAGGCTTTGGATTTACGCTTGAGGCGAGGTTGACAGACCCCGAAGGGAGATTTTTATTTCTCAAAATAAAGTTCGAAAATGCTATTTATACTCTAGCAAATATATACGCCCCAAACGCACACCCAATCCAATACTTAGGTAAAATTTTGGGAAAACTGAATAATTTTGCTGAGGGACACATAATACTGATGGGGGATTTAAACTTCGTATTTAATCCGACAGAAGATAGTACGTTCCGTGGGAAGGTGACAAAAAATGAGCATTTACAGAGAATCAAACATAAGCTACACGAACGCCAATTAGTGGACGTTTGGCGGATTTTTCATCCAAAAGAACATGACTACACATTTTTCTCCCCTCCTCACGGAACGTACTCTAGAATAGACTACATCTTGGCGGATCACGGGCTGCTCGACTCTATCACAGAGATTGAAATTGGAATTATGACGGTGTCTGACCATGCTCCAATAACAATGAAAATTATATTATCTACACAAAAGAGGCAGCGACCGGTGTGGCGCCTAGACGATAGCCTGATTCGAGATGAAGGAGGGGCAAGAAGAGTGGAGGCCGAACTAAAACAATTCTTTCTTATTAATGATACAGCAGGGATTTCCAGTGCAACCCTTTGGGAGACGCACAAAGCGTATATTAGAGGAATTTTAATTGCCGAGGGCGCTAAAAAAAAAAAAGAAAGGAAAAGTAAAGCCAACTCCCTGAGGAAAGAGATAGAGAACCTAGAAAGCAAACATAAAAAGCGAAGACTAAAAGAGACCTACCTTAATCTAACCTTGAAAAGAGAAGCACTTAAGGAAATTATGGAACAGGAAGCAAGGCACAAACTAAACTGTATTTCCAAGGAGAGGTACATATGGGGTAATAAGCCAAGTAAGCTGTTAGCTAAAATGGCCCAAAAAAAGAAAACTAGGAACTATATTGAAAAAATTAAGGGGAAAAACGGGAACTTGGTTCATGCAACCTCCGAAATTGCAGACAGCTTTAAAAAATATTATGAGGAATTATACACAATAAAACACCCAGGTTTGCAGGAAGGGGAAAGGGAAGAAGAGACCAGAGATTTCCTTGTAAAGGCAGGACTTCATAGACTGGAGGAGACGGTGAGTTTGAACATGGACCGCCCCATAACCGAGGCAGAAATTAAAACAGCACTAGATACCACTACGGGCGGAAAAAGCCCGGGTCCGGACGGGTTCTCAACCATGTACTATAAGAGATTTAGCAATATACTGATCCCAAGGTTGTGCAAATATTTTAATGGGCTAGGCTCCGAATTCGAAGCTAGCAGTGAAGCAACAGCAGCCGTGGTCGCTTTAATATTGAAAGAAGGGAAAGACAACTCTCTCTGTTCGGGGTACAGGCCTATTTCGCTGTTAAATTCAGACATCAAGCTGTTTGCTAAAATCCTCGCAGGACGCCTGAAGGGGGTCATGCACTTGTTGGTGCACCCCGACCAAGTAGGATTTGTACCCAACAGAGAGGGCAAAGACAATAGCCTAAGGGCAATTCTCCTGCTTCAGACCATTAGGCAGAATAAATCCCCCGGTCTACTCCTGTCAGTCGATGCTGAAAAAGCGTTCGACAGGGTAGACTGGGGGCTCATGACGGAGACCCTTACTACTATGGGAATAGGATATAGGATGTCCCGTTGGATTAAAACACTGTACCTCCATCCTACCGCAAAAATTAAAATAAACGGAACGCTATCGGAATCTTTCGAAATGAAAAATGGAACAAGGCAGGGGTGCCCCCTGTCACCCCTTCTCTTTATTCTATCACTGGAGCCCTTGTTGGCTACTATTCGTAAGGATCCTGATATTAATGGAGTAGGAGTAGACGGTGAGGAACATAAATTATCGGCCTTTGCCGATGATATATTATTTTATGTAACCAACCCGGTCAAATCCATTCCAAAGCTCACTAAAGTAATGAAACAATACGGGGATATCTCTAACTTTAAAATAAATATAAACAAATCAGAAATTTTGAATATTAATTTAAATAATAGGGAGGTAGGATTAGTAAAGGAAGTCTGTGCCTTCCCCTGGACTAAAGAACTAAAGTATTTAGGTATCAAACTTGCCAATACAGTACAGAAGATGTATAAAATAAATTATGTTCCCTTATTAAATGAGATCAAGAATGAATTAAAAAGCACGGTAAATAAACCCATATCATGGATCGGACGCATAAATATGCTGAAGATGGTTGTAGTCCCAAAAATTCTTTATAAATTTTCACTGGTACCAATCGCCCTCCCACAGCAATTTTTGAGCATCCTGAATACCTTGCTACTAAACTATGTATGGAAAAACAAGAAGCATAGAATATCCCTCGCCACATTAAAACAGGGAAAGCTGCGTGGCGGATTGGGTGTTCCGGACATCAAAAGTTACTATAAAGCGGCGGTCCTATCGCGGGCGGTTGAATGGGCTCGCGACAGGCCAGACAAAAGATGGGTGCAAATTGAGAAAGCGTTAACTAGCAAATATTTGAATAATATCATATGGATCCCCTCACAACACAGAGCACTAGATCACAAAACACATGATATAACACGACACACATTAAGAATATGGGATAGAACCCAGGCACAACTAGAAGGGAAATTTAATTCCCCACTAATGAATTTAAAAGAAAATCCTTATTTCGCACCCGGGGAAAACAAAATTGGAGGGAATTGGATCAGGAAAGACACAGTGCACTTAGGAGATATCATTAAAGACGGAGAGATAATGACCTACGGAGATTTGAAATCCAAAACGGATTATTGGAACCTCGATAGGTGGCATTATTCCCAGTTGCATCACTTTGTGCGGCACCTCCCCCGCCCACTTCGGACGGAGGCGGAGCTGACTTCACTTGAGAGGATTTGCAAATCCAAGAATTCAAAGGGCACTATTACTAAACTCTATGGAATATTGGTCAAGATAGGGTCTCGGGGAGAAGCACCTTTTATAGATAAATGGGAAAGAGAGTTAGGTATCACGAGAGGGACAAACACTTTTCAGAGGATCATTCAATTAACTCACTCATCTGCAATAGACGTTCGCACAGCTGAAGCAAATTACAAGTGCTTCTCAGGGTGGTATATCACCCCGGATAAAGCTAATAAATTTAAAGCAAGCCAGCCCGCAGAGTGCTGGCGGGGTTGCTCAGAAACAGGCACGATGGCCCATTTATGGTGGCTATGCCCAAAAATTCAAAGCTATTGGGACACAATATTGACCCAAATAAAGGTTATAACGGGGGAGGAGATAAAGAAAGACCCCTGGGTCGTGCTCTTTCACGGCAGTATGGAAGGAGTGAAAAAATATAAGCAGTCTTTACTACCCCATCTCCTAAATGCAGCTAAGAGACTCATCCCCAAAAAGTGGCAGGAGAAGGAAAGTCCCCATGTTTGGAACTGGATAGACGAAGTAGAGGAAACGTACAGGTTAGAAGAACTAAGGGATAGTCATCTGGAAAGGAATGGGGAATATAGGGAGAAATGGGCAAAATGGAAGGAATACAAAAAAACATGGAGCTACGCCGAGAGAGTCAGGGTCTGCTAGGAACAGGAAAGGTGTAGGTGGGCATTAACCCACCTGCACTTCCTCTTCGCCCTTCTACCGACTACTATCAGAGGGATATACAAACATGGTTTCCGTTGCTGAACTTATTAGAGGTTACACTAGAGGAGAATAGGACGAGATCCCTGGGAGCCATGGGGGGGGGGGGGAGGGCTTAAATAATAGTAAAAATGTTTTCTTTTTCTGTTAAACGTTATTGGGTTTCGACCAGCAGGACGTAGGGTCACTGCCTTTCTGCCCTAGCGGTTGGCCGACATAGAAACTGTAATACCTACGATTAAGTTTGGGGAAAAAAAAAAAAAAAAAAAAAAGAATGCAGAATAAATACCACATATGATGCAAACCACTACCTGAGACGTAAGAAGCATCAAATCATGAGCTGGTCTCTAGAATTGGGTAAAAGAAAGCTGAGGTGGTATAGAAAAAAAAAGAAAAAAAAAAAAAAAAGGAGGAACGCTGATTCAGCCTTCGGGCAGGCGGTTCTACAGGCCGCAGTATAAAGTCCTCTTGTCCTTTGGCACCCGCTGTTTTTTTGCTTTGCCTGGTTGCTCTCCCTCCCCTCATTTGTCATTGCTTGGGGACATCCCATATGTAATGGCTATGCTGCTCTGTGTCCCATGATGTACGATAAAGAAAAAGGGATTTTTAATAACAGCTTACCTGTAAAATCCTTTTCTTGTAGTACATCACGGGACACAGAGCTCCCACCCCTCTTATGGGGAATTTTTGGGAAACATATTGCTTGCTACAAAACTGAGGTACTCCCACTATGGGTGGGGGTTATATAGGGAGGGAACTTCCTGTCGGAGAGTGCCAGTGTCCATTACCTGAAGGTACACTATATAACCCATATGTAATGGCTATGCTGCTCTGTGTCCCGTGATGTACTACAAGAAAAGGATTTTACAGGTAAGCTGTTATTAAAAATCCCTTTTTTAATGTAAGGAGGCTCTGATGAGGACCCTGATGTAAGGGGGGACTCCTAAGGCTGATTTTAATGTAAGGGGTCTCTGATGAGGACCCTGATGTAAGGGGGGACTCCTAAGGCTGATTTTAATGTAAGGGGACTCTGATGGAGAGCCTGATGTAAGGAGCACTCTGATGGGGACCCTGATGTAAGGGGAACTCCTAAGGCAGACTTTCACGTAAGATGGGCTCTGATGGAGACCTTGAAGTAAGGTGGGCTCTGATGGAGACCCTGGTGTAAGGGAAGACTCTGATGGTGACCCTGATGTAAGGAGGGACTCTGATGTAAGGGGATTTCCTAGGGCAGACTTTCACGTAAGGGGGGCTCTGATGGGGACCCTAAAGTAAGGAGGACTCTGATGGAGAGCCTGATGTAAGGAGGACTCTGATGGGGACCCTGATGTAAGGGGAACTCCTAAGGCAGACTTTAATGTAAGATGGGCTCTGATGGAGACCTTGAAGTAAGGTGGGCTCTGATGGAGACCCTGGTGTAAGGGAAGACTCTGATGGGGACCCTGATGTAAGGGGGGACTCTGATGTAAGGGGATTTCCTAAGACAGACTTTCACGTAAGGGGGGCTCTTATGGGGACCCTGAAGTAAGGGGGGCTCTGATGGAGAGCCTGATGTAGAGGAGACTCTGATGAGGACCCTGATGTAAGTGGGGAACCCTAAGGCAGACTATAATGTAAGGGGGACTCTGATGGGGACCCTGATGTAAGGGGAGACTCTGATGGGGACCCTGATGTAAGGGGTAACTCCTAATGCAGACTTTCACATAAGGGGGCTCTGATGGAAACCCTGATGTAAGGGGAGACTCTTGTCCGGCTCCTGATGTATAGGAGACTCTAATAGGGACCCTGATGTAAGAGGGAACTCCTAAGGCAGACGTTCATGTAAGGGGGGCTCTGATGTAGACCCTGATGTAAGGTAAGACTTTGATGGGGACCTTGATGTATAGGAGGCTCTAATAGGGACCCTGATGTACAATGGGAATTTGATGGGGACCCTAATGTAAGAGGGGACTCCTAAGGCAGACGTTCATGTAAGGGGGGCTCTGATGTAGACCCTGATGTAAGGTAAGACTTTGATGGGGACCCTGATGTAAGAGGAGATACTGATGGGGACCCTGGTGTAAGAGGAGATACTGATGGGGACCCTGGTTTAAGGGGGGGAGTCTGATGGGAACCATGATGTAATGGGGGCTCTAATGGGGACTCCTGGTACCTGGCTTTGACAGGTACCTTCTCCCATGCCCCTCCCCTTTTCCTGCAGCATTCTGGGACATGTCACAGGTCCCAGAAGGCTGTGGCACCATTCACAAAGTATAGCGAGCCTCGTACATTCGCAGCGGGAAGTCGGCTTTAACGTAGCAAAGGTTCATAGTCATCTTCCCTTAGTAAACAACCTTGCCTATGTCGCTGACCAGTGGGACTATGTACAGCCTGCCGGTGTTTGGGTTCTGGAGCTTCTATTGGTGCACTCCATCATCAGAGGAAGTACAGAATATTCAGGGGGCCAAGAGGCCCCTCACCACAGATGTTGGTCCTGATCAGAACGAGGGCTGCCACTTTTCCTTCAAGCAAAACCCGAACACTTTAGCGGCGCACAGGAAAAATCGATATATATATTTAGTATACACTATAACAGGGGTCTCCGAACTGCCGCCCTTTGCTTGCCTTTATCCGGCGCTTGAGTCATTATTCCTGCCACTGACCCCAGCGATGGGGCACTATTCCTTCCGCTAACATCATCAACAATTGGGCATCGTTTCTTCTAACGACAACAAAAATTGGGCACATTTCCTCCCATGGACAACAATTATTTATCAGTGAGCAGTATTACTGTACAGTAATCTTAACCACTTAAGGACCGGACCAATATGCAGCTAAATGACCCAAAGGGTTTTTACAATTCGGCACTGTGTCGCTTTAACTGACAATTGCGCGACCGTGCGACGTGGCTCCCAAACAAAATTGACGTCCTTTTTTCCCCACAAATAGAGCTTTCTTTTGGTGGTATTTGATCACCTCTGCGGTTTTTATTTTTTGCGCTATAAACAAAAATAGAGCGACAATTTTGAAAAAAATGCAATATTTTTTACTTTTTGCTATAATAAATATCCCCCAAAAACATATCTAAAAAAAAATTTTTCCTCAGTTTAGGCCGATACGTATTCGTTTACCTATTTTTGGTAAAAAAATCGCAATAAGCGTTTATCGGTTGGTTTGCGCAAAATGTATAGCGTTTACAAAATAGGGGATAGTTTTATTGCATTTTTATAAAAAAAAATTTTTTTACTACTAATGGCGGCGATCAGCGATTTTTTTCGTGACTGCGACATTATGGCGGACACTTCGGACAATATTGACACATTTTTGGGACCATTGTCATTTTCACAGCAAAAAATGCATTTAAATTGCACTGTTTATTGTGAAAATGACAGTTGCAGTTTGGGAGTTAACCACAGGGGGCGCTGTAGGATTTAGTGTTCACCTAGTGTGTGTTTACAACTGTAGGGGGGGTGTGGCTGTAGGACTGACGTCATCGATCGAGTCTCCCTATAAAAGGGATCACTCGATCGATGCAGCCGCCACAGTGAAGCACGGGGAAGCCTTGTTTTCATACGGCTCTCCCCGTTCTTCAGCTCCGGGGACCGATCGCGACGGAGCGCCTATAAACGAATAGCCGCGCCGTCGTCCCGGATCGCTCCCCGTGGGAATCCGACCGCCGCAAGTACCGGGGCGGTCTCGATCGGACCCCCGACCCAAGTCTAGGCAGGCATGTACAGATACGTTGATGTGCCTGTCCGTGCCATTCTGCCGACGTATATCTACATGAGGCGGTCAGGAAGTGGTTAAGCAACCAATCAACAAGAAGAAATCATGTGCTGTAACCTCTAGCAACTGATCAGTGAGCCATAATGTGCGCTATAACCTCTAGCAACTAATCAGTGAGCCATAATGTGCGCTATAACCTCTAGCAACTAATCAGTGAGCCATAATGTGTGCTATAACCTCTAGCAACTAATCAGTGAGCAGTATTACTGTACAGTAATCTCTGGCAACCAATCAACAAGAAGAAATCAAATGCTGTAACGTCTAGCAACTAATCAGTGAGCCATAATGTGTGTTGTAACCTCTAGCAACTAATCAGTGAGCCATAATGTGTTCTATAACCTCTAGCAACTAATCAGTGAGCCATAATGTGTGCTGTAACCTCTAGCAACTAATCAGTGAGCAGTATTACTGTACAGTAATCTCTAGCAACCAATCAACAAGAAGAAATCATGTGCTGTAACGTCTAGCAACTAATCAGTGAGCCGTAATGTGTGCTGTAACCTCAAGCAACTAATCAGTGAGCCATAATGTGTGCTGTAACCTCTAGCAACTAATCAGTGAGCCAGAATGTGTGCTGTAACCTCTAGCAACTAATCAGTGAGCCATAATGTGTGATGTAACCTCTAGCAACTAATCAGTGAGCAGTATTACTGTACAGTAATCTCTGGAAACCAATCAACAAGAAGAAATCAAATGCTGTAACGTCTAGCAACTAATCAGTGAGCCATAATGTGTGTTGTAAACTCTAGCAACTAATCAGTGAGCCATAATGTGTGCTATAACCTCTAGCAACTAATCAGTGAGCCATAATGGGTGCTGTAACCTCTAGCAACTAATCAGTGAGCTGTAATGTGTGCTGTAACCTCTAGCAACTAATCAGTGAGCCATAATTTGTGTTGCAACATCTAGCAACTAATCAGTGAGTCATAATGTGTGCTGTAACCTCTAGCAACTAATCAGTGAGCCATAATGTGTGCTATAACCTCTAGCAACTAATCAGTGAGCCAAAATGTGCGCTGTAACCTCTAGCAACTAATCAGTGAGCAATATTACTGTACAGTAATCTCTGGCAACCAATCAACAAGAAGAAATCAAATGCTGTAACGTCTAGCAACTAATCAGTGAGCCATAATGTGTGCTGTAACCTCTAGCAACTAATCAGTGAGCCATAATGTGTGTTGTAACGTCTAGCAACTAATCAGTAAGCCATAATGTGTGCTGTAACCTCTAGCAACTAATCAGTGAGCCATAATGTGTGCTGTAACCTCTAGCAACCAATCAGTGAGCAGTATTACTGTACAGTAATCTCTAGCAACCAATCAACAAGAAAAAAAATCATGTGCTGTAACCTCTAGCAAATCAGTGAGCCGTAATGTGTGTTGTAACCTCTAGCAACCAGTCAGTAAGTAGTAATGATATGCTGTAACCTCTGGCAACCAATCGCAATCACTGCCGGATCTGATACAGTAAAGCGGTTTTAAGTCTAGCTATTGATAAATGATATTTATTGTATGTCTCAGAGCAGGTGGAGAGTGAAATTGCATCGGGGGGGGGCACAAGATTTTTTTTGCCAAGGGTCCAATCAAAATTAAAGATGACCCTGACCAGACCGTCTACCAAACAAATGGAGAATTGAAAACCTCCAGAAAGCTGCGTCCCCCCCCCGTCGCTCCGTCCCCCCCCCCATCAATATTCCTCTTCTATCTGAGCCCGGCGCACATTGGCGCTCTGCTTTCCTGGTAATGTAGACCATCCCGCGGTAATCCCGTTCTTAGTTTTAATTTCGGCAGCTCCCCAAAGTCCCTTGAGACAAAGGAGACGGATCAAAGGAAAAGCCACCACATAGAAACCGGGTTTGTTTGTGTTCTCCGACTTTGGACGCCGGGGCTTTGTAATCGTTTTTTAAACCAGCGCTTCAAACATTTTAATAAAATACGGGGGGCCCCCGCGTACACAGAGCATTACAGCCCAGAGAGAAACTTAATTAGAAAATATCCCGGTTCCCATGGACACGGGGCCCCCATACAAAGTCCTGGCCCCCCTCCTCCGGATTGTGTTTCGCATTAGGAGGATTTTATTATCTTGTTTTAAAGAAGAAAAAAAACGGACCTTTCCCTTTTTAGCTCTGGGAAATGCTGATGCTTTAAAGGCTTTTCTGCGAAATTTTATAAAATAACATTTTCACCCGCCTCGCGTTTCTCGTGGTAAAAAAAAAAACGACATTATTACATCTGGAGATTAATCCTCTGGAATCAATAATTTGCTTTAAGGCTCCATTCACATCTATGCGACAAAACGCCCGACGCCGGACGCTTGTGCCGCTAGAGGGGGGAATTCCCATTGCTGTCTATGGAGATGGTTCACATCTCATAGACGCCGTACGCCTGTCGCCTGAAAAAAAGTCCTGGACCCTTTTTTTCAGGCGACATTGGCGTTCTCCCATTGACAGCAATGGGAAGAATTTGAAAAAAAAAAAAAAGTTTCACACTCGCGGCAAAATACGCTGCGTACGCCGTACGCCGTTGTCGCTGAGGTGTGAATGTAGCATGTAGCGTTATTGTACTGTGTGTCTAATAAAGGGGGCTGTAATACTCATGGGAGCCTCTAGATGTCCTGGTTGTACACTCGGCTGAGACAGAAGGGACCTGCCCACCCCAGAATAAAAGGGGCGGGGCCTGCGCTGAGCATTGCAATGTGAGGAGCGCGCCTTTTGTAGACATGTGCGGTCAGTTTCGTTCTGAATTAAAATTCCGACAAATTTTCGTTTTAAGAATAGAATTTTGAATAGTACCGAATTTAAGCGAATTTAAGCGAATCCAAAATAACGAAAAAACGAAAAAAAAAATTGAATTCGAATCGTTTTTGAATTCGAAAACTTTTCCAATCGTTTTCAAATTTCGAAAACTTTTCGAATAGTTTTCAAATTCAAATTTCCTAATTAGAATAGTACCGAATTGAAACAAATCTGAAATAACTAAAAATTAAATACTTTTTGAATTGGAATCGCTTTCAAATTCGAAAACGTTTCAAAAAGTTTTCAAATTCGAAAACTTTTCGAATAGTTTTCAAATTTCGAATTTCCGAATTAGAATAGTACCGAATTTAAACGAATCTGAAATTATTAAAAAAAAAACGGACAAAATTCAAATTCTAATCGTTTTTGAATCCAAAATTAAAATTCAAACAAATTTTCGTTGTTTGGAAATTCGGATGCATCCAAATTTCCGAATTTAGAACAGTACCAAATTTTAATGAATCCAAAATAACTAAAAAAAAAAATACTTTTTGAATTCAAATCGTTTTCAAATTTCAAAAACTTTTCGAATAGTTATCAAATTTCGAAATTCAAATTCTAATAGTTTTCGAAACCAAAATAAAAATTCGAACAAATTTCCATTGTTCGGAAATTCGGATGCATCCAAATCTTCGAATTTAGAACAGCATCAAATTTTAACGAATCCAAAATAACAAAAAAAAAAAATACTTTTTGAATTCAAATCACTTTCGAATTCGAAAACTTTTCGAATCGTTTTTTAAATTTTAAAAACTTTTCGAATAGTTATCAAATTTCGAATTTCCAAATTAGAATAGTACCGAATTTAAACGAATTAGAAATAATTAAATACTTTTTGAATTCAAATCACTTTCAAATTCGAAAACTTTTCGAATAGTTTTCAAATTTCTAAAACTTTTCGAATAGTTTTCAAATTAAAATTTCCGAATTAGAATAGTACCGAATTTAAACGAATCTGAAATTATAAAAAAAAAAAAAAAACATACGAAATTCAAATTCTAATCGTTTTCGAATCCAAAATTAAAATTCGAACAAATTTTCGTTGTTCGGAAATTCGGATGCATCCAAATTTCAGAATTTAGAACAGTACCAATTTTTAACAAATCCAAAATAACTAAAAAAAATGAAATACTTTTTGAATTCAAATCGTTTTCAAATTTCGAAAAACTTTTCGAATAGTTTTCAAATTTCAAAAACTTTTCGAATAGTTATCAAATTTCGAATTTCCAAATTAGAATAGTACCGAATTTAAACGAATCCGAAATAACTAAAAATGAAATACTTTTTGAATTGGAATCGTTTTCTAATTCAAAAAGTTTTCGAATAGTTTTCAAATTTGAAAACATTTTGAATATTTTTCAAATTCAAAAAGTTTTCGAATAGTTTTCAAATTTCTAAAACTTTTTGAATAGTTTTCAAATTTCCGAATTAGAATAGTACCAAATTTAAACGAATCCGAAATAACAAAAAAAAAAAAAATCGGACAAAATTCAAATTCTAATCGTTTTCTAATACTAAATTAAAATTCGGACAAATTTTCTAAATTCGGATACATCTGAATTTCCGAATTTAGAACAGTACCAAATTTAAACGAATCCGAAATACCGGTAACTAAAACACTAACTACTTTTTGAATTCAAATCGTTTTCGAATTCGAAAACTTTTCGAATAGTTTATAAATTCGAAAACTTTTCGAATGGTTTTCAAATTCGAAAACTTTTTTTTTCTTTTTTTAAATCCTATTCCTTTATTTTCTATTATTTTTTATTCATTTTGGAAATAGGAAAACGATTCAAATTAGAAAACTATTCAAATTTGAATCGAAAAGTTTTCGCAATGATTTGAAAACGAATAAACAAAACAAATTCCGAAAACGAATTAAATGAATTAATGTAAAACGAATCTGAAATAATTAAAAATTAAATACTTTTTGAATTGGAATCGCTTTCGAATTTCCGAATTAAAATAGAACCGAATTTAAACGAATCTGAAATAATAAAAAAAAAACGGACGAAATTCAAATTCTAATAGTTTTCGAATACTAAATTAAAATTCGAACAAATTTTCGTTGTTCGGAAATTCGGATGCATCCAAATTTCCGAATTTAGAACAGTACCAAATTTTAACGAATTCAAAATAACTAAAAAAAACGAAATACTTTTTGAATTGGAATCGTTTTCAAATTTCAAAAACTTTTCGAATAGTTTTCAAATTTCAAAAACTTTTTGAATAGTTATCAAATTTCAAATTTCCAAATTAGAATAGTACCGAATTTAAACAAATCTGAAATAACTAAAAATTCAGGGCCAGATTCAGGTACATTTACGTTGCTCCGCGGCAGCGTAACGTATCTGATTTACGTTAAACCGTCGCAGGTTTACAGCGTAAGTGCCTGATTCACAAAGCTCTTACCTGTAAACTTGCGGCGGTGTAACGTAATTCCGCTCGGCGCAAGCCCGCCTAATTCAAATGGGGCGGGCACCATTTAAATTAGGCACGTTCCCGCGCCGAACGTTCTGCGCATGCTCCGTGTTAAAATTTCCCGACGTGCTTTGCGCGAAATTACGGCGCCCCAACGTTTTTTTTAACTGCGACGTGCGTAACGGCGTTTCGTATATTCCTGGATGTTTTACGCAAAAAATAAATAAATTGAAATTCGGTGCGGGAACGACGGCCATACTTTAACATGGCTGTTCTAAAGATAAGCCATGTTAAAGCAGGTGTAACTTTGCGACGGGAAAAACCGACTAGCGACGACGTACGAGATTGCGACGAACGCGCGGATCTTCTTGGATCGCCGTAACTAGTCATTTGCATATTCTACGCCGACCGCAATGGAATCGCCACCTAGCGGCCGGCCTAGAATTGCATCCTAAGATCCGACGGTGTAAGTCAATTACACCTGTCGGATCTTAGGGCTATCTATGCGTAACTGATTCTATGGGCCAGATTCACAAAGGTTAGCGGATCTTTAGATCCGTGTAACCTATGTGTTTTAAGATCCGCCCTCGCAAGTTTGTGAGGAAAGTGTCAAATTCACAAAACACTTACCTCCAAACTTGCGACGGCGGATCCTAACTCCCCCAGCGGAATTCAAATTCCGCGGCTAGGGGAGTGTCATATTTAAATCAGGCGCGCTCCCGCGCCGATTTAAATACGCATGCGTCGTCCGGGGAATTTCCCGGCGTGCATTGCTCCCACTGACGTCAATAGGACGTCAGTGGTTGCGACGTGAGCGGGACTTGCGACGCGCGTGTTCGTGAATCGGCGTACGCAAACGACGTAGGGAATTTCAAAATCGACGCGGGAACGACGGCCATACTTAACAATACTTACCCCTGCTTTTAGCATGGGTAAGTATACGACGGGTACCGCGCTACGGAAACGACGTAAGAACACCGCGTCGGGTCCGCGTACGGTCGTGAATTTCGCGTATCTCGCTGATTTACATATTATTCAGTGTAAATCAGCGGGAACGCCCCCGGCGCCATTTTTAAATCAAAAAAAAGATCCGACAGTGTAACACAGTGTGACACTGTCGGATCTCAGCCCTATCTATGCGTAACTGATTCTATGAATCAGGCGCATAGATAGGACCAGTAAAAATCCGAGATACGATGGTGTATCTGAGATACTCCATCGTATCTCTTTTGTGAATCTGGCCCTATGAATCAGCCGCATAGTTAGGACGGGCGGATCACAGAGAGATACGCCGTCGTATCTCTTTTGTGAATATGGCCCTCAATACTTTTTGAATTGGAATCGCTTTCAAATTCAAAAACATTTTCGAATAGTTTTCAAATTTCTAAAACTTTTGGAATAGTTTTCAAATTCAAATTTCCGAATTAGAATAGTACCGAATTTAAACGAATCTGAAAAAAAAAAATCAGACTAAATTCAAATTCTAATAGATTGCGAATGCTAAATTAAAATTCGAACAAATTTTCATTTAGAAGAGTACCAAATTTTAACGAATCCAAAATAACTAAAAAAAACGAAATACCTGTTGAATTCAAATCGTTTTCAAATTAGAAAACTTTTCGAATCGTTTTCAAATTAGAAAACGTTTTGAATAGTTATCAAATTTCAAAAACTTTTCGAATAGTTATCAAATTTCAAAAACTTTTCGAATAGTTATCAAATTTCGAATTTCCAAATTAGAATAGTACCGAATTTAAACAAATCTGAAATAACAAAAAATTAAGGGCCAGATTCACATAGAACTGCGGCAGCGTAACGTATCGTAGATACGTTACATCGCCGCAAGTTTTCATCGCAAGTGCCTGATTCACAGAGCACTTGCGTGAAAACTTTCGCCGGAGGCCTCTGGCGTAAGCCCGCGTAGTTCAAAGGGGCGTGTGCCATTTAAATTAGGCGCGCTCCCGCGCCGGACCTACAGTACTGCGCATGCTCTGTTTTGAAATTCCCGCCGTGCTTTGCGCGAAGTGCGACGTGCGTAGCGTACTTTCGTATTCCCGGACGTTATACGCAGGAAGAAAATATTTTAAAATTTCGACGCTGGAACGACGGCCATACTTTATACAGCACATACGTGTGCTGTGTAAAGTTAGGGCAGGTCAAACGACGACGATCAGCCAGAAACTCGATCGGAGCTGTATTCTGCCGAGAAACCCGGCCGTGTGTACACTTTCGGCCGAGGAAACCGACGAGAATCTCGTCGGGCCAAATAGAGAACATGTTCTCTATTTCCTCGTTGCTCAATGGGAAAAGTTGGCCCGCCGAGATCCTCGGCGGCTTCACAAGAAACTCGACGAGCAAAACGATGTGTTTTGCTCGTCGAGTTTCTTCGGCCGTGTGTACGGGGCCTGGGAGATACGACGGAGTATCTGAGATACGACGGAGTATCTGAGATACTCCGTCGTATCTCAGGCTGTGAATCTGGCCCTAAATACTTTTTGAATTGGAATCGCTTTCAAATTAAAAAACGTTTCAAAAAGTTTTCAAATTCAAAAAGTTTTCGAATAGTTTTCAAATTTCTAAAACTTTTCGAATAGTTTTCAAATTCAAATTTCTGAATTAGAATAGTATCGAATTTAAACGAATCTGAAATAATAAAAAAATAAATAAAAATCAGACGAAAATCAAATTCTAATAGTTTTCAAATACTAAATTAAAATTCAAACAAATTTTCGTTGTTCGGAAATTCGGATGCATCCAAATTTCCGAATTTAGAAGAGTACCAAATTTTAACGAATCCAAAATAAAAAAAAAACGAAATCATTTTTGAATTCAAACCGTTTTTGAATTCGAAATCTTTTCGAATAGTTTTCAAATTTCTAAAGCTTTTCGAATAGTTTTCAAATTCAAATTTCCAAATTAGAATAGTACAGAATTTAAACGAATCCGAAATAATAAAAAAAAAATAGGACAAAATTCAAATTCTAAAAGTTTTCTAATACTAAATTAAAATTCGGACAAAAAAACGCAAACAAACAAAAAAAAAATTGAAAAAAAAACATCAAAAGCAGCCACTGTGCCATCTATTGCTGCCACTGTGCCATCAAACACAGCCACTGTGCCATCCGGTCCAAGCACAAGAATAGGGGGCGGCAGCAGCGACCATAGATAGATTCATGCAATGCATGAATCTATCTATGGTGAGAGAGAGTGACAGGAGAGGGGGGCGTTCCTGCACCCTTTATGGGCGCACCGCGACTGGTCTCTCCTCTCCTCTCAGAATGGGGATGTGTGTGTTTCCTCATGAGTGTTTCTAACTGTGGGGGAGGAGACAGATTGCTGTTACTAATTACTAAGAACAGACGATCTGTCTCTTCTCTCCTGTCAGAACAGGGATGTGTGTGTTTCCTAATGAGAGTTTCTAACTGTGGTACTCACTGGGGGAAAGGACAGATCGCTGTTCCTAATTACTAAGAACAGACGATCTGTCTCTTCTCTCCTGTCAGAACAGGGATGTGTGTGTTTTCTCATGAGAGTTTCTAACTGGTACTCACTGGGGGAGAAGACAGATCGCTGTTTTTAATTACCAAGAACAGTCGATCTGTCTCTTCTCTCCTGTCAGAACAGGGATGTGTGTGTTTCCTCATGAGAGTTTCCAACTGGGGTACTCACTGGGGGAAAAGACAGATCGCTGTTCCTAATTACTAAGAACAGACGATCTGTCTCTTCTCTCCTGTCAGAACAGGGATGTGTGCGTTTCCTCATGAGAGTTTCTAACTGGGGGGGGGGTGGTACTCACTGGGGGAGAAAACAGATCGCTGTTCCTAATTACTAAGAACAGACAATCTGTCTCTTCTCTCCTGTCAGAACAGGGATGTGTGTGTTTCCTCATGAGAGTTTCTAACTGGGGGGGGGTGGTACTCACTGGGGGAGAAGACAGATCGCTGTTCCTAATTACTAGGAACACGCAAACTGTTTCTACTCTCTATCTATGGTGAGAGAGTGACAGGAGAGTTCCTGCACTCTTTATGGACGCACCGCCACTGGCCTCTCCTCCCCTATCAGAACGGGATGTGTATGTTTCCTCATGAGTGTTTCTAACTGTGGGGGAGGAGAAATATCTCTGTTCCTAATTACTAAGAACAGACGATCTGTCTCTTCTCTCCTGTCAGAACAGGGATGTGTGTTTCCACATGAGAGTTTCTAACTGAGGGGGGGTACTCACTGGGGGAGAGGACAGATCGCCGTTCCTAATTACTAAGAACAGACGATCTGTCTCTTCTCTCCTGTCAGAACAGGGATGTGTGTTTCCTCATTAGAGTTTCTAACTGGGGGGGGGGGGGGTGGTACTTACTGGGGGAGAAGACAGATCGCTGTTCCTAATTACTAGGAACACGCAAACTGTCTCTCCTCTCCTGTCAGAACGGGGATGTGTGGGTGGCCGGCCGTATTCTTGAAACCAGATACGCCTGAATTCTGGCTCCATCCGACCGACGTAAGTTTCCTACGCCATCGTATCTTGGGGTGCATATTTACGCTGGCCGCTAGGGGGCGCTTCCGTTGATTTACGCGTCAAATATGTAAATGACCTAGATACGCCGATTCACGAAACGTACTTGCGCCCGTCGCAGTAAGCTATGCCGTTTACGTCCGGCGTAAGTTTACCCCTCATAAAGCAGGGGTAAGTCATGTTAAGGTATGGGCGCGGGAACAGCGTCATATTTTACGTCGTTTACGTAAGTCATACGTGAATGGGGCTGGGCGTAAGTTACGTTCACGTCGTACGCATCGAGCCGTCGGATCTTAGGGAGTATATGAGACGTGATTCTGAGCATGTGCGCGCATGCGCCGTTCGTTCGGCCATTCATTTACATGGGGTCACGGTTCATTTTAATACAACACGCCCACTACCTTCCTAATTTGAATTAGGCGGGCTTACGCCGGCCTATTTACGCTATAGTGGCGTAAATATGGGAGCAAGTGCTTTGTGAATACTCAGCTTGCCTCTCAATGTTACGTCGGCGTAGCGCATATGAGATGCGCTACGCCCGCTCAAACATACGCCGCTGTCTGTGAATCTGGCCCTATATCTTTTACTTTTTGCTGTAATAAATATCCAACATTATTTTTTAAAACAATTTTTTTCCTCAGTTTAGGACGATACGTATTCTTCTACATATTTATGGTAAAAAAAAATTGCAAAAAGCGTTTATTGATTGGTTTGCGCAAAAGTTATAGCGTCTACAAAATAGGGGATAGTTTTATGGCATTTTTATTATTATTTTGTTACTAGTAATGGCGGCGATCTGCGATTTTTATCGGGACTGCGAGACTATGGCAGGCATATCGGACACTTTTGACACATTTTTGGGTCCATTGTCATTTATACAGCGATCAGAGGTATAAAAATGCACTGATTACTGTCTAAATGTCACTGGCAGGGAAGGGGTTAACACTAGGGGGCGATCAAGGGGTAAATTGTGTTCCCTAATGTATGTTCTAACTTAAGGGAGGGGACTTACTAGGGGTTTTCCCCCTTCCTGGGCTTACCCAGTGACATAGCAGAGGGTGCCTCAGAGGGTGTGGGGTCATGTGACGGGTGGCCCTGCCTCCTCTATATAAGAAATGTCACACAGCTTCAGCACGTCATTCGCTGGGCTGTGTCCAGCGGTGAGTGGAGGTCGGCGTTGTTGCGCTCTGGATGGATGGACCTTCTCATCGCTGGAGATCACCCGCACCCGTCGCTGGATCTTCTCATCACTGGAGATCACCCGCACCTATCACTTTATCAGGACAACGTTGGAGCAGGAAGCCGGGAACGAGTGGATTATCACTGCTGGAGTTTTTTTATTTATTTTTTTATTAATAAAGGACTTTATTCTACGGTGTGTGTGTGTGTGTTTTTTTACAAGAATTTACACTTCCTTCATGAAATGGTAGGGGTACAGTGTACCCCATTACCATTTCACACAGGGGGGGCCAGGATCTGGGGGTCCCCTTTGTTAAAGGGGTCTTCCAGATTCTGATAAGCCCCCTGCCTGCATACCCCCACAACCACCGGGCAAGGGTTGTGGGGATGAGACCCTTGTCCCCATCAACATGGGGACAAGGTGCTTTGGGGGCCACCCCAAAGCACCCTCCCAATGTTGAGGGCATGTGGCCTGGTGCGGTTCAGTGGAGGGGGGGCCGCACTCTGTCCCCCCCTCTTTTCTGCGGCCGGCCAGGTCAACGTGCTCGGATAACGGGTCTGGTTATGGATATTTAGGGGGAACCCCACAACATTTTTTTTTTAAATTGACGGCGGGGTTCCCCTTAATATCCATACCAGACCTAAAGGGTCTGGTTATTGAATTTGGGGGGACCTCCGCGCATTTTTTTTCCCGAACTCCGAACCCGGACCCGAACTTTCAGCAATTGTTCGGGTCCGGGAAAAACCCAAAGTCCGTACCGAACCCGAACTTTACAGTTCGGGTTCGCTCAACTCTATACACAATCATTAGTATGGAGAACTCCCCTCCAATCAATTTCTATATTGCAAGCTTCAGATGGCATTGGAGAGAATTAAATGGATTACTAGCCCCAGAAAAGGCAGATGGAAGGATCCAACAACTGCTGCACATGCCAAGAAGCTCAGATGAGGCTGGGGCACCCATGCAGTGCGTGTTCTCGGGGGCCACTATCTAGAAGGGAGCGCTGGGCCTCTCATACATGTCTAGGCAGAGCACACACAGTCCGAGGAGAGGAGGAGGAGAGAAGATAAATCATTGACTCTGGCCCTGGGACATGATATCCACACTTGCCTATAGGTAGCACCAGCCCTGCCAGGGGGGGGCACTTGACCCCCCCCTTGCCCCTACCTGCGGACGTCCATGCTTGTATGCCTCCAAAGACGTGTCGTGTGAACTTTGATGGGCGCGACTTAGGTGTGGCTTGTTGTCCCTC
The DNA here is from genome assembly GCF_905171775.1 of Rana temporaria. Taxonomy (NCBI): domain Eukaryota; kingdom Metazoa; phylum Chordata; class Amphibia; order Anura; family Ranidae; genus Rana; species Rana temporaria. The sequence continues at coordinate 11,570,462 of NC_053493.1, forward strand.
TGCAAGGTTGGACCCACTGTTGCACCACTGTTGCATGTAAAACATTCAAGTACGACCATTTTTCGGGTTGTAAAAAATTACTTTTTTTTTATGTCATTAAAAACGATCGTGTGTGGGCTCCAGAGCACGATGTAAAAAATGGCCATTCAAAATTTCGAACATGCTCTAATTTTTCATGACGTTTTTAACCCTTGTCGTTTTTTAACCACTGTCCGCCTAACGCTGATATACGTCGGCAGAATGGCACGGCTGGGCACAATCACGTACCTGTACGTGATTGTTAAATGCACAGCCATGGGTCTGTGACCGCGGCCGCGGGACTCGCGGACCCGATCGCTGCTGGAGTCCCGCGATCGGTCCCCGGAGCTGAAAAACGGGGAGAGCTGTGTGTAAACACAGCTTCCCCGTTCTTCACTGTGGCGCTGTGATCGATCGTGTGTTCCCTTTTATAGGGAAACACAATCAATGACGTCAGACCTACAGCCACACCCCCTACAGTTAGAAACACATATGAGGTCACACTTAACCCCTTCAGCGCCCCCTAGTAGTTAACTCCCAAACTGCAATTGTCATTTTCACAGTAAACAATGCATTTTTATAGCATTTTTTGCTGTGAAAATGACAATGGTCCCAAAAATGGGTCAAAATTGTCCGATGTGTCCATCATAATGTCGCGGTCACAAAAAAAAAAAAGCTGATCGCCGCCATTAGTAGTAAAAACAAAATTATTAATAAAAATGCAATAAAACTATCCCCTATTTTGTAAACACTATAAATTTTGCGCAAACCAATCGATAAACACTTATTGCGATTTTTTTTACCAAAAATAGGTAGAAGAATACGTATCGGCCTAAACTGAGGAAAAAAATATATATATATATATTTTTGGGGGATATTAATTATAGCAAAAAGTAAAAAATATTGAATTTTTTTCAAAATTGTTGCGCTATTTTTGTTTATAGCGCAAAAAATGAAAGCCGCAGAGGTGATCAAATACCACCAAAAGAAAGCTCTATTTGTGGAAAAAAAAGGACGCCAATTTTGTTTGGGAGCCACATTGCACGACCGCGCAATTGTCAGTTAAAGCGACGCAGTGCCAAGTCTGTCGCCGGTTTTGTCCCCGGATTGGATTTGAACAGGGGCTGGGGCAATTTCAAAGACAGTCAGTGCAGAATAAAAAAAAAAAAAAAAATCTAAATTGCAGACCTCCACTCCACCGCTCCTACCAGCTTAGGGGGTGTATTTTTTTTCCATTATCTGTGCCCCTTTCTGATGATCATGTGCTGGTCGGAGCGGAGGGAATATTTCTTTAGTTTTGAGTGCATGCCCATTCAGCTCCGCTCGCATATTCTTCTGCCTTGGCTCAAGTGCCGGCCAGCCGCCTGCCTGCCTATCTCCTTGCCTTCCCTGGCGGAGTGATCTTCCTCCGCACCCCACCCAGTAGTAGCTGGGGGGCCCGGAGAGTGAGACTTGACAGGCTGTGAGGTGGGCCGCAACGGGCATGGAGTCGCTGATTGCCACCATTACTAGTGAAAAAAAATATGTCCCCAGATTTCATTTAAAAAATCTGGTCACCTTACTTTACCTGCATTTTGGTCCGGGTCTTAAGTGGTTAATGGTTATCATTGGAAAACATGGGGCACAACTTGTCATGCAACTTTGATTTCCAAAGTCACATGACAAGTTGCTCAAGTGTGAATGGGGTGTTTAGTCTCGTTTAACGATGAAAGACTTTTGCGCCTTGCTTATTCATACGCAGTCTACCGCTGTATAGACTTTACTTTAATTAACATATATTCTTGCCTTGAGCTAGTTTCTTAAATGAATCACGGAAACCGAAATTCTATTTTCATTCCATATTGGGTGGTCTCTATCAAGACTCCCATGAGGGTTTAAAAGTCTTGTAATGATGCAATATATATGAGCGTATACCCTAACACCCCATGCATCTGGCTTAATGTACGCATTAACAAATACATAACAGGAGAGAAAGCACAGATACCAGAGGAAAAAAAAGAATCTCGTAAAAAGCATTACATTATTAATTTTTACCAAGCCCCACAAACGTATTAAAGGCCAAACACTGTAGATATTACTCTACAGAGACCTATATCGGTTAAGCTTCCACTCGGAAAAAATAGGAGCGTCTGAAAACTTGTTCCACATATGTTTAAACAAACATCACCGTATCATTTACCGTGAATGGACCGTTACGGAAACCTATACCTTCCAATGACTACCAAAAGTGCGCAAAGGAAGTAGCCTTATAACAGCCGAAGACTCGTGATAAATGGTCTGGTGGAACACAGAATTATCCGGATGGTGAGTCAGATTAGGCGTGGAAAGCCTCGCACTTGATGAACGATGGAAATTTCTCTAACATGAAAAGAGAACGCTAAGTGTGCCACTTAAAGGCCATTAAGAAAAGAAAATAATTTATAATGTAAATCAGGCCGGATAATTTTAGTCCTCTTATTGGCTGCCAATTTGGAAAGGAAGAATTTGGCACCGTTAGGCAAGACATGAAACTGTAATCAGAAAAACACGCAGATGGCAGACATTGTACTGGTTAATGCGTGTCATTATCAGTGGTGGATGATGGAGAGGAGGGCCAGCTTGGTGAGTCTAAATTATATTTACAGAATGCTAGAATTACACATCATTGTTCTTTTTTTTTTTGCTGGAGAAAGTACAACCTGCTTTACTTGTGTCTGGTTCAATCATTCAATCGAAGTTTATGGGTAAAAGCCGCCTTTCTCAACCTCTTCACCACTGAGGTACCCTTGAGTTGACTTCCTGGTCTCAGGGAACCTCTGCTAAAAATGACCATAAATACATCTTCTAATACATTAGTGCAGGGCTCAAAATTTCAAGTCCTGAGCTACTAGCCAGGCCTCAAGGGTTACTCGCCACCAGTTGCCCCACCCAGCCCGCCCCTAATTTCGCCCCTAAACACGCCCTCATAAACAGGCCCGGATTTACTCCCTTTGCCGCCCCAAGGCCGGGTCCTGCGCAGTACGGGGGGGACATTATCCGGCCGGGGGACTTTTTCGGCAGGACACTGAGAAACGCGGGGGGGGGGGGGGGGGGGTGTTGCTGCCAAAAATGACATTGAGCATTGGGGGGTGCTGCTGCCGAAAATGAAAAAATGACATTGAGAACCACCAAACGCTGCCAGTGTCCACCAAACGCAGCCAGTGTCCACCAAACGCAGCCAGTGTCCCCAACGCAGCCAGTGTCCACCAAACGCATTTAGTGTCCACCAAATGCAGCCAGTGTACACCAAACGCAGTCAGTGTCCACCAAACGCAGCCAGTGTCCACCAAACGCAGCCCGTGTCCACCAAACGCAGTCAGTGTCCACCAAATGCAGCCAGTGTCCACCAAACGCAGCCAGTGTCCACCAAACGCAGCCAGTGTCCACCAAACTCAGCCAGTGTCCACCAAACGCAGTCAGTGTCCACCAAACGCAGCCAGTGTCCACCAAACGCAGCCTGTGTCTCCCCCCCTCTCCACCGGCGCCTCCATTCAGTCTCAGAACCCGCTTCCTGAGCGGGACAAGAAGCAGAAAGACAATAGCGGATATTAATTTGCTATTGTCACACAAGTGGGTGGGCTTGGGGCACAGTGCTCTGCGCCCTGAGCCCACCCTTTTTTTAACCCAATTAGAGCCTCGGGCTCTAATCATATGCTTCTAAAAAAAAATCTCCCATTGGAATCCATGAGTCCAGCACCCTGCAATAAATGAAGGGCCGGGCTCATGGTTGGGGGGACGGCGCCCCTGCACACCATATAAACGGACCACTGCCTCTCGGCCAGTCTCAGGACCCACTTCTTGAGCCAGGATGAGAAGCAGAAAGACAATAGCAAATATTAATTTGATATTGTCCCACAAATGGGTGGGCTTGGCGCACAGTGCACTGCGCCCCAAGCCCACCCTTTTTTAAGCCTATTAGAGCTTCGGGCTCTAATCATGTGCTTATAAAAAAAAAACTCCCATTGGAATCCATGCGTCCAGTGCCCTGCAACAAAATGAAGGGCCGGGAAGATAGATTGGAGATTCGCTATTGTCACACAAGTGGGTGGGCTTGGGGCACAGTGCTCTGCGCACCAAGCCCACCCTTTCTAGAACCCAATTAAAGGTGTTGTAAAGGAAATAATTTTTTTCCCTAAATAGCTTCCTTTACCTTAGTGCAGTCCTCCTTCACTTACCTCATCTTTCCATTTTGCTTTTAAATGTCCTTATTTCTTCTGAGAAATCCTCACTTCCTGTTCTTCTGTCTGTAACTCCACACCGTAATGCGAGGCTTTCTCCCTGGTGTGGAGAAAGCCTCTTGAGGGGGGAGGGGGCGAGCAGGAGTGTCAGGACGCCCACTAACACACAGCTCCTTACTATATCTGCAAAGTAGAGAGCGTCATGACCCTCCTGCTCGCCCCCTCATGAGGCTTTCTCCACACCAGGGAGAGAGCCTTGCATTAGTGTATGGAGTTACAGACAGAAGAACAGGAAGTCAGGATTTCTCGAACGCGTAAGCCCGCCTAATTCAAATGTGGAAGATGTGGGCGTGTGTTATGTAAATTTTATGTGACCCCTACGTAAATGACGCTTTTTACGAACGGCGCATGCGCCGTCCGTGAAAGTATCCCAGTGCGCATGCTCCAAATTAACCCGCAAGAAGCCAATGCTTTTGACGTGAACGTAAATGACGAACAGCCCCATTCAAGGACGACTTACGCAAACGACGTAAAATTTTCAAAATTCGACGCGGGAACGACGTCCATACTTAACATTGGTATGCCTCATATAGCAGGGGTAACTTTACGCTGGGAAAAGCCTAACGTAAACGGCGTATCTGTATTGCGTCGGCCAGGCGTACATTCGTGAATTGGCGTATCTAGCTGATTTACATATTTCTAGGCGTAAATCAGCGTACACGCCCCTAGCGGCTAGCGTAAATATGCAGTTAAGATACGACGGCGTAAGAGACTTACGCTGGTTGTATCTTAGTGAAAAATAGCGCCAAGCTACGACGGCTCGGACTCAGAGTTACGACGGCGTATCTCCAGATAACTCGTACGAGAATCCGGGCCTCGGGCTCTAATCATGTGCTTCTAAAAAAAAAACTCCCATTGGAATCCATGCGTCCGGTGCCCTGAAACAAAATTAAAGGCTGGGCACATAGATTGGGGGGGGGGGGGGCGACACCCCTGCACCACGTATGAACGGACCACCGCCGATTGTATCCATTCAGCAAGCCTAAAAGTCCGGTCCTGACCCCATCAGTGGCCATATTCCAAATCAATCACTTCTATTGATTGTGTCACCGCGTTTTCTCTTGACTTCTTCTAAATTAAACATACCGGAGGGCGCGTCTTACAAGAAGACAGATAATTCGAGGACAAAGAACATTTGTTTAATGGCCAATGGATTCCACTGAGCCTGAAAAAAAAAAAAAGCTTCTCAGAATCCTAACACTTCAACTTCGATTATATCTTTCCCATCATTGAACAACGTCCTCAACGACCAGAACGCTTGCCTGGGTCTTATTATCTTACGAAATAACGATAATTAAAGGTCGTATTCCAAGTTATGCCGAGGTAAACCTTTTTTTTTTTTCGTTTCCTCCGATGTTCAAAGATAGCATGTGATGTCAAGTAAATAAAAGAGTTTTTAAATAGTGAAAGTGATATAAGCCAGGACTAATAGTGACGGAGTAATGAATCCATCATGTCCACAATGGTTAGCCGTGGAATATTGGCCGGCCGCTTTGGAAATGACTGCATTATAAACAAGGGGAGAACGACGTCTCGGGAAGATATAAAATGTCAGATACAATCAGACTTGTCGGGTGACGTGTAATGAGCGACCCGCATGTCTTTGATTAGCGCGGCTCGATCGTTCGGGGCAGGAATTTAATGAGACCCAATCAATGGAGAGAGAGAGAGAGCGGAGCGCACACCGAAGACTTGGAACAAAACCGACGTGAACTTTCTACTCCTTTCGTTGTTAATGGGAGGAAGAGTGAAAAGATTAAAAGTAACATTCCAACCTTTTTTTTATGTCCGCTAAGAAGGTAATGAGAGCGTGCATGTCAAAGTCTATGGGGCAGATCCACAAAGAAATGACGCCGGCGTATCTACTGATACGCCGGCGTAATTTCAAAATTCCCGCGTCGTATCTTTGTTTTGAATCCTCGCCTTAGTACGCCGTCGGATCTAAGATGCAATTTTCTGACGGCCGCTGGGTGGCGTTCACGTCGTAATCCGTGTCGAGTATGCAAATTAGCTTTTTCCGACGATCCACGCACGTACGAGCGGCCGTCGCATTCTTTTACGACGTTTCCGTTCGGCTTTTTCCGGCGTATAGTTAAAGCTGCTATCTGGTGGCGTACTCAATGTTAGGTATGGCCGTCGTTCCCGCGTCTAATTTTTTAATTTTTACGTCGTTTGCGTAAGTCGTCCGTGAATGGGGCTGGACGCCATTTACGTTCACGACAAAAACAGTGACGTCCTTGCGACGTCATTTGGAGCAATGCACCCTGGGAGTTTTGACGGACGGGGCACGCGCAGTTCGTTTCGGCGCGGGGACGCGCTTCATTTAAATAAAACACGGCCCCCTACTCGCCGCATTTGAATTCCGCGCCCTTACGCCGCGAGAAATACACTACGCCGTCGTAACTTACGGCGCGAATTCGTTGAGGATTCAAACTTATGCCAAGTAAGTTACGGCGGCGTAGCGTATCTTAGATACGCTGCGCCGATGCAGATCTTTGTAGATCTGCCCCTATATTTCAGGTATTTACACTCACCGGGCCTCTTTATTAGGTCCACCTTGCTAGTAGGGGTTAGACCCCCTTTGCCTTCATTCTTAGGCTCCATTCAAGCCGCTCCGCCGTGAAGCCGAGCACGGAGGAGACACAGAGGCCCGCTGCCCAGAAGAAGCCCACGACCTAGATGGGGTAAGTGTGGGGACCAATCAACTGCCCGGGGAGGGGGAGTGCAGGTATATTAATGAGTGCAGATATTAAAGTCTCTTTTTTTTTTTCGACAAATTGCAGCGTTTTGTTCCGCGATTTACTGCGACAAAACGCGGCGTTTTTTACCGCGGTTTTCGCTGGAGGGGTGATTTACACATTGTCGGCTATGGCCGAATGCCGAAGCCGCCTGAAAAAACGGGTCAGGGACTTGTTTTGAGCTTCAGGCATACAGCGTTTCGGCGTTCGGCGTGGAGATCCATCTCCATAGCCGACAATGTTAAATCACCCCTCCAGCGTATTTTAGGCTGCAATAGCGTCGGGCTTCAGGCGTTAAAACGCATATGTGTGAATGGAGCCTTAGTGGCATAGATCCAGGCCCGGACTGGGACAAAAAATTGGCCCGGGCCTTTTAGACTGAGCAATTTTTCCAGGGAGCGGAAAAAAATCCATGTCCTTGCAATCATGCCCCCCCCCCTTACATGAGATTCCGCACAGACCCCATTACATCAGAGTCCGCACTGAGCCTCCTTACATCAAAGACTGCAAAGACCCCCATTACATCAGAGTCCACACTGAGCCCCCTTACATGAGATTCCGCACTGAGCCCCCTTACATGAGATTCCACACTGAGCACCCTTACATGAGATTCCGCACTGAGCCCCCTTACATGAGATTCCGCACTGAGCCCCCTTACATGAGATTCCTCACTGAGCACCCTTACATGAGATTCCACACTGAGCACCATTACATGAGATTCCACACTGAGCACCCTTACATGAGATTCCGCACTGAGCCCCCTTACATGAGATTCCGCACTGAGCCCCCTTACATGAGATTCCTCACTGAGCTCCATTACATGAGATTCCGCACTGAGCCCCCTTACATCAGAGTCCGCACTGAGCCCCCTTACATGAGATTCCACACTGAGCCCCCTTACATGAGATTCCACACTGAGCCCTATTACATGAGATTCCACACTGAGCCCCCTTACATGAGATTCCGCACTGAGCCTCCTTACATCAAAGACTGCATAGACCCCCATTACATCAGAGTCCACACTGAGCCCCCTTACATGAGATTCCGCACTGAGCCCCCTTACATGAGATTCCACACTGAGCCCCCTTACATGAGATTCCGCACTGAGCACCCTTACATGAGATTCCGCACTGAGCCCCCTTACATCAGAGTCCGCACTGAGCCCCCTTACATGAGATTCCACACTGAGCCCCCTTACATGAGATTCCACACTGAGCCCTATTACATGAGATTCCACACTGAGCCCCCTTACATCAGAGTCCGCACTGAGCCCCCTTACATGAGATTCCACACTGAGCCCCCTTACATGAGATTCCACACTGAGCCCTATTACATGAGATTCCACACTGAGCCCCCTTACATGAGATTCCGCACTGAGCCTCCTTACATCAAAGACTGCATAGACCCCCATTACATCAGAGTCCACACTGAGCCCCCTTACATGAGATTCCGCACTGAGCCCCCTTACATGAGATTCCACACTGAGCCCCCTTACATGAGATTCCGCACTGAGCCCCCTTACATGAGATTCCGCACTGAGCCCCCTTACATCAGAGTCCACACTGAGCCCCCTTACATCAAATCCGCACTGAGCCCCCTTACATGAGATTCCGCACTGAGCCCCCTTACATGAGATTCCGCACTGAGCCCCCTTACATCAGAGTCCACACTGAGCCCCCTTACATGAGATTCCGCACATAGCCCCCTTACATCAGGTCGTGCGATGTTGTATCCAAACAAAATTGGCGTCCTTTTTTCCCCACAAATAGAGCTTTCTTTTGGTGGTATTTGATCACCTCTGCGGTTTTTATTTTTTGCGCTATAAACAAAAATAGAGCGACAATTTTGAAAAAAAAAAAAAATGTTTTGCTATAATATAAATATCCCCAAAAATGTAAAAAAGAAATACATTCCTTCCTCAGTTTAGGCCGATACGTATTCTTCTAAATATTTTTGGTTAAAATAAAATCACAATAAGCGTTTATTAATTCGTTTTCACCAAAGTTATAGCGTTTACAAAATAGGGGATAGATTTATGGCATTTTTATTATTATTTTTTTTTTTACTAGTAATGGAGGCGATCTGCGATATTTAGCGGGTAACCGCGACATTGTGGCGGACACATCGGACACTTTTGACACTTTTTTGGGGACCATTGACATTTATACAGCGATCAGAGCTATAAAAATGCACTGATTACTGTGTCAATGTCACTGGCTGCGAAGGGGTTAACACTAGGGGGCGATCAATTGGTTAAAGGTGTTCCTTGGGAGGTGTTTCTAACTGTGGGGGGAGGGGGACTCACTGGAGCAGGAGACAGATCACTGTTCCTAATTACTAGGAACAGCAGATCTGTCTCTCCTCCCCTTTCAGAACAGGGATTTACATACACAGATCCCCGTTCTGGCTCTCGTGCCCACGGTCACAGGTGGCCAGCGGAAATCACGGCCCCTGGCCATGCGCATTAGGTCCCTCGCGTGCACCTGCTATAGTTCTTAAAAGGAGCTGACGTATCAGTACAGCGATTTGCGGGAACAAGCCGACCTGCCGCCGTATAATGATGGCAGTTGATCGGCAAGTGGTTATTCTCCCTACTGATTGGAGAGCTATATATTTTATTAAGCAGTGGAGTGTTGTATGTATGCAGAGAGTCTACTGCTTCCACACAGGAGACAGACTCTGCTTCAGATGTTGCTAATTTCTAAAGAAAACGAATATTTTTTTTGCATACTTTTGGTTTTGATGCACCTGGAAAGTACAGTGGACCTCGGATTACGAGCATAATTTGCTTTAGGTAGGAGAATACTTGTAATCCAAAGCACTTGCATATCAAAGCGAGTTTCCCTATTGAAGTCAATGGGCTAGATTCAGGTAGGGGCGCACACATTTACGGCGGCGCAGAGTATTGTATTTACGCTACGCCGACGCAACTTACTGGAGTTAGTGCAGTATTCACAAAGAACTTGCTCCGTAAGTTGCGGCGGCGTAGCGTAAATACGTCCGGCGTAAGCGCGCGGAATTCAAATGTGGAAGGGGGGCGTGTTTTATGTAAATAATGGATGACCCGACGTGATTGACGTTTTGTACATCCGTGTACATATCCCAGTGTGCATTGCTCCCGAGTACGCCGCAACGACGTATTGGTTTCGACGTGAACGTAAATTACGTCCAGCCCTATTCGCGAACGACTTACCCAAACGACGTAAAAAATTAACATTTCGATGCGGGAACGACGTCCATACTTAACATTGCGTGCGCCTCCTAATAGCAGAAACAACCTTACGCCGAAAAAGCCTAACGTAAACGACGTAAATAAATTGCGCCGGGCGTACGTACATTTGTGAATCGGCGTATCTAGTTAATTTGCATAATCTACGACGACAACAACGGAAGCGCCCCTAGCGGCCAGCGTAAGAATGCACCCTAAGATACGACGGCGTAAGAGATTTATGCCAGTCGTATCTTAGGCTAATGTCGGCGTATCTAGCTTTCTGAATACAGAAAGAAGATACGCCGGCGCAGCTTAGCAATTACGCTGCGTATCTATGGATACGCCGGCGTAATTGTTCTCTGAATCTAGCAAATTGGAAACAAAAATAATTTGTTCCACATTGACTTCTATGGCATGCAATACTGCTTTAACTGACAATTGCGCAGTCGTGCGACGTGCTTCCCAAAAAAAATTGGCGTCCTTTTTTCCCCCACAAATAGAGCTTTCTTTTGGTGTTATTTGATCACCTCTGCGGTTTTTAGTTTTTGCGCTATAAACAAAAATAGAGCGACAATTTTGAAAAAAACATAATATTTTTTTCCTTTTTGCTATAATAAATATCCCCAAAAATATATATAAAAAATGTTTTTTCTTAGTTTAGGCCGATACGTATTCTTCTTCTACATATTTTTCGTAAAAAAAATCGCAATAAGCGTTTATTGATTGGTTTGCGCAAAACTTATAGTATTTACAAAATAGGGGATAGTTTTATGGCATTTTTCTTAATTTTTTTTTTTTTTTTACTAGTAATGGCGGCGATCAGTGATTTTTTTCGGTACTGCGACATTATGGCGGACACTTCGGACACTTTTGACACATTTTTGGGACCATTGTCATTTTTATAGCGATCAGTGCTATAAAAATGCATTGGATTACTATAAAAATGCCACTGGCAGTGAAGGGGTTAACACTAGGGGGCGGGGAAGGGGTTAAGTGTGTTCCCTGGGTGTGTTCTAACTGTAGGGGGGAGTGGCCTCACTAGGGGAAATGACTGATCTTCTGTTCATATATTGTATGAACAGAAGATCAGCATTTCCCCCCCTGACAGGACTGGGAGCTGTGTGTTTACACACACAGCTCCTGGTTCTCGCTCTGTAACGAGCGATAGCGGGTGCCCGGCGGTGATCGGGACCGCCGGGCACTCGCGTCGGCATCAGGGGCGAGCGGGGCATGCGCGCCCCTATTGGCTGCTCGTCGAGGTGACGTTTTGCTACGTGATCTCACCCAGCAGAGCCGACCTGCCGCCGTATAACTGCCGCGGCTGGTCGGCAAGCAGTTAAAGGTCTGAAAATTAATATTCAGCCCCCACATCTCAGGACTGGTGAGCTGCAATATATTACATTTTTTTTTGTTCCCCGGTTTAGATACACTTTAGGCATGACAGTTATGCTGAGCATAGTGGAAAGCTTCCAAATAAAATATGATTCCTGCCGTTGCGCTGGTCAAAATTCTTAAGCGTACAACCCGGGGGTGCAACGCATGGGATTTAATGAAGCTTAAAAACCACTCCCACCCCATGTCAGCCAGTAATGAGGGCAGATGGGGATGGGCATGGGCAAAGCTTCGGTGGTCTGTATCCAGCTGATGTAACCCCCTGATGTAAGAAACATGGAAAGGAAATAAAGAGAGAAATTGAAAGAGAAAAAAAGGAAAAGAAAAACGGGAAAGAAGGAAAGAAGTGAGGTGAGAATCAGGTTTGCCAACCCCCCATGCATTCACAGACAGTTTGTAAAAATTGTAAAAAAAAAAAAAGGAAAAACTATCCATAAACGTCCTTTACTGACAGCGGCTGTCCGGATAAAATATTGGCACAGGCCAACTTCGGAACTGTGCATGTAGTCAGACATGGTCTTCCAAGTGGCTCGGCGACTGAAAATTGTCATCTTGGTTATCTTTTTGAACTGTCAGTAAAAAAAAAATGGCATGGTCGGTAATTTTTGTGTCGTGTCAGTAAATTTCACTTCAGGAGGTTGGCAACCCTGATGAGGATGGAGATAGAGTGAGAAAGAAAAAAAGGGAAGGGGAGTAAGGGGAAGGAAGGATTGAAAGAAACAAAGAAAAGAAGGTAGGAAGGAACAGAGAAAAAAAAAAGAAGTTAAGCCTCGTACACACGGGCCAGAATCTTGTCAGACAAAAAAACGTTGTTTTTCCTGACGAGATTCTTGGCCCGAGTGTACACACACTCCTTTCAAAAGAACCGCCGTTCTTTTGAAAGGCAAGAACACGGTGACGTCATCGTGTACGGCAAGCATGGGCTCGTCACATTCGATGCCATCGCCGCCCTCTTGCTTCACCCTACCTATGCCGTGGAAGCTACCGCGCATGCGTCAAAGTCATTTTGAGCATGCGCCGGTTTCCACGGCGACAGGTAAGTATACAGACGCTCGGGTTTCTCGTCGGGAAACAGGCCGACAAGAATCTTGACGAGAAAATAGAGAGCAGGATCTCTATTTTTCTCGTCGAGATTCTGGGAAGATTTCCAGATGAGAAAGCCTCGTACACACGCTCGGTTTACTCGGCAAGAAAGCTCTGCCAGCAGTTTTCTTGCTGGTTCTTGCCGAGAATACCGAGCCTGTGTACGAGGCTTTAGAGTAAGGAAGGAAGGAAGGAAGACAGACAGGTATTGATTTAGGTTGCTGTCTCAAGTTGGCTCCATAGTCCAAAGCCTGTTCCAGTGTCCCAAGTTGGCTCCAGTGTTCCAAGTCTACTCCATTGTCTCAAGTTGGCTCCAGTGATCCATGTCTGTTCCAGTGTCCCAAGTTGGCTCCAGTGACCCTTGTCTGTTCCAGTGTCCCAAGTTGGCTCCAGTGACCCATGTTTGTTCCAGTGTCCCAAGTTGGCTCCAGTGACCCATGTCTGTTCCAGTGTCCCAAGTTGGCTCCAGTGACCCATGTCTGTTCCAGTGTCCCAAGTTGGCTCCAGTGACCCATGTTTGTTCCAGTGTCCCAAGTTGGCTCCAGTGACCCATGTCTGTTCCAGTGTCCCAAGTTGGCTCCAGTGACCCTTGTCTGTTCCAGTGTCCCAAGTTGGCTCCAGTGACCCATGTTTGTTCCAGTGTCCCAAGTTGGCTCCATAGTCCCAAGCCTGTTCCAGTGTCCCAAGTTGGCTCCAGTGTTCCAAGTCTACTCCATTGTCTCAAGTTGGCTCCAGTGATCCATGTCTGTTCCAGTGTCCCAAGTTGGCTCCAGTGACCCTTGTCTGTTCCAGTGTCCCAAGTTGGCTCCAGTGACCCATGTTTGTTCCAGTGTCCCAAGTTGGCTCCAGTGACCCATGTCTGTTCCAGTGTCCCAAGTTGGCTCCAGTGACCCTTGTCTGTTCCAGTGTCCCAAGTTGGCTCCAGTGACCCATGTTTGTTCCAGTGTCCCAAGTTGGCTCCAGTGACCCATGTCTGTTCCAGTGTCCCAAGTTGGCTCCAGTGACCCATGTCTGTTCCAGTGTCCCAAGTTGGCTCCAGTGACCCATGTCTGTTTCAGTGTCCCAAGCAGGGCCGTTCGAAGACATTTGGGGGCCCCAAGCAAAAAAAAAAGTGACATTTCAAGTTGAGAAGCGAGGGGGGGGGGGTTGGTGTCTTACCTCTATCCTCCGCCCCGCCTCACACGCCGGCATATGTTGGTGTTCGCACAGGGGCCCCAGCAGGGAGGGCCCTTGCCGCATCGCTGCGTCCTCCTGCAGTCCGGTCGGCCGTGTATCATAACCGCGCGGTACAGGAGATTCAGTTTGCTGTTCCCGGGGCCGGACTGAAAGGAAGTGAACACTCAGTCCGGCCGGGAACAGGAACCTGATTCTCCTGTACCGCACGGTTATGGTACACGGCCGACCGGACTGCAGGAGGACGCAGCGGTGCGGCAAGGGCCCTTGTTGCTGAGGCCCCTGGCCAGCTTGGGGGCCCCAGGCAAATGCTTGCTTTGCCTGTCGGGTTCCGACGGGCCTGGTCCCAAGTTGGCTCCAGTGACCCATGTCTGTTCCAGTGTCCCAAGTTGGCTCCAGTGACCTTTGTCTGTTCCAGTGTCCCAAGTTGGCTCCAGTGACCCATGTCTGTTCCAGTGTCCCAAGTTGGCTCCAGTGTTCCAAGTCTACTCCATTGTCTCAAGTTGGCTCCAGTGACCCATGTCTGTACCAGTGTCCCAAGTTGGCTCCAGTGACCCAAGTCTATTCCACTGTCCCAAGTTTGCTCCAGTGACTTACTATATGTCTGTATGCCAAGTCTGCTCCACTGTCTCAAGTCTGCTCCATTGACCCATCTTTGCTCCAGTGTCCCAAGTCAGCTTCAGTGTCCCCAGTCTGTTCCAATGTCCCAAGTCCATTCCAGTGTCATGGTGCCACCAGTCTATTCCAGCGTTCCAAGTCAGTTTTATCGTCTCAAGTCAATTTCAGAGTCACAAATCAGCTCCATTGTCTCACGTCACCTCCAATGAAACAAGTTGGCTCCAGTGTCTCATGTCTTCTCCAGTGTACCAAGTTGATTTCAGTGACCCGAGTCTGCTCCTGTATCCAAAGTCTGTTCCAGTATCCCAAGTCTGCTCCAGTGTCCCAAGTTGGTTTCAATGACCAGAGTCTGCTTCAGTAGCCCAAGTCTTTCCAGTGTCCTAAGTTGGCTTCAGTGACCCAAGTCTGATCCAGTGTCTCAAGTCATCTCAAGTAACCCAATTCTGCTTCATTGACCCAAATTAATTCCAATGTCCCAAGTCAGTTCTAGTGTCTCATGTCAATTCCAGTGTCTCAAATCAGCTCCAGTGTCTCAAGTCACCTCCAGTGACCTAAGCAGACTCCAGTGTTCCAAGTCTGCATCAGTATTCCAAGTCTGTTCCAGTGTCCCAAGTCTGCTTCGGTGTCCCAAGTTGGTTTCAGTGACCCGATCTGCTCCAGGATCCCAATTCTGTTCCAGTGTCCCAACCCTGTTCCATTGCCCACAGTTGGTTCCAGAGTCTCAAGTTGATTCCAGTGCTCCTACATCAGCTCCAGTGTCTCCAGTCACCTGCAGTGACCCAAGTTGGCTCGAGTATCCCAAGAATGCTCCAGTTTTTCAGTTCCAGTGTCCCAAATCTGTTCCAGTGTCCCAAGTCTGCTTCAGTGTCTCAAGTTGGTTTCAGTGACCCAAGTCGGTTCCAGTAGCCCAAGTCTGTTCCCGTGTCCCAAGTTGACTTCAGTGACCCGAGTCTGCCCCAGTATCTCAAGTCTGTTCCAGTGTCCCAAGTTGGCTTCAGTGACCTAAGTCTGCCCCAGTATCTCAAGTCTGTTCCAGTGTCCCAAGTTGGCTTCAGTGACCTAAGTCTGCCCCAGTATCTCAAGTCTGTTCCAGTGTCCCAAGTTGGCTTCAGTGACCCTGGACTGCTCCAGTAGTCCAAGCCTGTTCCAGTGTCCCAAGTTGGCCTCAGTGACCTAAGTCTGCTCCAGTATCTCAAGTCTGTTCTAGTGTCCAAAGTTGGTTCCAGTGTCCCAAGTCTGTTCCAGTGTCCCAAGTTGGTTCCAGTATCCTATGTTAGCTCTAGTGTCTCAAATCCCTTCCAGTGACCCAATTTGGCTTTAGTGTTCCAAGTCTGCTCCAGTGTTCCAAGACTGTTCCAGTTTACCAAGTTGGCTTTAGTAATCCAAGTGCGTTCCAGTGTCTCAAGTTGGCTTCAGTGACCTAAGTCTGCCCCAGTATCTCAAGTCTGTTCTAGTGTCCCAAGTTGGTTCTAGTGTCCAAAGTTGGTTCCAGTGTCCCAAGTCTGCTGCAGTGTCCCAAGTTGGTTCCAGGGTCCTATGTTAGCTCTAGTGTCTCAAATCCCTTCCAGTGACCCAATTTGGCTTCAGTGTCCCAAGTCTGCTCCAGTGTCCCAAGACTGTTCCAGTTTATCAAGTTGGCCAAGTTCTAGCATATTTCAGTCACTGAAGATTGGAAAAGTCAGTGTCACAGCTTACTGGTGGAGGAGCAATCTAGTGACGCACTAAACGCTGACAGATAGCAACAGTGTAATTCCCTGGGCATGCAGTGTGGCAGGGCACGTGTGAATCCTGAGGGTGTCTGAACAGAATTGCAAATCTTTTGGCAGATAAAAAAGATCACATATGTGTAGGTCAACTGTGCATTCTGCTTTTGGCTGGAATTCCAGTTTAGCGATGTTATAGACTGCCTTGTAACTGTAGCATGCAATAAATGATTTTATGAGGTGTGTTCTCCAGGTATTTACTAACTTTGTGGGTAAGAAGATACTGTGCTGTGTTCTGGATTGTACATTAGGACACTCGGTGGTTTGATGTCCAGAGCCTTTCCCAGCAGAGCTGCCGTAACATCTCCCGTCATTCTGCTAACGCCTCTACCTGTAAACCCGCTCTATGGGTCTCTGCGAAGATTGGCTTTTCTTCAAGGCGTTTCCCCCCCTCGAACATATGTGTGTTTAATAGGGAACATGGGTGTCGGATTTGGCCAGAACAACAGAAATTTATAATCAATAAACCCCTTATTACTGGAGACAGGGTCTGCAGACATCGCTAGATCCTTCCATGAGCCATTCTCTAATGTAACAACAATATTCTCATAATTGAAAGAACCTGTACGCTCCCAGGGGTGTTGGGTCAATATTGATAGCAGGTAATGCTTGCTTCTAACCCCCCTTGTGTGTAGATAACTAAACCAGACTGCTAGGAGTCTGGATGTGGTATTTACATCTGTGGCTCACTTAGTAGTGTGTGTGTGTGTGATCTGATCTCCCCGCCATTCAGGTTTGTCTGTCAGAGCTGCTATAGTTTGAGACCAGCAGGAGGTAAGTAGTGCTCTATAAAGTGGCCTCACTAAAGCAGACTGCGTGAATTTTCCAAGCATTGCTTGATAAATCTGGTTGAATCGACTTACGCAAACGACGTAAAAATTCAAAACTCGGCGCGGGAACGACGGCCATACTTAACATAGGATACCCCTCACATAGCAGGGGTAACTATACGCCGGTAAAAGCCGAACGCAAGCGACGTAAAAAAAAAGCGACGGGCGGGCGTTCGTTTCTGAATCGGCGGAACTCCTTATTTGCATATTTGTCACGTACAAAAAACGAAACGCCACCTAGCGGCCAGCGGGAGAATGCAGCCTAAGATCCGACGGTGTAAGTCACTTACACCTGTCGGATCTTAGGAGATCTATGCGGAACCTGATTCTATGAATCAGACTCATAGATCCGACCGACGGAACTCAGAGATACGATGCAGCGACAATTCACGATAAACCCGGCGAGAAGGCAACCCAACTGGAAACACTCACAGGTCCAATAACATGCAGAGAGCAGGTTTCAGACGAACTGATGGAGCCTGTTAGGAGGGGCAGAGTGCAGCCTGGTCATCTCATGCCCAAGCAGGAAGTTATGCAGAGAAATTGCGACCCTACGCTTCTCTTCCTCGTTAGGAACCTTTCCCTGCCACTAGTTCTGTCCTTAACAGGTAGGGTACCTGTCCCTACTCTACTCACTTACAAAATGTGTCTCAAGCCTGGGAGCCAGGGCCTTAAATAGACTCTGCCTGACCCAAGATGGCTGGTAGAGCCACATGGGGCTGCAGCATCCAATTGGATAGTGTGACGGTATCGGTATGATATCCCCGTCAACGTTCCCTTCTTCCCATAACGACAATCACCCCAATATTCCACGAGGAGGGATATCCCTGGAATCGCCCAGAAAGCCACACATGAGACAAGCTTACTGCTTGAACAACACAGACTTTAATGTTATAACACACAGCTTATATGTCATTTCCAAAACTGTTACAATGACAAATCTCCGCCCCCCTCACACTGGGGCTTCCATACAGATGACTAGGTAGACACGACGGGGCCGATGCTGAAACACATTTTCTTTAGACAATGACATCAATGACGCTGAGCACTAGCTGTACTGAATACATCAACCAGACCGCTCGACCCCGCATATAGAGAGATAATTACCACAATGAAGCAATCAGAATAATTAACACAAGCCACTTAAACCCAGCTCTCCTTCACACAACACAATAGATCAATTAACCTTTAGAAATAGTGAGGGGACATTAGCACATCAATAACCTGGCTAGCAGGGAGCAGTAAACTGAGACATATAGGCAAATGTATCACAATGGCCCCCCTTTTGCTCCCTGCTCCGGCAAACCCGGTTGGACCTTCCCTGGTCCAGTAGGGTTGACGGGTTCAGAGCTATTAGTCAGAGGTTAACTCCGTTTGGCATGACTGACCTCCCTTGGCAACTGCTTCAGACTCAGGTATGTCACCGGGTCGTCAGATCACACGCCGCTCAGTCCCCAAGTCTTTGTGCGATCTGCAAAGTCACCAGAAGTCAGTGTGAAGACAGCGAATGGGTCTGTGCGCCGCCGTCTAGGTGTCCCGCTATGGGAGGGGGCAGGTTATGGCTCTGAAGTGACAATCCCAGGAGATTCATAAAAAGAAAAAGTTATATTTGTTGAAATGCTGTAGCACTGGTGCTCAGAGTCCGGGGGGGGGAATCAGAGCCCCATAAGGTCAGCCACCCCCTGCTCCCTCCGCAGCCGCCGGTTCTCCTCTTGGAGCTTCTCCAGCTCCATCTCCAGTTCATGCTGCTGTGACCTCAGGTGGTTGTTCTCCTCCTCCATGCGGCTTATGCACTTCTCCAGCTCTATGTACTCACGGATCAGCTCCTGCTTGCTCATGTCCTGCAGGCTCTCCACATGGTCCTTCATCATCAGGAACTGGGTGGTGGTGTAAGGGGCCACCGGTGGGCCCTTGGCGAACATCTCGGCACGCATCTGGGACGCCCGCTGCGACTCCCTCTCCTCCAGTCGCTTCTTCTCCTCCCAGGTCAGCTTGTTATACGGCTTCCAGGACCTCTTCTTCTTGAAGGGTGGCCGGCGGTGCCTCTTTCTGCCCAGCTCCCTCCAGGGCCCCTCCGGCTCAGGGCTGTCGCCCATGACCAGCTGACAATGGTGTTCCCTGTTGTCCGTAATAACAGATTGTACCATGAGGGCTTCGTAAGGGGTGCCCAATGGTTCTTCCTGACCCAGCTCCTTTGGATCCCAAGCCGAGTCTACACAATGGGCTGCTGCTGGTGGGCGGTACCCAGGTTGAGACCAATTTGACCTGGTGTTGTCATTCATGGGGCAATTCTGCTTGAAGTGACCCAGCTGTTTGCACCGGAAGCAGCGTTGTTCGTTGCCCTCCTGGCGATGATAGCGAGGGCTAGATGTCACCGGTCTGTTAGGAGGTTGGTATCTAGCGGTTGGTGGGTGTGAGGGCACCGTTTGTGGTGGAGGTTGTTCCTGTGGTGTGACCTGGTTCGTCTTGCGAGTATCTGCATATTCATCCGCCAACTTCGCGGCCTCTGGTAGAGTCATGGGCCTGCGATCTCTCACCCAATCTTTGACGTCCGTCTGGATGTGATTGTAAAATTGCTCCAGGAGCATTAGTTGCAAAATGTCCTCTGCGGTGGTGGCCTGGCTGCTGTTAGCCCAGTTAGAGGCCGACCGGGACAATTGGCATGCCCATTCCGCATAAGAGTCTTTCGTGGTTTTGCGTGAGTCCCTGAACTTCTGTCGGTGGGACTCGGGGGTTACTGCATAACGAGCCAGGAGCACTTCTTTAACCCAGGCGTAGCTATGGATATCCTGATCTGGCACGGTCCGGAAAGCATCAGAAGCTTTGCCTGACAGTTTGCCTGACAATATTGCAACCCAGTCTCCTCTAGCTATTCGGTGTAGGTTACATTGTCGCTCAAAATCCGCCAGGAAGTTATCAATCTCACAGTCCTTTTCATCAAAAGCTTTAAAAGCGCTAAATGGAATCTTCCTTGCGTCTGCTGTGCTGTACTCACTGTTCGGAGAAGGTGCGGCTGCTTGTTGGACTGCTGCCAGTTTTAACTGTAGCTCTGCGTCTCTTATTTGTTTATCCTTCTGTAGCTCCGCGTCTCTTATTTCTTTAGCCTCCTTCGCTAACAGGTCCATCACTTTCAGTACCACATCTGGCGTTGGGTTCGGGCCGAACCACGCTAGCTTCTCTCTCATTAGCTTGTTGGCTGGCGATTCCTCCTCCTGAATCACTGGTGTCTCCATCTCTTGTACTGCTGGCGTTGCTGCAATCCCGTCCTCCTGGTCTATCTCCATTGATTCTGCTATGATGACCCGCTTGGTTTTGTTGCTAGCAATCCTTCCACGAACTTCCAGTAGTTCTTCCAGTGTCTGCTTGGAATCCGGGTGTGAAGGGGAATAGAAGGGAAAAATCCCACCGCTACCAACCAATTGTGACGGTATCGGTATGATATCCCCGTCAACGTTCCCTTCTTCCCATAACGACAATCACCCCAATATTCCACGAGGAGGGATATCCCTGGAATCGCCCAGAAAGCCACACATGAGACAAGCTTACTGCTTGAACAACACAGACTTTAATGTTATAACACACAGCTTATATGTCATTTCCAAAACTGTTACAATGACAAATCTCCGCCCCCCTCACACTGGGGCTTCCATACAGATGACTAGGTAGACACGACGGGGCCGATGCTGAAACACATTTTCTTTAGACAATGACATCAATGACGCTGAGCACTAGCTGTACTGAATACATCAACCAGACCGCTCGACCCCGCATATAGAGAGATAATTACCACAATGAAGCAATCAGAATAATTAACACAAGCCACTTAAACCCAGCTCTCCTTCACACAACACAATAGATCAATTAACCTTTAGAAATAGTGAGGGGACATTAGCACATCAATAACCTGGCTAGCAGGGAGCAGTAAACTGAGACATATAGGCAAATGTATCACAGATAGCTTCCCTGTTGACCCAGGAAATCATGGAGGAACCATGTTCCTCTAGACTGCAGTGCCGCTCAGTGGCGGCTGGTGCTCCAAATTTTTGGAAGGGCGCAAACAAACTGAAAAAAAAATCAATCACTGCCAGTGTGCCCATCAATTGCTGCTACTGTGCCCATCAAATGCTGCTAGTGTGCCCATCAATTGCCGCTACTGTGCCAATCCATTGCTGCCAGTGTGCCCATCAATTGCCGCTACTGTGCCCCATCAAATGCTGCTAGTGTGCCCCTTTAATTGTCGTTACTGTGCCCCATCAAATGTTGCCAGTGTGCCCATCAATTGCTGCTACTGTGCCCCATCAAATGCTGACAGTGTGCCCATCAATTGCCGCTAATGTGCCCCATCAGATGCTGCTAGTGTGCCCATCAATTGCCGCTACTGTGCCCATCAATTGCTACCAGTGTGCCCATCAATTGCTGCCAGTGTGCCCATCAATTGGTGCTAGTGTGCCCATCAATTTTTGCCAGTGTGCCCATCAATTGCTGCCAGTGTGCCCATAAATTGCTGCTACTTTGCCCCATCAAATGCTGCCAGTGTGCCCATCAATTGCCGTTACAGTGCCCCATCAACTGCTGCCAGTGTGCCCATCAATTTCCGCTGCTGTGCCCCATCAAATGCTGCCAGTGTGCCCATCAATTTCCGCTACTGGGCCCCATCAAATGCTGCCAGTGTGCATCGCCCGGCACTTACCTGTCTCACAGCAGGGCAGTGTCCTATACGCTTCTCGATGTCTTCTTCCGTCTTCTCTATCAGGCATCCAATCACAATGCCTGACGTTTCAGCCAATCAGGTGACAGATAACAGCCCTGAGCACCCGATTTGGCTGAGAGGCGGTTCAGTCTTAGCAAAGCTAATTCCTTTGCTTTGCTAACACAACGCTGAGTGAACAGCGAGCGCCCAGCATGGCGCCCACTGTTCAACTGTTTGAGCGCCTATTCAACTGTTCTACTGTTCAACTGTTTGAGCGCTCAAGCCTACGGTTCTAATCAGGTGCTTCCGAGAAATACCCCCGCCGCTGTAAAAGGGGCCGGACACCTGAATAGGGGGTGTCAGCGGCAACCATAGATAGATTCATGCATTGCATGAATCTATCTATGGTGATAGAATGGTGCCAGGAGAGAGGGGGCGGCGCCCATGCGCCCCTTTTGGACGCACCGCCACTGGTGCCACTGCAAAAGAGCACCTCCTACAGTGAAGAAAGTAGACAGCACCTCCCATCCTTTACTTACCTTGCTTTTCTATATATTCTTGGTGTCTCATCAACCAAGCGCATTCATTTGTTGGGTACTATGGTGACTATAGGTGCACCGAAATGGAAATTTCAGAATCAAAACCGAAACCGAAATACCACCACCCCCTGCCACCATCAGGCCCGGATTTACTCCCTTTGCCACCCCAAGGCCGGGTCCTTCAATGCCGCCCCTGCCTGCAGTACAGGGGGGTCATTATCCGCCGGGAGACTTTTTTGGCAGGACACTGAGAAGTGGGGGGGGGGGTGCTGACATTGAGAGGCTGGGGGGGGGCTTGCTGCTGCTGAAAATTGCATTGAGAAGCGGGGGGTGTTCACCTCCTCTTCCCTCAGTTTTCTCTCCTCTCACCATCCTTGACATGACAGGGGGGAGCTCCCGAAATGAAAGTGAAAGTAGTGAAAGTGTCCTCTCCTCTCAGCCACAGTGCCGCCCCTGCACCCACTGCCGCCCCGAGGCTTGGCCTTGTTGGCAATCCGGCCCTGGCCACCATCACCTGCTGCCAGCTCTTGCCGCCATCACCTCTTGCCCCCACCACCTCCTGCCAGCTCTTGCCACCATCACCTCCTGCCAGCTCTTGCCGCCATCACCTCCTGCTCCCACCACCACCACCTCCTGCCAGCTCTTGCCGCCATCACCTCCTGCTCTCGCCACCACCTCCTGCACCCACCACCCCCACCTCCTGCCACAATCGGCTCTTGCCACCATCACCTCTTGCCCTGTGACGGTATCGGTATGATATCCCCGTCAACGTTCCCTTCTTCCCATAAAAGAAATCACAGCAGCACCCATACATGAGCCAAGGCTTAATGCTGGTATAACACAGAGTTTTAATAGTAAGAAACCAGAGTTTATATGTGGTTACAACTGTTACAATGACAAATCTCCGCCCCCCTCACACAGTGGGGGGTCTCCAATACAGCTCCTTTGAAATAAAGATATTTCTTTGAACTACTCAGCAGCTAGCCGGCTCGGCACCGCATATAGAGAGATAATTATCACAAGGAAGCAATCAGCATAATTAACACAAGCCACTTATCTAATCACAGTAACCAGTAAACACAGGGCTAGAACAATTAACATTTGAAACAGGGCTAGCTGCAGAAGAGTAATTACAATTAACAGCCTTAAACAAGCAGGGAGGATTAAACTGAAGCATATAGGTAAAAAGTCCATCACAATGCATTTGAAACAGGGCTGGCTGCAGAAGAGTAATTACAATTAACAGCCTTAAACAAGCAGGGAGGATTAAACTGACATATAGGTAAAAAGTCCATCACAATGGCCCCCCTTCTTCTCCCTGCTCCGGAAAAGCCTGTTGGACCTTTCCTGGTCCAGTAGGGTTGACGGGTTCAGAGCTTTTAGTCCGAGGTTAACTCCGTTTGGCGTGACAATCCATCAGCATTCCCGTTTTGCTTGCCTGGGCGGTAATGAATCGTAAAGTCATAGGGCTGTAAGGCCAAGCTCCAGCGTAGCAAACGTGCGTTGTCCCCTGAAACCCGGTTAAGCCACACCAAGGGGTTGTGATCGGTGATGAGAGTGAAAGCCGGCCATAAAGGTAAGGTGTGAGCTTTTTGAGTGCCCATACCAAGGCCAAACACTCTTTTTCAATGGTGGCGTAACTGACCTCCCTTGGCAACAGCTTCCGACTCAGGTATGCCACCGGGTGCTCTCCTCCATCCTCCCCGATCTGGCTTAGTACTGCCCCCAGTCCAAACATTGAAGCATCTGTGTGGACAATAAATCTTTTGTTAGGATCTGGGGTAACCAACACCGGAGCATTAACCAGAGCAGTCTTTAGGGTTTGGAAAGCCACCTCGCATTCCGGGGACCACAGGACTTGTCGGGGTAGCTTCTTTTTGGTCAAGTCGGTCAGGGGTTTGGCCAGGGCGCTATAGTCGGGTACAAAGCGTCTGTAATAGCCGGCTGTGCCCAAGAAAGCCATGACTTGTGTCTTGGTGTGGGGAGTGGGCCAATTGGCAACGGCCTCGATCTTGGCCGGCTCCGGCCGTTGCTTACCACATCCTACTCGGTGGCCCAAATATTGTACCTCCGCCATACCCAAATGACATTTGTCGGGTTTCAGGGTCAGCCCGGCCCCCTTGATCCTATCCAATACTACCCCTACGTGTTCTAGGTGCGCTTCCCATGTATTGCTGTAGATGGCGATGTCATCCAGATAAGCGCATGCAAAGCTCTGGAGACCCCCAAGTAACTGATCCACCATCCGTTGGAAGGTGGCCGGGGCGTTCTTCATCCCGAACGGCATAACCCGGAATTGGTATAGGCCGAACGGGGTGATGAAGGCCGACTTGAGTCTGGCATCTTCTGCTAGAGGAATCTGCCAATATCCCTTGCATAGGTCTATTGTGGTCAGATACTTCCCTGCAGAGATACGGTCAAGCAGCTCGTCCATCCGAGGCATCGGATAGGCGTCCGTAACTGTCTTGTCGTTGAGGCGCCGGTAATCTACACAGAAGCGGGTTGTCCCATCCTTCTTTGGCACTAAGACTACCGGCGAGGCCCAAGGACTTTCTGAGGGTTCGATTACGCCTAGCCGAAGCATCTCATCTATCTCCTTCCGCATTCCTTCCCGGACTGCTTCGGGGATACGGTAAGGAGGCTGTCTCAGGGGTGTCTGTCCTGGAGTCTCCACCTTGTGTACGGCTAGGCGTGTGTATCCAGGCTCCTGCGAGAATGTGGCCTGTTTTTCTTCTAGTAAGCGGCCAGCTTGAGCCCGCTCTTGCGGCTCCAGCTGTTCACCTAGCTGGACTTTCTCTATCTGGGTCATCCCTTTGCTACTGCCCAATAGGTCGGGAAGGGGTAGGGTCTCTGTGTCTTCTCCTGCTGGTGCACAGATAGCGGCTACCTCCTCTGCCCGTTCCTGATAGGCCTTGAGCATGTTGATGTGAAAGGTTCGTTTCACATCTTCATCCTCGCAACTGGCTATCGTGTAGGTAGTGTCGCATATCTGTCCTATAACTTTATAGGGGCCCTGCCAGGCAGCCTGGAGCTTGTCAGTTCGGACCGGCCTTAATACCATGACCTTTTGGCCTATCTGAAAGCTCCGGTGCCTAGCCCATCGGTCATACCATACCTTCTGGCGCTGTTGGGCCGCCTGGAGGTTTTCTCGCACTGTCTGGGCTAATTCCTCCATGCGATCCCTCAGCTCCAGGACATAAGGTACAACCGGGGTCCCCTCAATTTCTGTTTGCCCCTCCCAGTGATCCTTGATGAGATCTAAGGGCCCCCTCACCCGCCTCCCATAGAGAAGTTCGAAGGGTGAGAATCCGGTCGATTCCTGCGGTACCTCTCGGTAGGCAAAGAGAAGGTGCGGCAGGAATCGCTCCCAATCCTTGTACGCCCCTGTGAACGATTTCAACATTTGCTTTAGCGTTCCATTGAAGCGCTCGCACAGGCCGTTAGTCTGGGGGTGGTATGGGGAGCTAGTCAGGGATTTAACTCCACAGGTTTTCCATATCTGCTGGGTTACCTCGGCCGTGAATTGGGTACCTTGGTCGGACAGAACCTCCTTGGGAAAGCCTACTCGGGAAAATACTTTAACTAGGGCCTCTGCTACAGTCTCAGCCTGTATGTTAGAGAGAGCTACCGCTTCGGGGTAACGGGTGGCGTAGTCTACTACGGTGAGTATATACCGCTTGCCGGAACGGCTAGGTTGGGCCAGGGGCCCTATAATGTCCACGGCTACCCTTGTGAACGGTTCTTCAATAATGGGCATGGAAACTAGTTTAGCCTTTGGGTGGTCTCCCTTTTTACCTATACGTTGGCATACCTCGCACGTTTGACAATACGCCCTGACGTTGTCGGATACCCCAGGCCAGAAAAAGTTCTGGGTTATCCGATACCCTGTCTTGCGTATTCCCAAATGGCCTGCCAAGGGTACGTCGTGCCCAATCCTCAATAACTCCTGCCGGTACTTCCGGGGAACTACCAGCTGGCGTTTTTGCTTAGGCCCTGGGGCATTACCCCGGGTCTCGGTGAGCCTGTACAAGTGGCCTTCCTCCCAGATAAATTGCTCCTTCTCTAACCCCCCTTGGCCCCTCCTGGCTTTCTCTCGATACTTTCTGAGGGAAGGGTCTCCGGTCACCTCCCGCCCAAAGTCCTCTGGGGTGTCCCAGGGTAGGGGTTCCACAGTCAAGGGTAGGTTGGGTTGGCTTACCTGGGTCTCAGTAGGAAGCGGATGGCTCTCGGCAGCGCGGCTTTGTGCTCTGGTGGTTACTGCGTGGGCCTCCTGAGCGGTGGTAGAGGCGAACGCCGAAGTCAGGGGCCCAATGTCGTTGCCCAAGATGACTTCAGAAGGTAAGTCTTTCATGACGCCCACATGAACATCGCCAGCTCCCGCACCCCAGTCCAGGTGTACCTGTGCAGTAGGAATACGGTATACTGCCCCCCCTGCCACTTTCACAGCAATTGATTTCCCCGGTTTCTCTGATGCAGTAATAAGGTGTCTTTGTACCAACGTGATGGTCGCCCCACTGTCTCTTAATCCTCGGGCGGTTTTTCCGTTAACCATGACCAGCTGACAATGGTGTTTCCGGTTGTCCGTAATAACAGATTGTACCGTGAGGGCTTCGTAAAGGGGGCCCAATGGTTCTTCCGGACCCAGCTCCTGGGGATCCCAAGCCGAGTCTACACAATGGGCTGCTGCTGGTGGGCGGTACCCAGGTTGAGACCAATTTGACCTGGTGTTGTCATTCAGGGGGCAATTCTGCTTGAAGTGACCGAGCTGTTTGCACCGGAAGCAGCGTTGTTCGTTGTCCTCCTGGCGTGGATAGCGAGGGCTAGATGTCATCGGTCTGTTAGGCGGTTGGTATCTAGCGGCTGGTGGGTGTGAGGGCGCCGTTGGTCGTGGAGGTTGTACCCGTGGTGTGACCTGGTTTGTCTTGCGAGTATCCGCATATTCATCCGCCAACATCGCGGCCTCTGGTAGAGTCATGGGCCTGCGATCTCTCACCCAATCTTTGACATCTGTCTGGATGTGATTGTAAAATTGCTCCAGGAGCATTAGTTGCAAAATGTCCTCTGCGGTGGTGGCCTGGCTGCTGTTAACCCAGTTAGAGGCCGACAGGGACAGCTGGCATGCCCATTCTGCGTAAGAGTCTTTCGTGGTTTTGCGTGAGTCCCTGAACTTCTGTCGGTGGGACTCTGGGGTTACTGCATAACGAGCCAGGAGCACTTCTTTAACCCGGGCGTAGCTATGGATATCCTGATCTGGCACGGTCCGGAAAGCATCAGAAGCTTTGCCTGACAGTTTGCCTGACAATATTGAAACCCACTCTCCTCTCGCTATTCGGTGCAGGTTACATTGTCGCTCAAAGTCCGCCAGGTAGTTATCAATCTCACAGTCCTTTTCATCAAAAGCTTTAAAAGCGCTAAACGGAATCTTCCTTGTGTCTGCTGTGCTGTACTCACTGTTCGGAGAAGGTGCGGCTGCTTGTTGGACTGCTGCCAGTTTTAACTGTAGCTCTGCGTCCCTTATTTGTTTATCCTTCTGTAGTTCTGCGTTTACTAACATGTCCATCACTTTCAGTACCACATCTGGCGTTGGGTTCGGGCCGAACCACGCTAGCTTCTCTCTCATTAGCTTGTTGGTTGGTGACTCCTCCTGAATCACTGGTGTCTCCATCTCTTGTACTGCTGGCGTTGCTGCAATCCCGTTCTCCTGGTCTAGCTCCATTAATTCTGCTATGATGACCCGCTTGGTTTTGTTGCTAGCAATCCTTCCACGAACTTCCAGTAGTTCTTTCAGTGTATTTCTTTTAAGCAGGGTGTAGCAGCCTTCCATTCACTGTTCCCAGTGTCTGCTTGGAATCCGGGTGTAAAGGAGAGTAGAGGGAAGATCCCGCTGCTGCCAACCAATTTGTGACGGTATCGGTATGATATCCCCGTCAACGTTCCCTTCTTCCCATAAAAGAAATCACAGCAGCACCCATACATGAGCCAAGGCTTAATGCTGGTATAACACAGAGTTTTAATAGTAAGAAACCAGAGTTTATATGTGGTTACAACTGTTACAATGACAAATCTCCGCCCCCCTCACACAGTGGGGGGTCTCCAATACAGCTCCTTTGAAATAAAGATATTTCTTTGAACTACTCAGCAGCTAGCCGGCTCGGCACCGCATATAGAGAGATAATTATCACAAGGAAGCAATCAGCATAATTAACACAAGCCACTTATCTAATCACAGTAACCAGTAAACACAGGGCTAGAACAATTAACATTTGAAACAGGGCTAGCTGCAGAAGAGTAATTACAATTAACAGCCTTAAACAAGCAGGGAGGATTAAACTGAAGCATATAGGTAAAAAGTCCATCACAATGCATTTGAAACAGGGCTGGCTGCAGAAGAGTAATTACAATTAACAGCCTTAAACAAGCAGGGAGGATTAAACTGACATATAGGTAAAAAGTCCATCACATGCCCCACCACCATCACCTCACCCACCTCCTGCCATGGTGCCACCATCACCTCATGCCCCCACCACCTCCTGCCAGCATTACCTTCTGCCACCATCACCTCACCCACCTCCTGCCACAGTGCCAGCATAACCTTCTTCCACCATCACATCATGCCCCCACCACCTCCTGCCACCATCACCTACTGCCACCACCAGCTTCTTTATTACCTTAAAGCTGGACATGGCTATGCTGTGCTGGACAAGGCTGGGCTGTGCTGGGCTCAGGGCTGTGCTGGGCTCAGGACTGGGCTGTGCTGTGCTGGGCTCAGGGCTGGGCTGTGCTGGACAGGACTGGGCTGTCACGGCTCCGTCCTCTGCCTATGGCGAGTGCACTGCCCGAGCCAACGAGTGTCACTGCCAAAGTGTCCCTCCTGAGTCCTCCTGACTCGATCGCCTATTCAAAAATGGGGTCGGGTGGCGCCATTACGTAACTGCGCATTCACCGCCCGGCCGAGCGGATATGAGCTTTCCCGAGCCCGGCCGGCGCCATTTTTGAATAGCCGATCGAGTCAGGAGGACTCAGGAGGGACACTTTGGCAGTGACACTCGTTGGCTCGTGCAGTGCACTCGGACGGAGCCGTGACAGCCAGGGCCGGCCTTAGGTGTTCAGGCGCCCTGTGCGAGCTAATCCTGTGGCACCCCCCCCCCATCTTCACCCTCACCCCCTGGTCACCTAAACATACACAAAGAGGCTGTCCGGGGCCCCTCTATCCTCTGCCAGGAGCCTGGGGAACGACAATAAGGAGGAAGAGGTGAGGCAAGAGTCAGCGGCGCCCCTAGGTGGCAGTGCATCCTAGGCGGCTGCCTTCCTAATCCGCCTAGTGGTAGCGCCTGCCCAGCCCTGCTACCACTCACATTCTGCGAGCTGTGATGGTCGCACGGCGCCCCTGTTGCCCATGGCGCCCTGTGCCGCCGCACAGTTCGCACACCCCAAAGGCCGGCCCTGGTGACAGCCCAGCGGCCATCTTTTTTACGGGCACCTGATGCCCATTATCGGCAATTTTTAAGCTGTTTCGGCATGTCGCCAAAACAGCTGTTTTCGGCCGATATATATCGGCGCCGATATATCGGTGCATCCCTAATGGTGACACATTTAATCATTTAAACAATTTTAAGTTTCGACACATTTTTCTTTTTTTATATGAGAACGTTCTTTGGGAAATCTGCGCCATTAATAGAAACTCGAATCCCTTTGATGGCTCGGATTTGCATGCACGGACCTATAAAGACTTGCAGTGAAATTATTTATGTGTTTCAGAAGTATGCATCCCTTGAAGATAATGAGACAGAAGGAAGTCACCTCCTTGGCTGCCATATGGTCTGAATTGCCAAGACCTTTGCGAAGCTGGATCTGTCAGTGTGGATCTTGGAATGGAGAAAATGTAGCCTTTTAACACTCAATAAAGCTGGAATAATTGACAGAAGATGCTTGCTTTCAATGCGTGAGTATATTCTTTATGGGCATTTGACACTTTCAGTACACCATAAAAGAAAAAGAATTTTGATCATGTGGAAACTCAATGCCCGATATTGCTTCCATGAAACACAGATCTAGAAGGGTCTGACCTCACCCCTTCATGCTGAGTCGTAAAGCTGCACGCACGCAATATTCCACTTCTTTGAAAAAGTACAGATGAGCTCAAAGGTGACATTTGAAGTATAAGGAGAAAAAAAAAAAACCTTGATTTAAATTTTTTTAATGGCTTTCGAGTACCGTATATACTCGAGTATAAGCCGAGTTTTTCAGCACAAAACAATGTGCTTATGCCCTCCACAGCTTATACTCGAGTCACCTATTTGCACTTGATCTCCCAGACTTTGGGGACCCAGTACCAACCTTGGCACACATGCAGCCCAACTCTTCCTCTACAAGTGTGCAAAGTTTGTTGTCCGGGGGACCTACGGCCGGGGAGCACCGATTTTTCAAAGCCAGGCACCCCTTCCATAGACTCCTATGTTAAACGGTAATTTCTCTGGTGAGTTTGGGGACCCGGTTGCCGGCCGGTTGTAGGTCCCCTGGACCTGGAACTTGGCACACGTGCAGCCCCATTTCTCCTCTACAAGTGCACAAAGTTTGTTGTCTGGGGGACCTACTGCCGGGGAGCACCGATTTTTCAAAGCCTGGGCACCCCTTTCATAGACTCCCATGTTAAACTGTAATTTCTCTGGTGATTTTGGGGACCCGGTACCGGCCGGTTGTAGGACCCCTTAACCTGAAACTTGGCACACGTGCAGCCCCATTTCTCCTCTACAAATGTGCAAAGTTTGTTGTCCGGGGGACCTACTGCCGGGGAGCACCGATTTTTCAAAGCCTGGGCACCCCTTCTGTAGACTCCCATGTTAAACAGTAATTTCTCTGGTGATTTTGGGGACCCGGTACTGGCCGGTTGTAGGTCCCCTGGACCTGGAACTTGGCACACGTGCAGCCCCATTTCTCCTCTACAAGTGCACAAAGGTTGTTGTCCGGGGAACCTACTGCCGGGGAGCACCGATTTTTCAACGCCTGGGAACCCTTTCCATAGACTCCCATGTTAAATGGTAATTTCTCCGGTGACTTTGGGGACCCGGTACCGGCCGGTTGTAGGTCCCCTGGACCTGGAACTTGGCACACGTGCAGCCCCATTTCTCCTCTACAAATGTGCAAAGTTTGTTGTCCGGGGGACCTACTGCCAGGGAGCACCGATTTTTCAAAGCCTGGGCACCCCTTCTGTAGGCTCCCATGTTAAACAGTAATTTCTCTGGTGATTTTGGGGACCCGGTACTGGCCGGTTGTAGGTCCCCTGGACCTGGAACTTGGCACACGTGCAGCCCCATTTCTCCTCTACAAGTGCACAAAGGTTGTTGTCCGGGGAACCTACTGCCGGGGAGCACCGATTTTTCAACGCCTGGGAACCCTTTCCATAGACTCCCATGTTAAATGGTAATTTCTCCGGTGACTTTGGGGACCCGGTACCGGCCGGTTGTAGGTCCCCTGGACCTGGAACTTGGCACACGTGCAGCCCCATTTCTCCTCTACAAATGTGCAAAGTTTGTTGTCCGGGGGACCTACTGCCAGGGAGCACCGATTTTTCAAAGCCTGGGCACCCCTTCTGTAGGCTCCCATGTTAAATGGTAATTTCTCCGGTGATTTTGGGGAACCCGGTACTGGCCGGTTGTAGGTCCCCTGGACCTGGAACTTGGCACACGTGCAGCCCCATTTCTCCTCTACAAGTGCACAAAGGTTGTTGTCCGGGGGACCTACTGCCGGGGAGCACCGATTTTTCAAAGCCTGGGCACCCCTTCTGTAGGCTCCCATGTTAAATGGTAATTTCTCCGGTGACTTTGGGGACCCGGTACCGGCCAGTTGTAGGTCCCCTGGACCTGGAACTTGGCACACGTGCAGCCCCATTTCTCCTCTACAAATGTGCAAAGTTTGTTGTCCGGGGGACCTACTGCCAGGGAGCACCGATTTTTCAAAGCCTGCGCACCCCTTCTGTAGGCTCCCATGTTAAATGGTAATTTCTCCGGTGATTTTGGGGAACCCGGTACTGGCCGGTTGTAGGTCCCCTGGACCTGGAACTTGGCACACGTGCAGCCCCATTTCTCCTCTACAAGTGTGCAAAGTTTGTTGTCCGGGGGCCCTGGAGAGTACCAGCACCTCTCCGTGCGCCCAGTACGTGGGTTTCCCGTACCGGAACGCACTGGCGTATCGCACCGGGCGCAACATTGGGGGAGGGCACAAAATACCGGCGTCCGTGTCGCTCTCGCTGCCGTTTTTTTTTTTTCTTTGATGAAGTCGACTTCAATACAGTAGGCGGCAGCCATACAAAAGCCCTGTGATTGGCCGGACAGGGTCATGTGCGGCCGCACGCTGTGGAATTCTGGGACATGTAGTCATGATGTGAGCCTCGCATCATGACTACATGTCCCAGAATTCCACAGCGTACGGCCGCACATGACCCTGTTTGGCCAATCACAGGGCATTTGTGTTGCGAGCGCCCTGCAAATCATCGACGGAGGCGGAGCTGGTCACGTGTGGATGCGGCTGGTCGTGACCACTTGCTGGAGTCCCGCCTCTCGGCCTAGGGCGCTTTGTATTTCTGAGGTCTCTGTCACCATCACCCCCCGTTTAAGCCATTCTCCTCTGTCAAACCACCTCCTCTATGTCAGCCATCCTCCTCTATGTCAGGCAGCCCACACCCCCTTTGTCAGCCCACCCATCCTCTGTCAGCCCTCCCCTCCTCTG
This sequence comes from Rana temporaria, assembly GCF_905171775.1. Taxonomy (NCBI): domain Eukaryota; kingdom Metazoa; phylum Chordata; class Amphibia; order Anura; family Ranidae; genus Rana; species Rana temporaria. The sequence continues at coordinate 11,603,498 of NC_053493.1, forward strand.
TCAGCCCACAGCCCACCCCCTCTGTCAGCCCACCCCCCCCTTTCAGCCCACCCCCCCTCTGTCAGCACCCACCCCCTCTCAGCCCACTCCTCCTCTGCCAACCCATCTCCCCTCTGTCAGCCTACCCCCCTCTGTCAGCCCACCCCCCCTCTGTCAGCACCCACCCCCTCTCAGCCCACTCCTCCTCTGCCAACCCATCTCCCCTCTGTCAGCCTACCCCCCTCTGTCAGCCCACCCCCCTCTGTCAGCCCCCACCCCCTCTAAGCCCACCCCCCTCTGTCAGCCCACCCCCCCTCTGTCAACCCACCCACCTCTCTGTCAGCCCATCCCCCCCTCTGTCAGCCCACCCCCCTCTGTCAGCTCCCCTCTGTTAGCCCCCATCCCCTCTCAGCCTACTCCTCTCTGTCAGTCCACACCTCCTCTGTCAGCCCACCCCCCTCTCTGTCAGTCCACTCCTCCTCTGTCAGCCCACCCCCCTCTCTGTCAGCCCACCCCTCCTCTATCAGCCCATCCTCCCTTTGTCAGCCCACCCCCTCTCTGTCAGCCACAGCAGGGAGCCAGGCTAGCCACCTGCAGCAGGGTGCATTGTGCCAGCCACCCACCGACCCACAGCAGGGAGCCAGGCCAGACACCCACCCACCCACAGCAGGGAGCACCGTGAAAGCCAGCCACTGACCCACAGCATGGAGCCAGACCAGCCACCCACAGCAGGGTGCACCGTGCAAGCCAGCCACTGACCCACAGCAGGGAGCCAGGCCAGCCACCCAACCACAGCAGGGAGCACCATGCAAGCCAGCCACTGACCCACAGCAGGGAGCCATGCCAGACACTAACAGGTGCCAGCTAGCCACCCACAAGAACCAGCCACAGAGGATGTGGGAGCCAGCCACAGCTACAGCACCCACAGTTAAGGTAAGAGTAGCGCTACAATTTTTTTTCTACTTTGTGAGAGGTTGGGCAGGGGTGAGAGTCATGGCACACAGAGGGGGTCCCATTAGACTCTGTTGTAGTCTCTAATGGGGCCTAGAGGGGACACTTTCTAATAGACTGTCCATGGGACACTGTTAGAAAAAGACCCCCCTCCAGGTCCCATTAGATTCTGCTGTTAAACATTTTTTTTTTTTAAGGTAGTACTTTGTACAAATTGAAGTCCAACATGCCTATCTGCCTGATGCCATTGCCAAAAGCCCCCTCCTGCTGCGGCCTGCAATAATTTGATCAATAACAGAGCTTCATGATCTACACCCTCAGGGCTTTCAGCATGTAAGGGGTTAAATGATTAATCCTGCAATAATTTAACCCCTTACATGCTGAAAGCCCTGAAGGATGCATTACACTGGATTAATCATTTAACCCCCTACATGCTGAAAGCCCTGAGAGGGATACATTACATAGGATTAAGGATGAGCTCCAGAGTGTTCGCACAGTGCATGTGCAGAGCCCATTTTGTTCAATACCCTTTTGCACATTTTATTTATGTTCAGTAGCTCTTTCTACAGTAGCTCTTTTTCAGGGTACTTTCTAAGGGTATTTTCATGTTCAGTATTGGGGGGGGGGGGAGCGCCGGCGCCTAATAGAGTACCGGCACCTCTTTTGGCCCACTTAAAGCACTGGTTACGCATAGATTTCCTTAAGATCCGACCGGCGTAAGTCTCTTACACCGTCGTATCTTAGGCTGCATATTTACGCTGGCCGCTAGGTGGCGCTTCCGTCGATTTCAGCGCAGAATATGCAAATTAGGTAGATACGCCAATTCACAAACGTACGTCCGCCCGGCGCATTTTTTACGTCGTTTACGTTAGGCTTTTTCCGGCGTAAAGTTACCCCTGGGTCTATGAGGCGCAGCCGATGTTAAGTATGACCGTCGTTCCCGCGATGAAATTTGAATTTTTTTACGTAAGTCGTTCGTGAATATGGCTGGAGCTTTTACATAGTACACGCCCCCCTATTTTGAATTAGGCGGGCTTACGCCGGCCCAGTTACACTGCGCCGACGTAAGTTTAAGCGCAAGTACTATGTGAATACACAACTTGCTGCTCAAACTTACGGCGGCGTAGTGTATCTGAGATACGCTACGCCCGCCTAAAGATAGGCGAAGCTCTCTGAATCTGGCCCAGAGTGAGGCACAGTGAGGCATGCAGATGGACACCCTAGGCTTATATTCAAGTCAATACGTTTTCCTATTTTTTTGTGGTAAAATTAGGTACCTTGGCTTATATTCGGGTATATACGGTACATTTTTGTTAAAGGGAACCGCAGGAAAAAGTGCCCATGTAGAAGTTTACTTATTAGATGAGCAGACATTTTGGTCAAAACCTGGGTTTGGACTGAGCTATGGGCGGCTGTATGGGTGTTTTTGGATGAATGCCCAAACTTTTGCCCATTGGCTCCCTGTTCAGTGGGAGCCAAACATCTTATATAAAAGTGGCATTTCTACCAGTGGCGGCTCGGCTGGTGCTTAAAATATTTGGGGGGCGCAAACAAACTGAAAAATTCTGAAAAAAACCCCCATCAATTGCAGCCTCACTGTGCCCATCAAACGCAGCCACTGTGCCCATCAAATGCAGCCACTTTGCCCATCAAACGCTGCCACTGTGCCCATCAAAAGCTGCCACTGTTCCCCAAATACTGCCACTGCGCCCATCAAACGCTGCCACTGTTCCCCAAATGCTGCCACTGTGCCCATCAAACGCTGCCACTGTGCCCCAAATGCTGCCACTGTGCCCATCAAATGCTGCCACTGTGCCCCAAATGTTTCCACTGTTCCCATTAAATGCTGCCACTGTTCCCCAAATGCTGCCATTGTGCCCATCAAATGCTGCTACGGTGTCCCAAATGCTGCCACTGTGCCCATCAAACGCTGCCACTGTGCCCCAAATGTTTCCACTGTGCCCATTAAATGCTGCCACTGTGCCCCCAAGTGCTGCCACTGTGACACAAATGTGACCACTTTGCCCATCAAACGCAGCCACTTTGCCCATCAAATGTATCCACTTTGCCCATCAAACGCTGCCACTGTGCCCATCAAACGCTGCAACTGTTCCCTAGGAGCTGCCACTGTGCCCCAAATGCTACCACTGTGCCCATCAAATGCTGCCACTGTGCCCCAAATGTTGCCACTGTGCCCATTAAAACGCTGCCACTGTGCCCCAAATATAGAGGGGGGATCCGCGCTTAGGAGTCAAAATAATAAGCTGCTGCCTCCCTGACGGGCCTCAAAGAGACCTGGAAATAGCAAAAAAAGGTAAAGGGATGGTGGCGCTGCTTATGCTTATTAGTAAGTGTCCACAAGATGTCCTATGTGATGTAAAATATTTGTAGGGGAGCTTCAGTTATTAGGAGAGACCAATGGAGATGGGTCTCCTAAGCCTACACACTGTTGCGTCCAAGTGTGCAGGTGCTACCCCCTATTATTGCTTGTGATAGACACTGGTGACCCAATATTGTATTAGTTCTTCCGGTGAAAAAGATATGTATATATCCAGAAAGTGAGAGGACAGCTAATGAGTTGGATTTCTGATCTAGTGATGTCCTGTGTAGCCTATTCTTATTCAGATGATTGCATCAAAGAGTGTTGTGAAATAACTATAATACAGGTACAATATATAACCCCAGAGTGGTAGTGTGTACAGTGGGTGCACAAATCCTAAAAAATTGATGCATAAATTCTATAAGATCCAAGATTATTCCCCAATATGTATGTGCTTAAAGGAAAAATTTATAATTGCTAAGGGATATTTGAGTGTCTTCGAGGACACTGTGCAAGCAAGTGATAATTCAGAGCCTATTGCCCTTTAGGTTTATATTTTCAAAAGAAAAAGAATGAAGTGTTATCAGAAAAAATAATAATAAATACAAGTTAGTAGTGCGTGATCCAGGACACTGTGCAGGCTAAGGGTGAGCTGTGTCCTCCGGGCCACTGTGTAGGTCAGCCCTAGCCAAAAGCGTGTTCAAAAATAAAAAGCAACAAAAGTGATTTCAAACGATAGGAAACCCTTAACAGGTTATGATCCAAAATATGTGCAAAACAGCAAATAATTATGCAAATAATTATGTGCCGTCCCCAAGGGACGGAACATAATTATTTGCTGTTTTGCACATATTTTGGATCATAACCTGTTAAGGGTTTCCTATCGTTTGAAATCACTTTTGTTGCTTTTTATTTTTGAACACGCTTTTGGCTAGGGCTGACCTACACAGGAGATCAGCAAATGGGAACAAGGAAGGAATGGGAGCAAGGAACAAAACAGGATCAGGCTGCAGGGCAGGAATGATTGGTAACAGGAGGGACAGGATCAGGATCAGATGCACAGGGCAACAGGATCAGGTACACAGGTTACAGGTTACAGAATCAGGTTCACAGGTAGCAGGTACGGATCAGGGCACAAGGAAGATACCAAGGCAAGTATTTGAATGCTTGTCGGGTATTTATACACACACCTGTAGTCTCAGGTGACGCCTGATCGCAGGAGGTGATGTCTGTTCCACACTGCCAGGAGACACCCGCTGGTGGACATTTGGTACTGCGTCCCAAAGATCTAACAGTGCCACCAGCAGGTGAAACCTTTCATGACAGCTCCCGACTGTTAGGAGACCCTTGCTGGTGGACACCAGTACTGCGATCCACAGGACCGACAGCGCCAACAACGGGTGAAACCTTTTCTGACACTCTAGATGAACAGTTGGATAAATGGCTCCATATTTAGGATGTATTCAGTCTATAAACCAGAGGCTCTGGATGGACAACTGGAATTTTTTTCTATATTTAGGATGTAAACCAGAGGCTCTGGATGAACAGTTGAATAAATGGCTCTATATTAGGATGTATCCGGTCTAGAAACCAGAGGCTTGGGATCGACAGTTGGATAAACGGTTCTATATTTAGGATGTATCCGGTCTATAACCCAGAGGCTCTGAATGAACAGTTGAATAAAAGGCTCCATATTTGGGATGTATCTGGTCTAGAAACCAGAGGCTTGAGATCGACAGTTGGATAAACGGTTCTATATTTAGGATGTATCCCGTCTATAAACCAGCAGCTCTGGATGAACAGTTGAATAAATGGCTCTTTATTTAGGATGTGTCCAGTCTATAAACCAGAGGCTCTGGATGGACAACTGGAATTTTTTTCTCTATATTTATGATGTATCCGGTCTGTAACCCATAGGCTCTGAAGGAACAGTTGAATCACAGCCGATTGCATTAGGGCAAGGGTCTCCAAACTGTGGCCCAGGGGCCAGATGTGGCCCTTTGCTTGCCTTTATCCAGCCCTTGGGGTACTATGCCTCCCACTGATATGAGGCACTATTCCTCCCACTGACACCAACAAGGAGGCACTATTTTTTCCACTTATACCAGTGATGGGATACTATTCCTCATACTAATAGGGGCACTACTCCTCCTCCTACTGACCATGAACCCTGAGGTCATATTTATTCTCACTGATGCTGGGCCCGGGGACATTTTCTGCTCATGTTGGACACAACCCGGCCCCCCTAAAGTCTGAAGGATGTTAAACTGGCCCTTTGTTTGAGAAGTTTGGAGACCCCTGCATTAGGGTGTGCACCCTTCAGCTCAAACACACATGCATGTGTATGTGTCTACATATATATGACCCGGCACATTATGCGCGTCGGGACCCTTCGGGGTAAGACCGCGCTATATTAAGATACCTTTCAACTCAACATTGATCTCCCTGCCGGCATAGTGAAAGAGAAAAGCATAAACACTTCTTGTCAAGACCTGCAGTGGTTATGGTACTGCGGCCTTCTTTCCATCCCTCAATCGCTGAGCATAAGTGATTATCGCTACCATAGGAGGTAGAGGGATAGTAGAGATGAATGCAGTTTCCAGGATGATCCTTCCCAATGGTTAGAATATTCCCCCAAACATGAGCCAAGACTTCATGAAGGGTGTATCAGGCATAGAGCAACTTTATTGAGAAGGCAGGCTCTTATATACACCAAAAAGAATACTTGCAGTAATCAGATGGACAATGACACACTCCACCCACAACAGCAAACAATGGGTACTAACGAGCCTCCAATACACATTTATCAACAATAGAAATTCACACAAAACAGTGTCTTGAGAGCCAGACGAAGGTTAATTTACATGACAGTAGCAGACGATATTACCACAGCAAGCTTTTATAGTACACCCGCCCTCTCTCTGCCTGGAAGATATTGAGATCAGTTAAAGAATAAATCAATTATCTCCAGGCAGAGAGCACACAATTTTCCCAAAAGTTTGGTCGGTCCAGGGGTTCTTAAAAAAGAAAACCGAACCTATGAGAAAATACAGAATAAAGTCTATTTTCTTTACACCTCTCTTATGGCAGAGACGGTAAGACGGAGAGCTTTCCCATGTTCCTGCTGCTATAAAGAGCGATAACCAGGGGCTGACTGACCATTGGGGCTCTCGGGCACTAGGGGGCCCCATCAGGGTTGCCAGGCTCAATAAAACCAGGGACAGAAGGTGTTATACATGAAGGGTTCCACATGTACTGGAACTTTAAGGCTGGCTCCACCCAGCAGTGATGACAAGGGTCAAGGGCCATAGTAGCCATCTTAGAGAGACCACATGTAGGAATCAGAGATATGTATTGTCCTGAGATGCATGTTGCAGTGTACAGCCTGTACTGAATAAACATCCATTGTTCCAGACCAGAGTCTTGTGTCTCTCACAACACAGAGGATTTAACAGTATGTAAAAATCTGTGTTTTTTTTACATCTGTCCCTGATATGTCTGAAACCGACATGCTTTTGATGTGAAAATCCAGAGGTTTTAACTGCGCTGCCTCTGCACTGCCTCCTGGCATGGTGGTTATCTGTAAGTCCAGGGGCCCCCATAGTCTTCTATTGCCCGGGGGCCCCATGAGTTGTCAGTCCGCCCCTGGCGATAACACTAATGCGCATGGGGTGATTAGAGTGTGCATGGGCATATTTCGGATGTATCCGGTCTATAAACCAGAAGCTCTGGATGGACAGTTGGATTAATGACTCTATATTTCGGATGAATCTGGTCTATGAACCAGAAGCTCTGGATGGACAGTTGGGTTAAAGGGTCACTAAAGGAAAACATTTTTTTTGCTGAAATGACTGTTTATTGGGTATAGAGACATAAAAGTTAACTGATTGCTTTTAAAAATGATTACAAATTGAATTTAATCTATCATATAATGTGCCTCTAGTTTCACTTTCGATTTTAAAGGACATACATGAAGTTCCGGGTGAGAGGTGAGTCGGGAAGACTCACAGAACAAAAACAAACAAATCCACGGCAGTGTTTTGTTTTTAAAATGAATCTGATTGGTTCTGAGGAGTTTTAGACACACAGTAATGACAGCTTAGACCACCGTGAAAATCTCCCAGTATGATGGTTATAAGGAAACAGGCAACCAGGAAGTGTGGAGATCAGAGCAGAATTACAGCTACTTCAACACAAAAACGAACAATGAGGACATGAAACCAGTACTGCAGTAAGGTAAAGGAAGCTATTTAGCTAAAAAAAAAATCCTTTAGTGACCCTTTAACCACTTAAGCCCCGGACCAATATGCAGCCTAAAGACCCAAGGTGTTTTTACAGTTCGGGACTGCGTCGCTTTAACAGACAATTGCGCGGTCGTGCGACGTGGCTCCCAAACAAAATTGGCGTCCTGTTTTCCCCACAAATAGAGCTTTCTTTTGGTGGTATTTGATCACATCTGCGGTTTTTAGTTTTTGCGCTATAAACAAAAGTAGAGCCACAAATTTGATAAAAAAATGAATTATTTTGTATTTTTTGTTATAATAAATATCCCCCAAAAACATATATAAAAACATTTTTTTTCTCAGTTTAGGCCGATACGTATTCTTCTACCTATTTTTAGTAAAAAAAATCGCAATAAGCGTTTATCGGTTGGTTTGCGCAAAATTTATAGCGTTTACAAAATAGGGGATAGTTTTATTGCATTTTTATTAATTTTTTTTTTTTTACTACTAATGGCGGTGATCAGCAATTTTTTTCGTGACTGCGACATTATGGCGGACACTTCGGACAATTTTGACACATTTTTGGGACCATTGTCATTTTCACAGCAAAAAATGCATTTAAAATGCATTCTTTATTGTGAAAATGACAGTTGCAGTTTGGGAGTTAACCACAGGTGGCGCTGTAGGAGTTAGGGTGCACCTAGTGTGTGTTTACAACTGTAGGGGGGTGTGGCTGTAGGACTGACGTCATCGATTGCGTCTCCCCTATAAAGGGGATGACACGATCGATGCGCCGCCATAGTGAAGCACGGGGAAGCCGTGTTTACATACGGCTCTCCCCGTTCTTCAGCTCCGGGGAGCGATCGCGACGGAGCGGCTATAAACAAATAGCCGCGCCGTGGTCCCGGATCGCTCCCCGAGCGGACCCGACCTCCGCATGTAGCGGGGGGGGTCCCGATCGGACCCCCCACCCGCTAATAGGCAAGGACGTACAATGACGCCCATGTGCCTGTACGTGCCATATTGTGGACGTACATTTACATGCGGAGGTCGGGAAGTGGTTAATGGCTCTATATTTCGGATGAATCTGGTCTATAAACCAGAAGCTCTGGATGGACAGTTGGAAATATGGCTCTATATTTCGGATGTATCCGGTCTATAAAGCAGAGGCTCTGAATGAACAGTTGGATAAATGGCTCCATATTTCGGATGTTAGGCCTCGTACAGACGACCCAACATGTCCGATGGGATCATTTGGTCTGATGGCTGTACACACCATCAGACCAAATTCCCTTCGGACAGGATACGCTGTGACGTGGCGGCGACTTTGCAGCGACGTGGTGGCGGCGATGACGCGGCGACGTATGCGACCCCGGAAGTTCAATGCTTCCACGCATGCGTCAAATCACTTTGACGCATGCGAGGGATTTCGGCTGAGCGGACATGTCCGATGAGTCGTACTGACCATCGGACATGTCCGACGGACATGGTTCCAGCGGACATGTTTCTTAGCATGCTAAGAAAGATTGGTCCGCTGGAAACCTGTCCGCTAGGCCGGGAATCCGGTCCGGTCGGCCCGACACACGACCGAACATGTCTGCGGAAACTGGTCCGCGGACCAGTTTCAGCAGACATGTTCGGTCGTGTGTACGAGGCCTAACTGGTCTATAAACCAGAAGCTCTAGATAGACAGTTGGATAAATGGCTCCATATTTCGGATGTAACTGGTCTATAAACCAGCAGCCTCTGGGTAGACAGTTGGATAAATAGATCTACATATTGGATGTATCTGGTCTATAAATTAGAAGCTTTGGGTGTATACTGGATTAATGACTCTGTATTTAGGCCTTCACTGTGTTCTGCACCATCAGGCCTCATACACACGACCGTTTTCCGCGACAGAATCCATCAAGAAACTCGGTGGCAGAGCTTTTTTGCCGAGGAAAACGGTCGTATGTACGTTTTTCATCGAGAAAACTGTCGTGGAACACGATGAGAAAAAAAGAGAACAAGTTCTCTTTTTCCTCATCGGGAGCCTCAATTTCCTCGTCGTCTTCCTCGTCGGGCTGGTTTTCGACGAGAAACACGTTCGTGTGTATGCTTAGAAACCTGCACATGCTCAGAAGGGTGGCGCCAGTGGAATCAAACTTCCCCTTTATAGTGCCGTCGTACGTGTTTTACGTCACCGCGTTTGAGAACGACAAGATTTTAACTTGACAGTGTGTACGCAAAGAAAGCTTGTCAAGTTTCTCGACAAGCCTAACGAGGAACTCGTCAAGGAAAACGATGTTTCATTTACGACGAGTTCCTCGGTCGTGTGTACGAGGCCTCAGATGTGCATTTGGCTACAGCGGCATAAAATTGGGGAGAAACTTCCTTTTTTTGATGGAAGAGGTGGTGACATGTAGATGTGTTCTGTGAAGACGATTTTGAATTCGATAGTGTTGAAGTCAAGGGTTCACCACATCGTCCCCCCCCCCCCCCTACGTGTTGTTTTTGTCTTTATGAATTGGAAGTAAATTAGCCGCGGAGCGTACAGAAGAGATCAGGGCTCCCCGGGCCAGCCGTTCACACATGTGCAGACACTCCAGTGTATCTAATTGGCTGTGGCGGAGAGAAAATCTGTCTGATTAGAGTCGGCCATGTTGTTTGCTGCATGCATTCCCAGACTCCTTTTGAAGTGATGACCTTAATGTTCTCTGGTCTCTGGTCATCCTGAGTTGACTCGCTCCTTCGTTTTCTCGCGTTCCTCACTTGTGCGGTCACTGCTGGGGGATTACTGAGAACGCCGCAGCGATTTTCCATTCATGCCCATTGTCTCCCCTGATTACACGAGGCCGTTTACACATTTTACACATTTTCCGGCACTAATCCTCCTGTCTTGTCCCAGACTCTGCGGCTGGCTGCTGATCAAGGTTAGGTTGTCTTTCCTGAGAATGCAGATCGTTAATGCAATACGCAGAGAGTAGAAGACGTCGGGCTAGATTCAGATAGGTGAGCAGATCTTTAGATCCGCGTAACCTATCTGATTTACGTTACGCCGCCGCAAGTTTTTGAGGCAAGTGCTTTATTCAGAAAGCACTTGCCTCTAAAGTTGCGGCGGCGTATCGTAAATCCCCCGGCGGAATTCAAATTCCGCTGCTGGGGGGCGTGTACAATTTAAATCAGGCGCGTCCCCGCGCCAATCATACAGTGCATGCGCCGTCCGCGAATTTTCCCAGCGTGCATTGCTATAAATGATGTCGCAAGGACGTCATTGTTTTCGACGTTAACGTAAATTACGTCCGGCCGTATTCGCGAACGACTTACGCAAACGACGTAAAACTCGGTGCGGGAACGACGGCCATACTTAACATAGGATACGTCGCACTTAGGCCGGGTACTCACGAGCAAACATGTACGGTGAAACCGTACATGCCTGTCAGAGGGCTTCTGTACGATGGTTGTACTAACCATCGTACAGAAGTCCGCGCGTAAACACTACGCGGGGCGTGTCCGCGTCATCGCCGCGACGATGACGCGGCGACGTGGGCGGGCCTGCCATTTAAAGGCTTCCACGCATGCGTCGAAGTCATTCGACGCATGCGAGGGACGGCGGGCGCTCGGACATGTACGGTAGGTCTGTACTGACGACCGTACATGTCCGAGCGGGCAGGATTCCAGCGGACGGTTTTAAAACACGTCCAGGAATATTTGCCCGCTGGGAAAAGGCCCGGCGGGCAAATGTTTGCTGGAATTCGGCCCGCTCGCGCCTACACACGACCGAACATGTATGCTGAAACTGGCCCGCGGACCAGTTTCAGCATACATGTTTGGTCGTGTGTACGGGGCCTTACCCCTCCTATAGCAGGGGTAACTTTCCGCTGGAAAAAGCCGAACGCAAACGACGTAAAAAAAAAAGCGCCGGGCGGTCGTTCGTTTCTGAATCGGCGTAAATCCTCATTTGCATATTCCTCGCGTAATAATACGGAAGCGCCACCTAGCGGCCGGCCTGGAATTGCAGCCTAAGATCCGACGGTGTAAGTCACTTACACCTGGCGGATCCTAGTGAGATATATGCGGAACCTGATTCTATGAATCAGTCGCATAGATCCGACGGCCGGACTCAGAGATACGACGGCGTATCAGGAGATACGCCGTCGTATCTTCTTTCTGAATCCGGCCCGTCAAGTTCAGGAGGACAGCTAAATACTCGGGTCGCACTCATATGTTGCAACTCTTTTACCTGCCTGAGAAACCCTAAAAGTCATTCATTGGGGGTCATCGGGGAAATATGTCGCTTGAGAGGGTGGGCAGAAAACCATTGCTAGGCTTCCTTTACACGGGCAGTCAAGGGGAGATACAGGAAAAACAGGCGATATAGCTTGGGTTTCACTATCTCCCCGACCTCAGAACCACCGGCTAATATGGTCAGCAGTCATATTAGTACTTATTACCGTGGTGAATTAATCATTTTGCCACCTGTCATAGCAGCCACAGATCGCCCTTTAACCACTTCCCGCCCGGCCCATTGTCATATGACATCCACAAAGGACCTCTACCAATCCGGGTGGACGTCATATGACGTCCTGGGCTTTGTGGGGTGGATATCTGAATGATGCCTGCAGCTAGAGGCATCATTCAGATATCCTTCTCTTCTGCCGGCGATTCTGCACAACGTAAGAATGATCATAGCGGCGGTTCCGCTGCTAGATCGTTCTTACAGGCGGCGGGAGGGGACATCCCCCCCCTCCCGCCGCCATCCGGTGCTTCTCCGGGCTCTCCCGTGCCATCGGGGGCCCGGAGAAAGAATCGTCCGGCACAGGCAGCAAGCATAGAGATGACATGTGACCAGATGGTCACCAGTCATCTCTATGACCGTCGGAGGCCCGGGCACGATGTGACAACGTCACGCCCGGGTCCCCGTAAGTAAACAAAGCCGCAATTGCGGCTGCTAAGCAACAGCAAGCATGAGATCGGTGAATTTTTTTTCACCGATTTCATGCTTTCCAGCCTGGAGGAGAGATGTGAGGTCTTATTGACCATCTCTCCATAAAGAGTACCTGTCACACACCATTCCTATTACAAGGGATGTTTACATTCCTTGTTATAGGAATAAAAGTGATAATAAAAAAAAAATAAAATAAAAAAAAAGTGTAAAAAAAGAAATAAAAAAAAAAAAAAAAGAAATACAATTTTTTTTTAACGCCCTGTCCCCAGTAGCTCGCGTGCAGAAGCGAACGCACACGCAAGTCCCGCCGACATATGTAAACGCCGTTTAAACCACATATGTGAGGTATCGCCGCGTGCGTTCGAGTGCCAGCAACAATTCTAGCACTAGACCTCCTCTGTAAATCTAAACTGGTAACCTGTAAAAATGTTCAAAGCGTTGCCTATGGAGATTTCTAAGTACCGAAGTTTGGCGCCATTCCATGAGTGTGCGCAATTTTAAAATGTGACATGTTAGGTTTCTATTTACTCGGTGTTACATCATCTTTCATATTTTACAAAAAAATTGGGCTAACTTTACTGTTTTGTTATTTTTTTCATTCATGAAACAATTTTTTTCCAAAAAAAAAGGCGTTTGAAAAATTATTGCGCAAATACCGTGCAAGATAAAACGTTTCAATGACCGTCGTTTTATTCCCTAGGGTGTCTGCTAAAAAATATATAATGTTTGGGGGTTCTGCGTAATTTTCTAGCAAAAAAATTATGATTTGTACATGTAGGAGAGAAGTGCCAGAATAGGCCCGGTATGGATGTGGGTATAAAAGCCCTGTATGGAAGAGGTTAACACAGGGTCTACCACAGGGATGTCAAATTTCATCATGAATCACATCAGCAGTATGGTTGCCCTCAAAGGGCCGGTTGTATCTGGGGTGCGCTACATACAGAGTGTAGAGTTCAGGGGTGCAATGTGTACAGAGTGCAGAGTTTAGGGGTGCGCTGTTTACAGGGTGTATATTACAGGGGTGCGCTATGTACAGAGTGTAGAGTTTAGGGGTGCACTATGTATAGAGTGTAGAGTTCAGGGGTGCACTATGTGTACAATGTAGGGTTTAGGGGTGCACTGTGTACAGACTGTAGAGCTTAGGGGTGCACTATGTACAGAGTGTAGAGTTCAGGGGTGCGCTGTGTACAGAATGCAAAGTTCAGGTGTGCGCTGTGTACAGAGTGTAAAGTTCAGGGGTGCGCTGTGTACAGAGTGTAAAGTTCAGGGGTGAGCTATGTACAGAGTGTAGAGTTCAGGGGTGCACTGTGTACAGAGTGTAGAGTTCAGGGGTGCGCTATGTACAGAGTGTAGAGTACTGGGATGCGCTATGCACAGAGTGAAGAGTTCAGAGGTGCACTGTGTACTGAATGCAAAGTTCAGAGGTGCACTGTGTACAGAGTGTAAAGTTCAGGGGTGTGCTGTGTACAGAGTGTAAAGTTCAGGGGTGCGCTGTGTACAGAGTGTAGAGTTCAGGGGTGCACTGTGTACAGAATGTAGAGTTCAGAGGTGCGCTTTGAACAGAGTGTAGAGTTCAGGGGTGCGCTGTGTACAGAGTGTAGAGTTCAGGGGTGCGCTGTGTACAGAGTGTAGGGTTGAGGGCTACACTTTGCCTCAGAGACCACTTTATCCTAAAGAGAACCACCCGCCGTTGCTGAAAATACCGGGGTTATGGCAGCTAGCCAGCCTCTTTTTGACACTTGTTGTTTACAAGTAAAAATCTTTATTTTTTTGCTAGAAAATTACTTAGAACCCCCCAAACATTATATATATTTTTTTCAGACACCCTAGAGAATAAAATGGTGGCCGTTGCAATACTTTATGTCACATCGTATTTGCGCAGCGGTCTTACAAGCGCATTTTTTTGGGGGGAAAAAAATACACTTTTTTGAATAAAAAAACAAGACAACAGTAATGTTAGCCCAATTTTTTTTTTATATTGTGAAAGATAAAGTTACGCCGAGTAAATTGATACCCAACGTGTCACGCTTCAAAATTGCGCCCGCTCGTGGAGTGCCGACAAACTTTTTGACCTTTAAAAATTTCCATAGGCGACGTTTAAACATTTCTACAGGTTACAAGTTTTGAGTTTTTTTTTTATATACATGAAGGCGGTGCTTATCTGCCCCTTCCCCCCTCCCCCTCCTTCACCTTTAACCACTTGAGGACCGCCGCACGACAAAATGCCACGGCTGGGCACAAGAGCATACATGAACGTCCCCTTTAAGAGCCCAGCCGTGGGTCGCTCAGCGCACTGCCGCCGGCGGCGTGCTCGCGACCCGGTCCTCTCCTCCGTGACTGTCCCTGCGGGAACAGCGGACCCGATCGCCGCCGGTGTCCCGCGATCGGTCACAGGAGCTGAAGAACAGGGAGACGTGAGTGTAAACAAACCTTCCCCCGGTCTTCTCTGTGGTTTGTCAGTGATCGTCTGTTCCCTGTCATAGGGAACGACGATCAGTGACGTCACATGTCCAGCCCCGCCCCCCTACAGTAAGAAACACACAATAGGACACACTTAGCCCCTTTAGCGCCCCCTAGTGGTTAACCCCTTCACTGCCAGTGACATTTTCACAGTAAACAATGCATTTCTATAGCATTTTTCACTGTGAAAATGACAATGGTCCCAAAAATTTGTCAAAATTGTCCAATGTGTCCGCCATAATGTCGCAGTCACGAAAAAAATCGCTGATCGCCGCCATTAGTAGTAAAAAAAAAAATATTAATAAAAATGCTATAAAATTATCATGTAAATTTAGCGCAAACCAATCGATAAACACTTATTGCGATTTTTTTAACCAAAAATATGTAGAAGAATACGTATCGGACTAAACCGAGGGAAAAAATGTTTTTTTATATATTTTTGGGGGATATTTATTATAGCAAAAAGTAAAAAATATTGGGCTAGATTCAGAAAGAATTTACGCCGGCGTATCTATTGATACGCCGCGTAAATTCAAATCTGCGCCGGCGTATCTTCTTTCTGTATTCAGAAAGCAAGATACGCCGAAATTAGGCTAAGTCTCTTACGCCGTCGTATCTTAGGGTGCATATTTACGCTGGCCCCTAGGTGGCGCTGCCGTTGATTTCAACGTAGGATATGCAAATGAGCTGGATACGCCGATTCAGAAACGTACGTGCGCCCGGCGGATTTTTTTACTTCGTTTGCGTAAGGCTTTTTTCCGGCGTAACGTTACTCCTGCTATATGAGGCATAGCCAATGTTAAGTATGGACGTCGTTCCCGCGTGGAATTTTAAAATGTTTACGTTGTTTGCGTAAGTCGTTCACGAATAGGGCTTTGTGTAAATTACGTCCACGTCGAAAGCATTGACTATTCGCGACGTGATAAGGAGCATGCCCACTGGGATACGTTCACGGCCCGGCGCATACGCCCTTCGTGAGAAACGTCATTTACGTGTGGGTCATGTTTTATTTGCATAAAACACGCCCACCTCTTGACAATTTGAATTCGGCACGCTTACGCCGGCAGATTTACGCTACGCCGCCGCGACTTACGGAGCAAGTGCTTTGTGAATACTGCACTTGCCCGTCTAAGTTGCGGAGGCGTAGCGTAAATAGGATACGCTACGCCCGCACAAACTTACGCCCCCCTAACTGAATCTAGCCCATTGCATTTTTTTTCAAAATCGTCGCTCTATTTTACTTTATAGCGCAAAAAAAAAAAAAAAACGCAGAGGTGATCAAATACCACCAAAAGAAAGCTCTATTTGTGGGTAAAAAAAGTCACGTCGCACGTCCGCGCAATTGTCAGTTAAAGCGACGCAGTGCGGAATCGCAAAAAGGGGCAAGGTCCTTTAGCAGCATTTTGGTCCGGGTCTTAAGTGGTTAAAGCCACGCAGTGCGCAATCGCAAAAAGGGGCCAGGTCCTTAACCTGCATAATGGTTCCGGGGCTTAAGCGGTTAATATATTTCCCTGTCGCTCCATTTGTCTGTCTGCACGCAGGATGTACCTCCCTTCACCCTAAGCGCTCCCGTTCGATACAAAATGACAAATCCTCAAAAATAAACACAGAAAACGATACAACGCAGATTCATGTCATTTCTTGGTGTAATTATGTTTGAAATCCTCTTTGCGTTTGAAGCAGAGCTGAGAATACACCTGTACTTCATTATTCAGCTGAACTTTTTCCACAATGGAACAAAACCTTTTTTTTTTTTGGCCCCGTAAAGACAATTAAATACGTCTGGGTCTCCACCCAAACCCTTTCCAAGTCATCCCCGACACCAGGAAGTCCAATGATTGAGATTGTTTGAATAGACTCCGTTTCATCTTCCCCGGCCTCAGAAATGTCATTGCGCCGCTGTGCCATTGTTTAATAAAAAATCATGAAATAATAACAAATAGAAGAGTTCCTCGTCGGGGGGGGAAAGCAGATGGCTCCTTACCAGGCATGAGAGAGCCGCCCGCCATGCCGGTCTGACGATTGAAAGCAGACGGTGGGGACCCGGCGAGCTGCGATCCTTACGTTTTTGTAATTTTTATTACCCCGAAAAAAAAAAAAAAAAAGGCTTTATGAAGCAATTACGGCATACATAACATGTCAAGGCCGCGGTGCTGCGAGAATTAATAAAGGCTTATTATTGCATTCTCAGAACCTTTTCCATTGCTCTCGGATGAGTTCTGGCTCGCGTTTTTTGGGAAAAGCCCTTTTCCTGCAATTGATTAATTTCTGCATAGCTGTGGCTAGTTTCCACCGTCCTGCGCAAAAACAATTTGAGCGTTACAAGGTGAAAATCGTGTTCTGGCCCGGGCTTGGTCTATATCCCATGTAGGTGAATTGTTGGAGTCAGGAGGACGGGACAAGGGCCCATACTCTACATACCGGCAGTGGCGACTGCTCCGTAATCCATGCGCCTGGCCTCTAATCTACATGACGCATGGCTTTCAATTAGGGTTGTCCCGATACCGATACTACTACCAGTACTCCCGCAAATGCCCCCGATGCTTCATTCGATACTCGGCCCCCCGCCGCTACGCCGCATCCCGCCGCATCCCCACTTGGTTAATATGGGCGGGGAACATTACAGCTTTCATTTGAATAGCTGTAGTGTTTCCCGCCGCCCCGCTTATAGACACTTCCCCTTGCTCGGGTGAACTGTCCAATCCCGAGCAAGGGGGAGTGTCTATACGCGAATCACTACAGCTATTCAAATGAAAGCTGTAATGTTCCCCGCCCGTATTAACCAAGCGGTGGAGCGGCAGCATGCAGGTAAGAGGGACATGGCTGCATATATGGGGGGGACATGGCTGGATATGGGGGGGGGGCATGGCTGCATATGGGGGGGACATGGATTGGCTGCATATGGGGGGACATGGCTGGATATGGGGGGGGACATGGCTGCATATGGGGGGACATGGCTGCATATGGGGGGACATGGCTGCATATGGGGGGGACCTGGCTGCATATGGGGGGGACATGTCTGCATATGGGGGGACATGGCTGGATATGGGGGGGACATGGCTGGATATGGGGGGGACATGGCTGCATATGGGGGGACATGACTGGATATGGGGGGGACATGGCTGCATATGGGGGGGACATGGCTGCATATGGGGGGGACGTGGCTGCATATGGGGGACATGGCTGCATATGGGGGGACATGGCTGCATATGGGGGGGGACATGGCTGCATATGGGGGGGGACATGGCTGCATATGGGGGGACATGGCTGCATATGGGGGGACATGGCTGCATATGGGGGGGACTTGGCTGAATATGGGGGGGACATGTCTGCATATGGGGGGACATGGCTGGATATGGGGGGGACATGGCTGCATATGGGGGGACATGACTGGATATGGGGGGGACATGGCTGCATATGGGGGGGACATGGCTGCATATGGGGGGACGTGGCTGCATATGGGGGGACATGGCTGCATATGGGGGGGACATGGCTGGATATGGGGGGGACATGGCTGCATATGGGGGGACATGGCTGCATATGGGGGGACATGGCTGCATATGGGGGGGACATGGCTGCATATGGGGGGGACATGGCTGCATATGGGGGGACATGGCTGGATATGGGGGGGACATGGCTGCATATGGGGGGACATGACTGGATATGGGGGGGACATGGCTGGATATGGGGGGGACATGGCTGCATATGGGGGGACATGGCTGGATATGGGGGGACATGGCTGCATATGGGGGGACATGGCTGCATATGGGGGGGACATGGCTGCATATGGGGGGACATGGCTGGATATGGGGGGACATGGCTGCATATGGGGGGACATGGCTGCATATGGGGGGGACATGGCTGCATCTGTGGGGGGACATGCTGCATTTGGGGACACATTTAAAAAAAAGTATCGGTATTCGGTATCGGCGAGTACTTGAAAAAAAGTATCGGTACTTGTACTCAGTCCTAAAAAAGTGGTATCGGGACAACCCTACTTTCAATGTTTTTTTTTTTTTAAGCACATGATTAGATCCTGAAGCTTTAATTGGCTTAAAAAAAGGGTGGGCTCGGGGCGCAGAGCACTGCGCCCTGAGCCCACCCAGTTGTGTGACATTAGTTAATGAATATCGCTAATGTCTTCCTGCTTCTCCTCCTGGCCAATCAGGAAGCGGGTTCTGAGACCATTGGCCAGGGAGTCTTAGGACTCAATCGGGCCTCACTTCCTGTTCGGCCGGGAGTGGAGAAGCAAGCTGGAGTGAGGAGCAACGTTGGCCTCCTAAGGTAAGGCCACTGATCGCCACCATCTGTCTCCTGTGGGGGGGGGGGGCACTGATCGCCGCCGTCCATCTCCCGTGGGGGGCCACTGATTCCGTCTCCCACTTGGGGGGATGGCGTTAGTGCAATCGAGGGGGGCAGGTTTGTTTGCCACCCCCTCTAAAATATTGAGCACCAGCCACCACTGCATACCAGGCTGATGATGACCATTACTAAGACAATAGAACTCAAGGCATACTGGAAATGAAAACCACCAGCATGATGCTGTAAGGTGTACAAAGTACACGTACTGGGGTTGATTTACTAAAACTGGAGATTGCTTCCTGCTGTCTTCTCCTCAAACTGTCTCTTCCCACTGTCTTCTCCTCAAGCTGTCTCTTCCTGCTGTTTTCTCCTTCTTGCCCTCTCTTCCCACCATCTTCTCCTCAAGCTGTCTCTTCCCGCTGTCTTCTCCTCAAGCTGTCTATTCCCGCTGTCTTCTCCTTCCGACCATCTCTTCCCACCGTCTTCTCCCCAAGCTGTCTCTTCCGGCTGTCTTCTCCTCGAGCTGTCTCTTCCTGCTGTCTTCTCCTTCTTGCCCTCTCTTCCCACCATCTTCTCCTCAAGCTGTCTCTTCCTGCTGTCTTCTCCTCAAGCTGTCTCTTCCCGCTGTCTTCTCCTTCCTGCCTTCTCTTCCCGCCGTCTTCTCCTCAAGCTGTCTCTTCCCGCTGTCTTCTCCTCGAGCTGTCTCTTCCCGCTGTCTTCTTCTCGAGCTGTCTCTTCCTGCTGTGTTCTCCTTCCTGCCATCTCTTCCAGCCGTCTTTTCCTCAAGCTGTCTCTTCCCGCTGTCTTCTCCTCGAGCTGTCTCTTCCCGCTGTCTTCTTCTCAAGCTGTCTCTTCCCGCCGTCTTCTCCTTTCTGCCCTCTCTTCCCGCCGTCTTCTCCTCAAGCTCACTCTTCCCGCTGTCTTCTCCTCAAGCTTTCTCTTCCCGCCGTCTTCTCCTTGAGCTGTCTCTTCCTGTCGTCTTTTCCCACTGCTGTCTTCTTTCTAGCCGCCAGTTACCCACTAAAAAAAGCTGCTCTTGATCTGTTGATGTCGTCATTTGTTTTGTTGTCACCCTCTCTCTGCCGACTCTTATATAGCAATGGGTGTGGCCATTCGATGACATCACCTGGTAACCGGTTGCTAGTAAGAAGACAGCAGTCAGAAGGGACGGCTCAAGGAGAAGACAGCAGGAACAGATGGTGGGAAGGAGAAGACAGCAGGAAGAGACAGCTTGAGGAGACGACGGGAAGAGAAGGCTCGAGAAGACAGAGCTATTAATAAAGGAATTGTAAAAAAACGGCTTATGTGTTTTTATTACATTTCACTGCTTTTTTGGTAAATGGGTAGAAGTACGATGTACCCGATACCCATTCACATAGGGGGGCGGAATCTGGGGGCCCCTTTCTTAAAGGGGTCTTCCAAATTCCTAAAAGCCCCCCCCGCCCACAGACCCCGACAACTGCCGGCTGGGGTTGTCGGGAAGAGGCCCTTGTCCTCATCAACATAAGGGCATGCAGCTTGGTATGGTTCAGGAGGGGGGGTGCTTGCTCTTTCCCTCCCTTTCCTGATCTGCCAGGCAGCATGCTCAGATAAGGGTCTGGTATGGATTTTGGGGGGACCCCATGCCATTTTTTTATTTATTTTGGCATGGGGTTCCCCAGCCAAATCCATACTAGACCTCAAGAGCCTGGTACTGGCCTGGGGGGGGGGGGACGGGACCCTGCGCTGTTTTTTTTTCCGGCAATTTTTTTTTTTTTTTACATTCATCGGGGGAACCCCGCTGACAGCAGATGACACATCGGTTGCTAAGGACGTTGCGTCCAGCTTCCCTGCCCCCTCATTCCCTGCTCTCCATCCTGAAAGAATCCTTCTAAGCAGGTGGCAGGAGAGGAGGGGAAGCCAGGAGTACTTTGGCAGCAGAAACTGGAGGAACAGGGGCAGTGGGGGCAGCATTTACTGGTACGTATCCCCTGTATTTTCAGTTGAATGCCAGCAGGACGGAGAGGAGCAGGAGCCTACTTTCAGCTGCTGCAGGAGGAAAAAATAGATTGATCCCCCAATTAGGGTGTGCACACCTATGCTCTAGTGATATAAGGATCTATATAGAACAATCAGGACCTCCTTCCTCCTGCTGGTGACCCCTCTAGTGATATATAGATCTATATAGAGGAATCAGGACCTCCTTCTTCCTGCTGGTGACCCCACTAGTGATATAAAGATCTATATAGAGGAATCAGGACCTCCTTCCTCCTGCTGGTGACCCCTCTAGTGATATAAGGATCTATATAGAGGGATCAGGACCTCCTTCCTCCTGCTGGTGACCCCTCTAGTGGTATAAAGATCTATATAGAGGAATCAGGACCTCCTTCTTCCTGCTGGTGACCCCACTAGTGATATAAAGATCTATATAGAGGAATCAGGACAGAGA
This sequence comes from Rana temporaria, assembly GCF_905171775.1. Classification (NCBI taxonomy): domain Eukaryota; kingdom Metazoa; phylum Chordata; class Amphibia; order Anura; family Ranidae; genus Rana; species Rana temporaria. The sequence continues at coordinate 11,625,091 of NC_053493.1, forward strand.
GAGAGAAATAATACGCCCAAGCTCAACTCTTCACCACACACAGCCACAAAGGCAGGAGAATTCTTGTTGGGTCGTGTATTAGTGCCTCAAACAAACACACTTGGACCAAATTTTAATGGTTCAAAGAATTTCAGGCAAAAATGGTCGGCCCTCACGCATGTTCACTTCATCAAATCTGGCCCTCATTGAAAAAAGTTTGGACACCCCTGATATAGAGAAATAAAAAGTTAGTAAAAAATAAACCCCGTCTCAATAGTAACTGGTTGCTACTGCCCCAAACACTAGGCAGGGTAAAAATAGCGTGACAAAACCAATCCCATCACCAATGAGGTCCAGAGTTCATCTGACTGTGGCACCCGTGTCAGGATTCAATCAAAATACTTTGAGAATCACTGATCCTAATTGGGCAACGGCTCAGTTCCCCATTTGGTCCAATACGACCAGGGGGGGGGGGGGCTTTATCACGGTGGCACCACAAGCCAAGATCAAGAGACGGCAGCATTACTGCAAACTCTCCAGCTGCAATAATAAATAATGGCTCATTTCCGTGAGGGAAACACACACAATAGTTAGCGAAGTACACCGCGGATCTCGGATAACATGTCCACACTACCAGAGCTGCTGCCGGCGTAATTAAAATCATATTCTTTACAGAAACACATACAAGACTCAGACAACATCAATAAAAGAGCCATTTAGAAAGAACAACAGAAAAGTGCCTCCATTCAGCCGCCCCATACGGCCAGCAGATGTTCAACTTTTTCCAACCAGCCTTGTCAAAGCCTCTCCATTCTCTTTCGGGTGGGCCGTGAGCAGGGCCGGCCCTATGATGGGACCGGGTGGTACCATGGGTACCAGGCAGCACTTTTAGGGGGGGCAGCATACTGATGCCCGCCAGCCCGTTCCGCCAGCTCCGCTACCCAAATAAAATTAATGTCCTTTTTTTCCCACAAATAGAGCTTTCTTTTGGTGATATTTGATCACCTCTGTGGTTTTTATTTTTTGTGCTATAAATATATATTTTTTAAGTTTTTGCTATAATAAATATCCCCAAAATTTTGAAAAATAAACTATTTTCTTCAGTTTAGGCCAATGTGTATTCTTCTACATATTTTTGGTACCAAAAAAAACACAATTAGCGTACATTGATTAGTTTGCGCAAAAGAAATTGTGGCCGACCGGCAATTCACAGGTCCCTTTATACTCGTGGATACATGTATAGAGCCATGGCAGGTCCTTTTATACGCCTATATGCATGTATAGAGCCATGACAGGCCCTCTTTATACATCTATAGAGCCATGACAGGCCCTCATTATACTCCTTTATACATGTATAGAGCCATGACAGGTCCTCTTTATATTCCTTTACATGTAAAGAGTCTGGACAGGTCCTCTATATACATGTATAGAGCCATGACAGGTCCTCTTTATACTTCGTTATACATGTATAGAGCCATGGCAGGTCCTTTTATACGCCTATATGCATGTACAGAGCCATGACAGGTCCTCTTTATACATCTATAGAGCCATGACAGGCCCTCGTTATACTCCTTTATACATGTATAGAGCCATGACAGGTCCTCTTTATACATCTATAGAGCCATGACAGGTCCTCTTAACACTCCTTTATACATGTATAGAGCCATGACAGGTCCTCTTTATACTCCTATATACATCTATAGAGTCATGACAGGTTCTCTTTATACTCCTATATACATTTATAGAGCCATGACAGGTCCTCTTTATATTCCTTTACATGTAAAGAGTCTCGACAGGTCCTCTATATACATGTATAGAGCCATGGCAGGTCCTCTTTATACATCTATAGAGCCATGACCGACCCTCGTTATACTCCTTTATACATGTATAGAGCCCTGACAGGTCCTCTTTATACTCCTATATACATCTATAGAGCCATGACAGGTCCTCTTTATACTTCTTTATACATGTATAGAGCCATTACAGGTTCTCTTTATACATCTATAGAGCCCTGACAGGTCCTCTTTATACTCCTATATACATGTATAGAGCCATGACAGGCCCTCGTTATACTCCTTTATACATGTATAGAGCCATGTTAAGTACTCTTTATAGTCCTATATACATTTATAGAGCCATGACAGGTCCTCTTGATATTCCTTTACATGTAAAAAGTAATGACAGGTCCTCTATATACATGTATAGAGCCATGACAGGTCCTCTTTATACTCCTTTATACATGTATAGAGCAATGACAGGTCCTCTTTATACTCCTTTATACATGTATAGAGCAATGACAGGTCCTCTTTATACTCCTTTATACATGTATGGAGCCATGACGGGTCCCCTTTAGTTATCAATCATGATATAAAATAATGAATGTGGGGGCCTTTTGGTTGGCGTGATTTTTTTTCTGGGGGGGGGGGGGCAGCATTTCATTCTTGGTCCCAGGCAGCACAATGTCTTGGGCCGGCACTGGCCGTGAGGAGACAGGCTCTCTTGGAGTTATCAGAAGCAGTTTTTTATTTTATTTTTCCCAAGCAATCTGTTGATGGAAACCTGGGCAGTACGATGCGCAAAAAAACCCCACATTCTTCCCTAATAGAGCCGACCTTCACCGCAGTTCCTGGAATGTTGAGTTTCTCGAAGGATTCCAACAACGTGAATGAGGGTTCTAGGCACGTATCCCTTCCCTTTCCAGAGAGTTATTGTGGGAAATAATGTATTGGCTGAAATCAAACCTACTTCCCTTGATTTAAACTCAGCCATTCAGATATGAATTAGAGATAAATGTTAAAAAAAAGTTCGGGCTTGTGAAAAAAATTTAAAATAATTTTGAAAGCAGAAACTATAAATACCGTCACATAAGGACCTATCAGTCTGCATTGCAGCCATTTAGCTAGATTCAGAGAGACTTAGGCTGGCGTATCAGTAGATACGCCAGCCTAAGTCAGAATTTGCGCCGGCGCTAATTTAAGCGTATTCTGGTAACCAGATACGCTTAAATTAGGCTCAGATACGAGCGGCGTAAGTGTCTTACACCCTCGTATCCTAAAGTGTAATTTTTAGGCTGACCGCTAGGTGGCGCTTCCATTGCGGTCGGCGTAGAATATGTAAATCACTAGATACGCCTATTCACGAACGTACGCCCGGCCGACGCAGTACAGATACGCCGTTTACGTAACGCATTATCAGGCCTAAAGTTATTCCATCAAATAGCTGGAATAGTAATGTTAACGCCGTTCCCGCGTCGAAATTTGAAAATTTTACGTTGTTTGCGTAAGGCCGGGTACACACGAACAAACATGTATGGTGAAAGCGGTCCGTCGGACCGTTTTCACCATACATGTCTGCCAGAGGGCTTCTGTACGATGGTTGTACACACCATCGTACAGAAGTCCGCGCGTAAACAATACGCGGGGCGTGTCCGCGGTGTCGCCGCGTCGATGACGCGGTGTCGCCGCGACAATGACGCAGCAACGTGGGCGGCCCGCCTTTAAAATGCTTCCACGCATGCGTCGAAGTCATTCGACGCATGCGAGGGACGGCGGGCGCCTGGACATGTACGGTAGGTCTGTACTGATGACCGTACATGTCCGAGCGGGCAGGATTCCAGCGGACAGTTTTAAAACAAGTCCAGGAATATTTGTCTGCTGGGAAAAGGCCCGGCGGGCAAATGTTTGCTGGAATTCGGCCCGCTCGCGCCCACACACGACCGAACATGTCTGCTGAAACTGGCCCGCGGACCAGTTTCAGCAGACATGTTTGGTCGTGAGTATGGGGCCTAAGTCGTCCGTGAATAGGGTTTTACGTCATTTACGTCCACGTCAAAATCAATAGGACCGTGCGGCGTACTTAGCCGCAATGCACACTGGGATATGTACACGGACGGCGAATGCGCTGTTCCAAAAAAACGTCAATCACGTCAGGTCAACCTAAATTAGCATAAAACACGCCCCCTTAGCCTATTTTTGAATTAGGAGCGCTTGTGCCCGCCGCATTTACGCTACGCCACCGTAATTTTGCAGGCAAGTACTCTGTGAATCATGTAATTGCCTCGCTAACTTACGGCGGCGTAGTGTAAATGCCATATGCTACGCCACCGCAACTATGCGCTCGCCATCCTGAATCTAGCTAATAGACATGGTAGGGTTACCGTCCACCATCCTTTTTTTTTGGCATGGTTACAGTTTTAGGACAAGCTTTGGGGGGCGCCCCCCTAATCCATGCGCCTGATCCCTAATCTACATGCCTTACACATGGATTTGAATGTTTTTTTGTTTTTTTTTGAAGGACATGATTAGAGCCTGAGGCTTTAACCACTTAAGCCCCGGACCATTTGGCTGGCCAAAGACTACTGCGGCACTGCGTCGCTTTAACTGACAATTGCGCGGCCGCGCCACGTGGCTCCCAAACAAAATTTACGTCCTTTTTTTCCCCCACAAATAGATTTCTTTTGGTGGTATTTGATCACCTTTGCGGTTTTTATTTTTTGCGCTATAATCAAAAACAGAGCGACAATTTTGAAATAAAAAAACAATGGGGCAGATTTAGAAAGATCGGCGTAATTTTCGGCGGGCGTAGCGCATCTCATATACGCTACGCCGACGTAACTTAGAGAGGCAAGTACCGTATTCAGAAAGAACTTGCGCCCTAAGTTGCGGCGGCGTAGCGTAAATGGGCCGGCGTAAGCACGCGTAATTCAAATTATCAAGGCAGTGGGCGTGTTGTATTACAATGAGCCGTGACCCCATGTAAATGAGTGGCCGATCGAACGGCGCATGCGCACGCATGCTCAGAATCACATCGCAAATACTCCCTAAGATACGTCGGCTCAATGCTTTGTCGATGTGAACGTAACCTACGCCCAGCCCCATTCACGTACGACTTACGCAAACAACGTAAAATACGACGCTGTTCCGACGTTTCCAACGTCCATACCTTAACATGACTTACCCCTACTTTATGAGGGGTAAACTTACGCCGGACGTACGCCTTACGTAAACGGCGTAGCTAAATCCGACGGGCGCAAGTACGTTTCTGAATCAGCGTATCTTGCTCATTTGCATATTCGACGCATAAATCAACGGAAGCGCCCCTAGCGGCCAGCGTAAATAAGCACCTAAGATAGGACGGCGTAAGAGACTTACGTCAGTCGTATCTTGGACAAATTCTGGCATATCTGATTCTTTGAATCAGGCGCCGAGATACGACGCCTCACATTCAGACTTACGACGGCGTATCTGGAGATACGCTGTCGTAAATCCTTTGTGAATCTGGGCCAATATTTTTTACTTTTTGCTATAATAAATATCCCCAAAAAATATATAAAAAAAAAATTCCACACTTTAGGCCGATACGTATTCTTCTACATATTTTTGGTAAAAAAAATATCTCAAAAAGCGTTTATTGATTGGTTTGCGCAAAAGTTATAGCGTTTACAAAATAGGGGATAGTTTTATGGGATTTTTATTAATATATTTTTTATTAGTAATGGCGGCGATCAGCGATTTTTATCGTTACTGCGACATTATGGCGAACACATCGGACACTTTTGACACCATTTTGGGACCATTGTCATTTTTACAGCGAACAGTGCTATAAAAATGCACTGATTACTGTAAATATTACACTGGCAGTGAACCTGTAGGGGGCGCTGAAGGGGTTAAGTATGTCCTAGGGAGTGATTCTAACTGTTGAGGGGCGTGGCTACGAGTGACACGTCACTGATCGCTGTTCCCGATGAAAGGGAACAGACGTTCAGTGACATGTCACTAGGAAGAACAGGGAGATGTTGTGTTTACACTGACACCTCCCCGTTCTTCAGCTCTGTGACATGATCGCGGGACACCTGTGTGACCACGCGACGGCTAATTAAAGGGGACGTACCTGTACGCCCATTTGCCTGTCCGTGCCATTCTGTCGACGTAAATCTGCGTGTGGCGGTCCTTAAGTGGATAAATACCATCACATAAGGACCTATCAGTCTGCATTGCAGCCATAAACATGGTAGGGTATCGTCCACCATCCTTTTTTATTGGCCTGGTTACAGTTTTACAGACAAGCTTTAGGGTGTCTGTCCCCTTCTTGGTCCAAGCCGTTTAACCAAATATTAACCCTTTGGCATCTGCCCTTTAACCCTTTCTCTGATGTATAGCATGTGTGTACAGCAGGGGGCAGGGCTAGGACAAGGGCCCATACTCTAGATACCGGCAGTGGTGACCTCTCCATAGGGCTGTCCCCCCTAATCCATGAGCCTGGCCCCCTAATCAGGGCGCCTGACGCATGCGCTGACACCCGTTATAACCCCGCCGCCGCAAAGATCCGGTTTCGCGGACGGAAGAAAAACCTATTTTTTCTTCCGTCTGTGGATCGGATCGGATGAACACGGAGAGACGGTCCATGTTCATCCGATCCCCTATTGGGGAGAGTGGAGAAAAGTCAGCCGCCGGCTCAGCGGGGATCAACGGAGCGATCCCCGCTGAGCTTACGGACACACGGAGGCGGATCATTACTGATCCGCCCCGTGTGAAAGGGTCCTAAGTCCTGATTGGCCCGGGGGGAGAAGCAACCACCGGGACTCAGGAGGAGATGCAGGGGGGAAGCCGCCAAAGCCATGACCTGAATGGGGTTGGCGGACGATGGGCAAGCAATGCGGCGATCGAGCGACAGGGGGGGAAGCTGGCTGATTTGGGGGTGTTAGGTTGGCTGGCTGGAGGGGACCACCCCCCCCCCAAGAAAATTGAGCACCAGCTGCCACTGGTCATTAGTACAGTGACAGGGGCAGATCCACAAAGATCTGCCCCGGAGGAGTGTATCTGAGATACGCTATGCCGCCGTAACTTACTTTTTTTGGTTTGAATCCTGAAAGAATTTGCGTATTTGTGTATCTCTTGCGGCGTAACGGCGCCTAATTCAAATCGTCGAGTAGGGGGCGTGTTTCATTTAAATGAAGCGGGTCCCCGCGCCGAACGAACTGGGCATGCGCCGTCCCTAAATTTCCCGCCGTGCATTGGGCTAAATGACGTCGCAAGGACGTCATTGTTTTGACGTGGACGTAAATTACGTCCAGCCCGATTCACGGACGACTTACACAAACGAAAAAAAAAATTAAAATTATACGCGGGAACGACGGCCATACTTAACATTGAGTACGCCACCAAACAGCAGCTTTAACTATACGCCGAAAAAAGCCGACTAGAGACGACGTAAAAGAATGCGACGGCCGCTCGTACGTTCGTGGATCGTCGGAAATAGCTAATTTGAATACTCAACGCGGAAAACGACGGGAACGCCACCCAGCGGACACCGAAGAATTGCATCTTAGATCCGAAGGCGTACAAAGACGTACGCCTGTCAGATCTAACCCAGATGCCGTCGTATCTTGGTTTGAGGATTCAAAACAAAGATACGACGCGGGAAATTTGAAAGTACGCCGGCGTATCAGTAGATACGCCGGCGTACCAGTAGATACGCCAGCGTACTCGCTTTCTGGATCTGCCCCACAGTGTATAGTTTTAGCACTTAGCAAAAGACCTCAGATCTCATATTTACACAAAAATACAATAAAAAAAATGGCCGTTTAAGAGCTATGGGCGGAAGTGACGTTTTGACGTCGCTTCCACCCTGCTATGGTATGGAGACGGGTGGGGGCCATCTTCCCCTCACTCGTCTCCATGCCCAGCCATGAGATGGACCCGATCGCCTCCGCCGCTGACGATGGCTCCGGTAAGCGACAGAGGGCACGGGAGAGCCGCGAGAGGGGGTGCCCTCTTCCGCCGCCGATAACGGTGATCTTGGGGCGAATCCGCCGCAGAGACCACCATTATCGGAAACCGGACTGCCGGCTGAAGAAGAGGATACCGGGGACCGGGGTTATGGTAGCCAGCTGATGCCATAACAGAGATATCCCTCTTCAAACAGCCGTCGTATATCGGCGTGCGGCAGTCCGGAACTAGGGTGACCACATTTCCAAACTACCGTTCAGGGACACCCCCCCTTCCCGAAAATCAGCTTGTGCTGTAACAAATCACAGCACAGTGATTGGACACAAGAGGCGGGATTTATGATTTCTCCAATCACAAGCAGGGGGCGGGGATTGTGCTCCTCCAGGCATTCCCGGCCAGGACAAGTACTGTTAGTGAGTAAAGCGGTGATGTGGCGGCCTTTTTTGGGGGCATCAGATTGGCCCTGGGGGGGTAGCTGTGTCAGTTTAATTCCGGGACACTGTATTGTCCTGGAATGAATGTGCCGGGACAAACCTGCAAAATGCGGGCAATCCGGGACACGTGGTCACCCTATCCGGAAGTGGTTAACCACTTAAGGACCGCATTTACACATTTACTTCGGCAAAATGGCACGGCTGGGCACAAGCACGTACAGGGACATGCTCTTTAAGTGCCCAGCTGTGGGTCGCGGGCACACGCCCGCGGCGCGCCACCTGGTCCGAAGCTCCGTGATCGTGGGACCCGATCGCCGCTGAAGTCCCGTGATCGGTCCCCGGAGCTGAAGAACGGGGAATGCCGTGTGTAAACCTCGCTTCCCCGTTCTTCACTGTGGCGCTGTCATCGATCGTGTGTTCCCTAAAATAGGGAACCCCAATCAATGACGTCACACCTACAGCCACACCCCCCTACAGTTAGAAACACATATGAGGTCACACTTAACCCCTTCAGCGCCCCCTTGTGGTTAACTCCTAAACTGCAATTGTCATTTTCACAGTAAACAATGCATTTTTTGCTGTGAAAATGACAATGGTCCCAAAAATGTGTCAAAATTGTCCGAAGTGTCCGCCATAATGTCGCAGTCACGAAAAAAATCGCTGATCGCCGCCATTAGTAGTAAAAAAAAAAAATTCATAAAAATGCAATAAAACTATCCCCTATTTTGTAAACACTATAAATTTTGCGCAAACCAATCGATAAAAAAATATTGCGATTTTTTTAACCAAAAATAGGTAGAAGAATACGTATCGGCCTAAACTGAGGAAAAAAAATGTACCGTATTTATCGCGGTATAACGCGCTCCCGCGTATACCGTGCACCCCCTCTTCGGCGGGTCCGGCGTCCTCGCGGCGTCCTCCCCGCTCGTTTCCCGCCACGAGTTTTGAATACTGCGCCGGCATATACCGAGCGCAGTACACTCGTGTAACGTCGGGCAGGCTCGGCAACTGTCGCGCTGACGTCCTGTACGCTCAGGACGTCAGTGCGAGAGGCGCCGAGACTGCCCGAAGTTACACGAGTGTACTGCGCTCGGTATATGCCGGCGCAGTATTCAAAACTCGTGGCGGGAAAGCGGGTATCGGCGTATATCGCGCACCCACGATTTTGCCCTGATTTTCAGGGCAAAATAGTGCGCGGTATACGCCGATAAATACGGTATATGTTTTTGGGGGATATTTATTATAGCAAAAGTTAAAAATATTGCATTATTTTCAAAATTGTCGCTCTATTTTTGTGTATAGCGCAAAAAATAAAAACCGCAGAGGTGATCAAATACCACCAAAAGAAAGCTCTATTTGTGGGAAAAAAAGGACGCCAATTTTGTTTGGGAGCCACGTCGCACGACCGCGCAATTGTCAGTTAAAGCGACGCAGTGCCGAATCGCAAAAACTGGCCAGGTCCTTTACCTTGCTTAAAGGTCCGGGTCTTAAGTGGTTAAAGTAGCACAGTGCTGAATAGCAAAAAATGGCCTGGTCATGAAGGGGGTAAAAACCTTCTGGAGCTGAGGTGGTTAAAAGGGGGTGTCAGCTTTTTTTTTGGGGGGGGGGGGGGTGAGCATGCCTTGGGTCTGTAGGACTCGGAAATACTCATCAAACACCCGATACTATAAGGAGGGCACATCACATAATAAACCGAAGAAGCTGCAGATTTTTCAGACAAGCAAACAATATATTTTTTTCCCTCCGGTGACAGATTTACGTCTTGGCTCGTGTGATTTAAAGAACCCTTTAACTTGGCGGGTCATCTGGTCACGTGACATGAAAAGGTCTCTGGGTAGTTAGCGGAGTTTACGACGCCCCCCCCTCACATGTTTGGTGCCTGGGAGGTAGATCTGATATATGTCCTCTGTAAAAGCACTGAGCTCTACGCCAAATGTTTTCAGAATCCTCATAAAAATAAAAAATAAAAGAGGAGCACGCGAAAACGCGTTACATGGCGGATAATCGGCGCACGTGGAAAACCTGGGTAGATTTAACTACACCACCAGCAGCCTGCGAAAGAGAAAGACACCTGCAGAGGGGTCCAGTCACAGGGGCTTAAAGGAATACAACGCTTTTCAACCCTGAACACCCAGTGAGATGAAGGATTGCCCAAGAGCTTGCACTCAAGTCGCCCATTAACCACTTAACACCCGGGCCATTATGCAGGTTAAGGACCTTGCCCCTTTTTTGCGTTTCGGCAATGCGTCGCTTTAACTGACGATTGCGCGGTCGTGCGACGTGGCTCCCAAACAAAATTCATGCCCTTTTTTTCCCACAAATAGAGCTTTCTTTTGGTGGTATTTGATCCCCTCTGCGGTTTTTATTTTTTACGCTATAAACAAAAATAGAGCGACAATTTAAAAAAATATAACAATATTTTTTGCTATAATAAATATCCCAATTTTTTTCCCTCAGTTTAGGCCGATACGTATTCTTCTACATACTTTTGGTAAAAAAAAATCGCAATAAGCGTTTATTGATTGGTTTGCGCAAAAGTTATAGTGGCAGATCCACAAAGGTATTTCGCCGGCGTATCTATTGAATCCTCAAAACAAGATACGACGGCATCTCGGCTAGATCCGACAGGCGTACGTCTTTGTACGCCGTCGGATCTTAGATGCAATTTTTCGGCGGCCGCTAGGTGGCGTTTCCGTCGAAATCCGCGTCGAGTATGCAAATGAGCTATTTACGGCGATCCACGAACGTACGTCCGGCGCATTTTTTTACGCCGTTTGTGTTCGGCTTTTTACGGCGTATAGTTAAAGCTGCTGTTATGAGGCGTACTCAATGTTAAGTATGGCCATCGTTCCCGCGTACAATTTTGAATTTTTTGCGTTGTTTGCGTAAGTCGTTTGCAAATAGGAATTTGCATAGAATGACGTCACCGTCGTAAGCATTGGCTTGTTCCGGTTTAATTTCGAGCATGCGCACTGGGATACCCCCTGGGACGGCGCATGCGCAGTACAAAAAAAACATGGTTTACGTCGGGTCACAACGTATTCACATAAAACACGCCCCCATTACATCCATTTGAATTCCGAGCCCTTACGTTGCGAGAGATACACTACTAACTTACGGCGCGGATTCTTTGTGGATTAAAAAAAAAAAGATAAGTTACGGCGGCGTAGCGTATCTTAGATACGCTGAGCCCGGCGCAAAGGTACGAGGATCTGCCCCATAGTGTTTACAAAATAGGGGATAGTTTTATGGCATTTTTATTAATATTTTTTTTTACTACTAATGGCGGCGATTAGCGATTTTTTTCGTGACTTCGACATTATAGCGGACACATCGGACACTTTTGACACATTTTTTGGGACCATTGGTCATTTTCACAGCGAAAAGTGCTATAAAAATGCACTGATTACTGTGAAAATTACACTGGCAGTGAAGGAGTTAACCACCAGGGCGCGCTGTAGGGGTTAAGTGTGACCTCATGTGTGTTTCTAACTGTAGGGGGAGGGGCTGGGCATGTAATGTCAGTGATCGTCATTCACTATATCAGGGAAAGGACGATCACTGACATTGCCACAGTGAAGAACGGGGAAGGTTTGTTTACACACAGCTCTCCTCGTTCTTCAGCTCCGGTGACCGATCGCGGGACTCCAGCGGCGGTCCTTAATTGGTTAAAAAACACTTGGGGGTTCTAATTATTTTTCTAGCAAAAAAAGCATTATTTTTTTTAAAAATGTGTCAGAAAAGGTCTGGTCTTCAAGTGACTAAAGTCTCAAAAATACTTTATCGTGCGAGAAATGTTGAAAGGCGCTTTCTCAGAGCGAGAGGACAGCGCTGAGACAGGTAAGTGTCGGGCAGGGGGGACACACACTGGCAGCATTTGATGGGGCACAGTAGCGGCAATTGATGGGGCACACTGGCGGCAATTGATGGGGCACACTGGTAGCAATTGATGGGGCACACTGGTCGCAATTAATGGGGCACACTGGTAGCAATTGATGGGGCACACTGGTAGCAATTGATGGGGCACAGTAGCAGAAATTGATGGGGCACACTGGCGCCAATTGATAGGGCACGCTGGCAGCAATTGATGGGGCACACTGGCAGTAAGTGATGGGGCACACTGGCAGCAATTGATGGGGCACACTGGTAGCAATTGATGGGGCACACTGGTAGCAATTGATGGGGCACACTGGCAGCAATTGATGGGGCACACTGGCAGTAAGTGATGGGGCACACTGGCAGTAAGTGATGGGGCACACTGGCAGTAAGTGATGGGGCACACTGGCAGCAGTTGATGAGGCACAGGCGGCAATTGATGGGGCATGCTGGCGGCAATTGATGGGCACACTGGCGGTAATTGATGGGGCACACTGGTAGCAATTGATTGGGCACAGTAGCACCAATTGATGGGCATAGTGGCAGCAATTGATGGGCACACTGGCAGCAATTGATTGGGCATAGTGGCAGCAATTGATTGGGCACAGTTATGGCAATTAATGGGCACAGTGGTGGCAATTAATGGGCACAGTGGCGGCAATTGATGGGTATAGTAGTTGCGTTTGATGGCACAGTGGCGGAAATTTATGGGTACAATGGCTGTTTCTTTGCCTTCCTTATTAATTTATGGTTACCTGTACAGTGGAACCTCAGATTACGAGGATAATCCGTTCCAGGAGAATGCTCGTAATTCAAAGCACTCGCATATCAAAGCGAGTTTCCCCATTGAAGTCAATGGAAACGAAAATAATTTGTTCCGCATTGACTTCAATGGCATGCAATACCGCATGTGGCCTGAATCTTGCTTGTTTTGCGAGACAACACTCGCAAACCGGGTTAGGATTTTTCCAAATACAGCGCTTGTATTGCGAAACGCTCATTAACCGCGTTACTCGCAATCCGAGGTTCCGCTGTATAATTGATTTTTTTATATAAGCAATGCAGATAAAGAGGGGGAGCTGTAAATAGAGAACATAAAAAAAAAAAAAAAAAACAATGCGCTAGATTCAGTAAGAAGTTACGTCGGCGTATCTGTTGATACGCCGCGTAACTTCTAGGATGCGCCGGCGTATCTTTTTTCTGTATTCAGAAAGCAAGATACGCTGGAATTTTGCTAAGATACGACCGACGTAAGTCTCTTACGCCGTCGTATCTTAGGGTGCATATTTACGCTGGCCGCTAGGTGGCGCTTCCATTGATTTTGGCGTAGAATATGCAAATGAGCTGGATACGCCGATTCAGAAACGTACGTGTGCCCGGCGGATTTTTTTTTTTACGTAATTTACGTAAGGCTTTTTCCGGCGTAAGGTTACCCCTGCTATATGAGGAGTATCCAATGTTAAGTATGGACGTCGGGACAGCGTCGAATTTTGCGTTGTTTGCGTAAGTCGTTCGCGAATAGGGCTTTGCGTAAATTACGATCACGTCGAAAGCATTGCCTATTTGCGACGTGATTAGGAGCATGCGCACTGGGATACCTTCACGGACGGCGCATGCGTCGTTCGTTAGAGACGTCGTTTACGCGGGGGTCATGGTTTATTTACATAAAACACGCCCACCTCTTCAGAATTTGAATTCGGCGTGCTTACGCCGGCAGATTTACGCTACGCCGCCGTAACTTAGGGCGCAGGTTCTTTGTGAATCCAGCCCCAGCCTCACTAAGTTACGGCGGCGCCCGCACAAAGTTACGGCGGGCTATCTGAATCTAGGCCAATGCATTCCAAAAATATATACCGTATTTATCGGCGTATACCGCGCACTATTTTGCCCTGAAAATCAGGGCAAAATCGTGGGTGCGCGATATACGCCGATACCCGCTTTCCTGCCACGAGTTTGAATACTGCGCCGGCATATACCGAGCGCAGTACACTCGGGTATCTTCGGGCAGTCTCTGCGCCTCTCGCACTGATGTCCTGAGCGTACAGGACGTCAGCGCGACAGTTGCCGAGCCTGCCCGAAGATACCCGAGTGTACTGCGCTCGGTATATGCCGGCGCAGTATTCAAACTCGTGGCGGGAAACGAGCGGGGAGGACGCGAGGACGCCGTGAGGACGCTGCAGAAGGATGCCGGACCCGCCGAAGAGGACACCCGACCCGCCGAAGAGGACACCCGACCCGCCGAAGAGGACACCCGAAGCCGCAGAAGGACGCCGGACCCGACGAGGCCGCCGATGGACGCCGCGCAAGACACCAAAACTGTAAGTACAAAAAAACAAAAAAACATTTTTTCCACAGGTTAGGGGGCCACTTTAGATAAATACGGTATATATTTTTTTCATTTTATATTTACAAGTTTTAATTGCTGGCTATTTCCTGCTTTGATTACTTTTCTTTTTACGGCATTTCCAGCCGCGACGGCTGATTAATTGCCGCAGGATCACCCGGCGATCCGTCTCTCTCACTTTCAGCGTGTGTTTTACCTTCGCAGCCTCAACATTTCACCGTGAAATATTTATACTTCTATGACTTCCACCAAACAATGACATCATGGGGACTTTCATGCCGCTGTCACACAAAAAACGCGAGGAAGAGAAAAAAAAAAAGAAGGAACGCCGCACCTGAGCCCCGGCCGCTACATTGCAAAAGACGAATGTGTTTGGTATTCTCTAATTGTCTGGGACAAGGGGAATATATCTTCCTGGGCTCCCCGGGGGCGGTATGTATGAAACATGGAACAGATATGTTAAGTATGTAAAGTGATCACACACATGACTTCAATTAAAATAAGCAAAAAAAAACAAGTGCGCGTCGGATACTATCGAGGGGACGCTAAAAGGATGAAAATCGACCTAATCAAAGGATCGCTGTACTTTTTAAATCACGACAGGTCTTCCAGATTTGCAATAGAAGCCAATGTGGAACGAATTATCTTCGTTTCCATTGACTTCTATGGGGAAACTCGCTTTGATATGCGAGTGCTTTGGATTACAAGCATTCTCCTGGAGCGGATTATGCTCGTAATCCAAGGGCTGCAGAATTTTTAATGTCGTTTTTTTAAATTTAGTTTTCCGGGTTGTAAAAAATGATCGTGTGTGGGCTAAAACGACGTTTTAAACCCGCGCATGCTCAGAAGCAAGTTATGAGACGGGAGCGCTCGTTCTGGTAAAACTACCGTTCGTAATGGAGTAAGCACGTTCATCACGCTGTAACAGACAGAAAAGCGCGAATCGTCTTTTACTAACAAGGAATCAGCTAAAGCAGCCCCAAGGCGAATAGAACTTCCCCTTCAGAGTGCCGTCGTACGTGTTGTACGTCACCGCGCTTTGTTCATAATTTTTAAAAAAAACGATGGTGTGTGGGCAACATCGTTTTTAATAAAGAAGTTGGAAAAACGTTGTTTTTTTTTCATGCCGAAAAACGACCGTGTGTACGCGGCATTAGAATCACACCACCATGTTAAAGCCTTCCATGAGGTTTCAGGGCTTGGGATTGGCTCTACTTTAAATACACAGTGGCCCGGATTCAGAAACAAGATACGACGGCGTATCTCCTGATACGCCGTCGTATCTCTGAGTCCGGCCGTCGTATCTATGCGCCTGATTCAGAGAATCAGTTGCGCACAGATTTCCCTAAGATCCGACTGGTGTAAGTCTCTTACGCCGTCGTAAGAGACTTACGCCGTCGTATCTTAGGCTGCATATTCACGCTGGCCGCTAGGTGGCGCTTCCGTATAGTTACGCGAGGAATATGCAAATTAGGTAGATACGCCAATTCAGAAACGTACGTCCGCCCGGCGCATTTTTTTACGTCTATATGAGGCTTATCCTATGTTAAGTATGGCCGTCGTTCCCACGTCGAATTTTGAACATTTTACGTCGTTTGCGTAAGTCGTCCGTGAATGGGGCTGTGCGTAATTTATGTTCACGTCGAAAGCAATGGCTTTTTGCGGGTTAATTTGGAGCATGCGCACTGGGTTATTTTCACGGACGGCGCCGTTAGTCAAAAACGTCATTTACGTGGGGTCATGTTTTATATCCTTAAAACACGCCCACCTCTTCACAATTTGAATTAGGCGCGCTTACGCCGGCAGATTTACGCTACGCCGCCGTAACTTAGGGTGCAGGTTCTTTGTGAATCCAGCCCCAGCCTTGCTAAGTTACGGCGGCGTAGCGTATCTGAGATACGCTACGCCCGCAGAAAATTACGCCGGGCTATCTGAATCTGGCCCAATATATGTATAACAAAAACAATTCGGGGAAAAACGACAGCGTAATAAACATAAAACATTTTCGGTATTTCCTCTCTTAGCATGGAAAATGCGCAGTGATCGGACTTGAGGGCTTTGCTTAAATTGATTTAGATTTTTTTTTTTTTAAAGTTCACATTTCATTTCTGTAAGATTCTCAATACTCTATTCGGATGTCGGTTTGGCATCGTGTTAAACATGGAGAGGAAATAATATTTCATTTGCTCCCATTGCTATTTACTGCCGTGTTGGCCTGCAATGCATTATATATATAAAAAAAATAAAAACGGAAAAAAATAAAAGAGAGAGGTGGAGGAGGGGGGGGGGGAGGGGATCTATAATAGGCATCTAATTTGGGGTCCAAAGATTTGAATGTCTTGCTTTGATCCCGGTCAGGTAAACATTCCGTGTGCCATGTGTGGGAGGCTCCCCCCCCGCTGGATATCCGATACCTCCTCAATTTAAGGCTTTCCTTAACGTCTTACATTCTTTTTTTTTCCTCCTTTATGTATATTTTCAGCTACATTTTTGTCGTTTTTTTTTTTTTTTTTCTAATTTTGGCTTAGAAGTTGATTAAGATTTGGCAGATCGACTGATACGTTTTACTAATTACCGAACAAGATTTGAGAAACCAAAAAAAAAAAAAAAGTTCACGAGCCTCCAAGCATCTGACCGCCATACCTCGTAAAAAAAAGCGCCTTTCTGCTTTATATCCTCCTTCTGAAACAGATTTACTGAAAAACGTTTTTTTTTCCCCCATTTTTTATTATTGCGGTAAAATAAGAAAGAAAAAAGGGCTTTGCGCAGGAAGCGGAGGGCTAGAAGGGGAATCATATGTTGGTCGGAGGAATTCCTGGATCGGGGGTTTTGCTGCGACGGGATCGACATTCTTTTGGAGTGCGCCGGGGGAACAAAAGAGCAATTTCTGGTGTTTGTTTTCCCGGCGTGTCAACCTTTGTATAATCAAAGGAGCAAAGGAGCCCTGTGTGTGTGTGTGTGTATCTTTCTTCCAGTGATCCTGAAATAAAATAACACGCTTTCCGATTGGTTAAAGAGGCCGCGGAGGAAAAATCAAAACAGCTCTATAGAGGCAAGGTGTCACTCATTTAAAGTAGATGTAAACGCAAGCGTCTTAGTGGTTAGCGCTCCAGCGTCGGAATGCTGGGGGGTCCTTGGTTTGAATTGCAAAAAAAAAAAAGGATGCTATCTGCATGGAGTTTGCATGTTCTCCCTGTGCTTGAATGGCATCCTCCCATACGTTAAAGACTTGCTGGTATGTTAACCACTAGGGGTCCGTGCTATAGTCCAATGACGGCCACAGCGCGGACGCCATTTTCCGGGAGGAAGTCAATAGACGTCCCCCCCTTCGCTGGACCGGAGATCACCCGTCGCTGGATACAGACAACGTTGGAGCAGGGAGCTGGGACCGAATGGATTACCACCGCTGGACTTTTTTTCTTTTTTTTTTATTAATAAATAACTTTTTTCTACGGTGTCTGTGTGTTTTTTCCAACTATTTAAACTTCCTTCGTGAAATGGTAGGGGTACAATGTACCCCATTACCAATTCACATAGGGGGGGGCCGGGATCTGGGGGTCCCCTTTGTTAAAGGGGTCTTCCAGATTCTGATAATCCCCCCGCTCGCAGACCCCCACAACCACCGGGCAAGGGTTGTGGGGATGAGACCCTTGTCCCCATCAACATGGGGACATCCTTCCCATGTTGAGGGCAAGTGGCCTGGTACGGTTCATAAGAGGGGGGCTGCACTCTGTCCCCCCCCTCTTTTCTGCGGCCGGCCAGGTTAACGTGCTCGGATAAGGGGTCTGGTGTGAATTTTTGGGGGAACTCCACACCATTTTTTTTTAAATTTGGGGTGGAGTTCCCCTTAAAATCCACACCAGACCTGAAGGGTCTGGAATGGATATTTGGGGGGAACCGCACGTCATTTTTTTTTTTAAATTGACGGCGGGGTTCCCCTTAATATCCATTCCAGACCTGAAGGGCCTGGTAATTGAATTTGGGGGGACCCCCACGCTATTTTTTATTTATTTTTTATGAATGAATTCTCTCTGAGTTGCCGGAGCCGACAATTCATTATAGCCACAAGTCCGGTTTTAAAATACTTTTTTTCCTTTCAGAAATGACACTTTGTGCAGGGACAGTTCTATGTACGGGAAACATGCGCTATTTCACATGCTAACTTTACACCCCCCCCCCCCCCCCCCTAGGTACGAAATTTAAAGTAATATTTCACTTTTATTGTTTCACTTTTAGCATTATTAAAATCACTGCTCCCGAAAAAACTGCCATTTTTAAAACTTTTTTTTGCATTGATACATGTCCCCTGGGACAGGACCCGGGTCCCCAAACACTTTTTAGGACAATAAATTGCATATAAGCCTTTAGAATTACCACATTAGATTTCTCCCATAGACTTTAACAGGGTGTTCCGCGGCTTTTCAACTTTGCCGCAAAAACACTCCTGATTGTTCGTTGTTCGCCGAACAGGCAATGTTCGACTCGAACTCAAAGTTCATCACTTACTCCTGACCCCTGAAATCTGTGTCACTTACTCCTGACCCCTGAAATCTGTGTCACTCACTCCTGACCCCTGAACTCTGCACCACTGACTCCTGACCCCTGCACCACTGACTCCTGACCCCTGAACTCTGCACCACTGACTCCTGACCCCTGAAATCTGCACCACTGACTCCTGACCCCTGAAATCTGCACCACTGACTCCTGACCCCTGAACTCTGTGTCACTTATTCCTGACCCCTGAAATCTGTGTCACTTACCCCTGACCCCTGAACTCTGTGGCCCGGATTCAGAAAGCAGTTACGACAGCGTATCTCCAGATACGCCGTCGTAACTCTGAGTGCGGGCCGTCGCATCTCGGCGTCTGATTCATAGAATCAGACACGCCTCAATGTTGCCTAGATACGAGTGGCGTAAGTCTCCTACGCCGTCGTATCTTAGGGTGCAATAATTACGCTGACCGCTAGGGGCGCTTTCCTAGACTTCCGAGTCGAATATGCAAATTAGGTAGATACGCCGATTCAGAAACGTACGTCCGCCCGGCGCATTTTTTTTACGTCGTTTACGTAAGGCTTTTTCGAATAGGGCTTTCGCGTCGTTCGCGAATAGGGCTGTACTTAAGTTACGTTCACGTCTAAAGCATTGACGATTTGCGGCTTAATTTCGAACATGCGCACTGGGATTCTTTCACGAACGGCGCATGCGCCGTTCGAAAAAAACATCAAATACTTGGGGTCACAATTCATTTAAATAAAACACGCCCACATCATCCACATTTGAATTAGGCGGGCTTACACCGGACCACATACGTTACGCCGCCGTAACTTAGGGCGCAAATTCTTTCTGAATACGGAACTTGCGCCCTAATTTACGGCGGCGTAACGTATCTGAGATACGTTATGCCCGCCAAGAGATACACCATTGTATCCGAATCCGGGCCTGTGTCACATACTGCTGACCCCTGAAATCTGTATCACTTACTCCTGGCCCCTGAACTCTGTATCACTTACTCCTGGCCCCTGAACTCTGTGTCACTTACTCCTGACCCCTGAACTCTGTGTCACTTACTCCTGACCCCTGAACTATGTGTCACTTACTGATGACCTTTGAAATTTGTGTCACTTACTCCTGACCCCTGAAATCTGTATCGCTTACTTCTGACCTGTGAATTCTGTGTTGTTTACTTCTGACCTCCACACTCTGTATCATTTATACTGACCCCTGAACTCTAAATATTAGCACGTGTGCAATGTGCTCGGGCATGAGCATGAATCTGCACCGACCTTCTAGTGGTGGGGATCTGGTTTACCTTACAGTAATAGTGCAGGTTAGGCAGTGCCAGGCCGGCTTCATCTATAGGGAGTTATAGATTTCCCACAGAAAGGAGAGAATGGAATAGTGCGAAAAGTGTGGCTTTATATCCTTTGCAATATATTTCAATGAAGGATTTTGCGTCTGGAGTTTTCCTCTATAAGAGATGAAGAGCACCTGTGTGTTGGAGCCGCGTACAGAAAATGAGCCGTGTTGGCCAATCGGGACAATACACGCCGTTTTAATGGTTTCCATGATTTCTAGTGGTCACTCATAAAGAAAATCCGTCATTGGGCTCCCAGCTATGCGTTTGTACGCGGGCCAGGGAATTGTGCCGTTCCGTAAACAAAAAGAAAAATGCAGAGAACTGGCAGCGGCCGACTGGAATGGATGTCAGCAGCTGCACTGAGGAATTCATAGTGAAATATAAGGGGAATGTGGGATGACCAGCGCCGAGGATTCCATGTGGGAAAAACCTCAGGTGGAAATGTTGCGAAAAAAACTGAAAGGTCACCATGAACGATTGTTTGATAAACGGATAGAAGGAACTCCAGACTCATTTATAATCTGTGTGTAGCGCCTGGTTACTTCTGGGTTGCTGTTCCCTCCAGTGGCGGCTGGTGCTCAAAATTTTTGGGGGGGCGCAAACAAAAAAAATAAAGAAAAAAATTGCAGCCTCACTGTGCCATCAATTGTCACCACTGTGCCATGCCATCAAACGCAGCCACTGTGCCATGCCATCAAACGCAGCCACTGTGCCATCAATTTTCACCACTGTGCCATGCAACGCAGCCGCTGTGCCATCAATTGTCACCACTGTGCCATGCCATCAAACGCAGCCGCTGTGCCATCAATTGTCACCACTGTGCGATGCCATCAAACGCAGCCACTGTGCCATGCCATCAAACGCAGCCACTGTGCCATCAATTGTCACCACTGTGCCATGCAACGCAGCCGCTGTGCCATCAATTGTCACCACTGTGCCATGCCATCAAACGCAGCCGCTGTGCCATCAATTGTCACCACTGTGCCATGCCATCAAATGCAGCCACTGTGCCATCAATTGTCACCACTGTGCCATGCAACGCAGCCACTGTGCCATCAATTGTCACCACTGTGCCATGCCATCAAATGCAGTCTCTATGCCATCAATTCGCACCACTGTGCCATGCCATCAAACGCAGTCACTATGCCATGCCATCAAACGTAGTAACTGTGCCATGCCATCAAACGCAGCCACTGTGCCATGCCATCAAACACAGCCACTGTGCCATCAATTGTCACCACTGTGCCATGATATCAAACGCAGCCACTGTGCCCCTCAATTGTCACCACTGTGCCAATTGTCACCACTATGCCCTTTAATTGTCGTCACTGTGCCCATTGTTGCCACTGTCCATGTCACTGTGCCCTTTAATTGTTGCCACTGTGCCCATTGTCACCACTGTACCCATTGTCACCACTGTGCCTTTTGTCACCACTGTGCCTATTGAGAAAGATTTTCACTGCTCCAGGCCTTGTAGATGATCAGGGACGGTCGGATTACCAAGGTGCTGGCAATGCACGTAGCAATAGCAATGAGAAGAGGAAGATGGACAGCCGCACTCCGAAAAAACTTTTAAAAAGAAAGTTGTCTTTTATTGTCAAGCTGGAACATGTACAGTCAACGCAACCACAAAACAAGACAGCCGACGCGTTTCGCACTTAACTAGTGCTTAGCCACGCGTCGGCTGTCCTGTTTTGTGGTTGCGGTGACTGTACATGTTCCAGCTTGACAATAAAAGACAACTTTCTTTTTAAAAGTTTTTCCGGAGTGCGGCTGTCCATCTTCCTCTTCTCATTGCTATTACCACTGTGCCTATTGATGCCACTGTGCCCTTTGTCGCCACTGTGCCATTTGTCGCCACCTGCTGTGGGGGGGCTCTGATGAGGGACACCTGCTGTGGGGGGGCTCTGATGGGGGACACCTGCTGTGGGGGGCTCTGATGGGGGACACCTGCTGTGGGGGGGCTCTGATGGGGGACACCTGCTGTAGGGGGCTCTGATGGGGGACACCTGCTGTGGGGGGGCTCTGATGGGGGACACCTGCTGTGGGGGGCTCTGATGGGGGACACCTGCTGTAGGGGGCTCTGATGGGGGACACCTGCTGTGGAAGGGCTCTGATGGGGGACACCTGCTGTGGGGGGCTCTGATGGGGGACACCTGCTGTGGAAGGGCTCTGATGGGGGACACCTGCTGTAGGGGGCTCTGATGGGGGACACCTGCTGTGGGGGGCTCTGATGGGGGACACCTGCTGTGGGGGGCTCTGATGGGGGACACCTGCTGTGGGGGGCTCTGATGTGGGATACCTGCTGGGGGGGGCTCTGATGGGGGACACTAATGAAGACTTCTTAGAGGAGCATCTCTGTGTTTGAGTCGTAGCCATAGAAACATTTGTAAAGGGGAGGAGTTGGTAAGATGACCACGCCCATGTGGGAGCGCCAGCAATATTTTTGCACCCAGGCGTCTGTGACCCTAGGATCGGCCCTGGGGGAGGTGTTCTGTAGTCCAGTGATGATGACTAGGGATGTTAGTGATTGGGATTACATATACTTAAACAGTATGGAGCTCTCCTACGCTTGTCTTATTCTCTAAACCGCAACAAACGGCGAAGAAAGAGGGACCAGACAGGAACGCGTTTCCATAAAACAGTTGTTTTTTAATATTAAGAGGAGACTTAGAATGTACTTGATTCAATTCCCGGACAAAAAAAAAAAAAAAGTTTGCATTTCATTTTATGACCAGTCATGTTGCCAAATGGCGACTGATCTACCTATGGCCGCCGCGCTCTGGTCTGGAAGCCGCGTCTGCATTCTGCAAAGAAGATTTTTTTTACGATGGAGGGAAATAACACTTATGTGAAAA
The DNA here is from genome assembly GCF_905171775.1 of Rana temporaria. NCBI lineage: Eukaryota > Metazoa > Chordata > Amphibia > Anura > Ranidae > Rana > Rana temporaria. Next base: position 11,648,166 of record NC_053493.1, read on the forward strand.
TAATCCCCCACCCCCGCAGGCCCCGGGGCCACCGTTCTAAACACTGAATGGAAACTGCAAAAAAACGCAATTGCGAGTGTTATTAACTCCCAGAATCCTCAGTGGGGCCTGTAGATTTACATAGGCTGTGGAGTGCTGACAATGGTACGCGGTGGGGCCAGGGCCCGGGCGGGAAGGAGAGGGAGCTGTGGATGGGTTGTAGACAGAGACATGTTCCGGTCCAATAGACTCGCTCCGCATTCTTTCCTTCATTATTTGTACATTTGAGGCTTGAGCGCTTCTTTTGTGTTTGCTGGTGAGTTTTCTTCTTTCTTTCTTTTTTTCCTGGTTTTACTTCGCCAGAATTCACAGTTGTTTTTCAGCCTGTGAAGGATCAGTCAGCAGATGGAGGAGCAACACTTCTGTATTGGAGACGGAAAGAAGGAGAAGTAGGACATGGGATGGGCAGGATTGGAAGAAGAGCTGTAAGGAACATGGGAAGTGTACAAAAGAATCCCCCCTACTCCCAATCTGCCAGCACAGAACCCATGGCCAGCCCTACCATGTGTCCCGCTCAACGGAGGCCGCTCCTTACGCCTAATCCATGCGCCCGGCCCCTAATCTACATGCGGGGCGCCGGACGCATGGATTTCAATGTTTTGTTTTTTTAAAAAACACATAATTAGAGCCAGAGGCTCTAATTGGCTTCAAAAAGGGGTGGGCTTGGGGCGCAGAGCACTGCGCCCTGAGCCCACCCAGTTATGTGACAGTAGCAAATTAATATTCGCTATTGTCCTCCTGCTTCTCCTCCCGGCCAATCAGGAAGATATTAGTTGGTCGCTGACGGTGAAGAAAGGAAATGAGAGAAAGAAAAAAAGAGAGGAAGGAAGGAAGGAGGAAGGAAAGAATGAAGGAAGGAGGAAAAGAGAGAAATAAAGAAAGGAAGGTATGAAGGAAGGAGGAAAAGAAAGAAAGAAAGGAGGATGGAAGGAAGGAAGTAGGAAAAGAGAGAAAGAAAGAGAGAGGAAGGGCGTAAGGAAGTAAGGAGGAAAGAAAGTATGAAGGAAGGCGGGAAAGAAAGAAAGGAGGAAGGGAGAAAGGAAGGAGCAAAAGAGAGAAAGAAAGAAAGGAAGGAAGGAAGGAAGGAAGGAAGGAAGGAAAAGAGAGAAAGAAGAAAAGAAAGGAAGGAAAAGAGAGAGAGAGAGAGAGAGAGAGAGAGAGGAAGGAAGTAAGGAAGGAAAGTATGAAGGAAGGAGGAAAAGAAAGAAAGGAAGGGGGAAGGAAGGAGGAAAAGAGAGAAAGGAAGGAAGTGAGAGAGAGAGAGGAAGGAAGGAGGAAACAAAAGAGGAAGGAAGGAAGTAAGGAGGAAGGAAAGTATGAAGGAAGGAGGAAAAGAAAAAAAAGGAGGAAGGAGAAAAAGAGAGAAAGGAGGAAAGGAAGGAAGGAAGGAAGGAAGGAAGGAAAAAAGTGAAAGAAAGAAATGAAGGAATGAAAAGAGAGAAAGAAAGGAGGAAGGGAGGGGGAAGAAAAGAGGAAAAGAGAGAAAGGAAGGAAGGAAGAGAGAGAGGAAGGAAGGAGGAAACAAAAGAGAAAGGAGGAAGGGAGGAAGTAGGAAAAGAGAGAAAGAAGGAGAGAGGGAGGGAGTAAGGAGGAAGGAAAGTATGAAAGAAGGAGGAAAAGAAAAAAGGAGGAAGGAAGGAGCAAAAGAGAGATAGGAAGGAGGGAGGAAAAGAAAGAAAGGAGGAAGGGAGGAAAGAAGTAGGAAAGTATGAAGGAAGAAAGAAAAGAAAAATAGGAGGAAGGAGGGAGAAAAAGAGAGGAAGGAAAAGAATGAAAGAAGGAAAGGAAGGAAGGAAGGAAAAGAGAGAAAGAAAGAGAGAGAGGAAGGAAGTAAGGAAGGAAAGTATGAAGGAAGGAGAGGAAAGAAAAGAGAGATAGAAAGGAAGGAGGGAGGGAGGAAAAGAAAGAAAGGAGGAAGGGAGGAAGGAAGGAGCGAAAGAAAGGAAGGAAGGAAGTAGGAAAGTATGAAGGAAGAAAGAAAAGAAAAATAGGAGGAAGGAAGGAGAAAAAGAGAGAAAGGAAGGAAGGAAGGAAGGAAGGAAAAGAATGAAAGGAAGTCAGGAAGGAAAGGAGAGAAAGAGAGAGAGGAAGGAAGTAAGGAAGGAAAGTATGAAGGAAGGAGAGGAAAGAAAGAAAGAAAGAAAGAAAGAAAGAAAGAAAGAAAGAAAGAAAGAAAGAAAGAAAGAAAGAAAGAAAGGAGGAAGAAAGGAGGAAAGAAGGAAGGAAGGAAGGAAGAAAGAGAAAGAAAGAGAGCGAGAAAGGAAGGAAGGAAGGAAAGTATGAAGGAAGGAAGAAAAGAAAGAAAGAAAGGAGGAAGGAAGGAAGGAAGGAGGAAAAGAGAGAGAGAGAGAAAGAAAGAGAGAGAAGAAGGAATGAAGGGTCTAAACTAAGAAAGAAAGAAAAGAAGGATCACTGGGACTAAACTAGGATAAAGAAAGAAAGAAAGAGGGGAAAAAGGAAGGAAGGAAGGAAGGAAGGAAGGAAGGAAGAAAGGATGTGCTTATATTGCATAAAGAAGTTCAGAGACCCATTGATGAAATCAGTTGTGTGATTTTATTATAAGTGTGTTAATGAGGTGAAAGGAAAGAACCAGGAAGAGAAAAACATAAGTAATTAAAGCTTCAGATGTAAATCTTTCAGTAGCGAGTGATTAGAATTGGCGCTGTAGCTCCGGCCGATCACACTGCAGGACTTTGGAAACTCAGCAGATGAATTTGCGTTCTGCAGGTACAGCGGTTCTCTGTGATTGGTCGTGGCGGCGTTGGGTTAATGCGGTCCAGAGAAGTCTGCCTGCACCCAGAAACTCTCATGGTCTCACGATTTTCATTTTTAAACTTTAATCATTTTTCTTTCTTTTTTTCCCCCGGAATACCACAAGTGTCGTACTCGGCGCACTATTTCAGAATCACAGTCATGCGGTTTTCATTTGGCAATGCCACAAGAAGAAATGATTTTTGCGATAGCTCCAAATGGAAAACACATGGACAGAAAAGTGCCCGGGCTTCGCCTTCTCCCGGGGAACAATAGGCGCACGTTGTCGGCCGCTCTCTCACGGCTCTGCCGCTCTTTGGCATTTAAATTGAAGGCATTTCTGAAACCGATGCATTCGCTGTACGCTGCAATGTAAAGTTAAGGGATCAGATCTGGGTCTGGATGAGACGTCTTCAGGCCATACATTGGACTGTATATGCAGATTACAGAGGAATCCGTTAGCATGTTAGTATTGGAGCCGCTATTGCTGATGTGTTTTCTCTGGAGCTGCCATCCTCACCCTTGCATCACCAGCTGGTGAGCGCCTATCCAGGGCAATGGAAGGATAGATAAAGTGGACCTGTCAACAGCTGTACAAGTCTTCATAAAGAATCTCCTGGGCATGCCACAATATATCAGAAAATCCGCTCTTGGGTCCCACCCAGGGACATTGCCTAGGCTGAGATGATGTCATCATTCTGCTGCAGGTGGGAGGAAACATTTCCCCAGTCTCCCCTCCCCTAGTGATTAGATTGTACAGTGGAACCTCGGATTACGAGCATAATCCGTTCCAGTAGATCAAAGAAACAAAAAGCAGGGAAAGGGGGGGGGGGGGGGAGCACTCACATTTGCCACATCCGTAAATTTAGAAGACAAGAAAAAGGGGGGCAATTACGCAGGAAAAACGGCAATTGATGGTCGGATTTTGGAGGCAAGACGGGAATATATAAAAAAAATATACATTTTATTACACAATAGAAAATGTAACAATAAAGATAATAAAACCATATGGAATATATAGAGCCAGATTCACGTAGGACTTACGCCGACGTATCTCGAGATACGCCGCGTAAAGTCTAAATGTGCACCGTCGTATCTTTGCGCCGTACCCACAGAACTAGATACGCCTGAAAATAGGCTTCTTCCGGCCAACGTAATTTTCCTACGCCGGCATATCGTGGGCGCATATTTACGCACCTGGCGCACCCATTGATTTCCTATTCAAATATGCAAATGAGGGAGATATGCCGATTCACGAACGTAAGCGCGTTCGGCGCAGGCTACGCGCGGTGCACGCAAGTTGTACGTCCAGCCTAAAGTTACCCCTCATAAAGCAGGGGTAACTCTGCACCAGACTTGCACAGGTCAGCTGGAGAGTAGCTGCAGAGCCCCGTTACGGATGAGTTGAGCAACCACACTTGCAGGACAACACATCTGTATGCCAACATGCCAGGGGCAGCCGTGGTCATAGCAATACTACTGTGTCCACAGGCACGTAGGAGGGCACGGGAGAGGATATACCGCACGCGCATGAACGTCTTTGGCATGGGTGATTCGGAGGTGTATCGCATCTTCAAATTCAGCCCTGCTGCCATCCTGGAATTAGCCACAATCCTGCATGATGACATCACCAGCAAGACACACCACTCACATGCAGTGCAGCCACTGGTCAAGGTACTGGCAACACTGCATTTCCTTGCAAGTGGCTCGTTTCAGCGTACAAGTGGAGTCGTGTCTGGGATGTCACAAACCAGCATGAGCAGATGTGAGCACCAGGTTGTCCCCACAATCCTCAGACGCATGTCCCACCACTTCATCAAACCCACCCATGAGCATCTGCGGCAGAAGGCAATGACCGATTTCGACAGAATTGCCGGATTCCCACGCACCGTGGGGGCCATTGATTGCACACATGTGGCACTACGGCCCCCCGTGCCACAGAGCACATGTACCGCAATCGTAAGCATTGGCATTCCATCAACGCACAGGTGATAGCCGATGCCCAATGCCTCATATGGCACATCCGTGCCAAACACCCAGGGGCCAGCCACGACAGCTACATATACCGTCAAAGCAACATCCCAACGGAATTCGAACAAAATGTGTACAGGGACAGCTGGCTGGTTGGTGAGTGACATGGGTGTCAGGCATGACTGTCCGACCCCATGATGCACACATCACGAGGGGCACATGCACGACTAACATCCTCCTGTCTTTTCCCTTCCGGGTGACTCTGCATATGCACTTGGACCCCATCTCATGACTCCATTCCGGAATCCCCAAACCAGAGGAGAGAGAAAATACAATGCTGCACACATACGTACCCGTGCAGTGGTGGAACGCACATTTGGCCTCCTGAAGTCCCATTTCCGATGCCTGGATAAGTCCGGGGGGACCATGTTGTATTCCCTAAACTTCGTGTGCCAGATCATCGGTGCATGTTGCATGCTACACAACTACGCCATGAGAAAGGGCCTGGAGATTGACATACGTGATGACCTGACCCCCGAACCACACAGCCCCCCCTAACCGAGGCTACCCCGTCTGCTGAGGGAACAGCAGTCAGGAGATGCCTGGTGGTATCACACATAAACACACACATTCATCATGGCACAAGGAGAATGCACGCATGCACACCACTGTGGTCCCTAGCTCACACACACCACATCCACCTCACATTGGATTAGCCCAAGTCCACCATGCAGGACTTGGGAGCAGCAACGCCGCGCCAAGGCCCCAATGGTGTCGCTGTCCATTCATATCACATTCACACGGTCGTGGGGATAACTTCTCCCCGACGACCCAGGGTGACACACCTTACTGACAGGTATGTCACCCCCACATTCACACACCAGTCACACTGTAGCCTGCACTACTGACCGTGTGCAGTCATTATAAAATAAAAGGCTCTTCACCAGAGCATAAATAAAATAAAAGGCTCTTCACCAGAGCATAAAGAAACAAAAAGGGCAATCAATTGCCCTGGCGTGGGCTACGCCTGGTGCCCCGGCTCCTCAGTTGCCTGGGGGAGCCTCAGGTGGGGGGGCATCAGGAGCAGGCTCATCCTCAGGTCTGCCAGGTGCTGGCTGCCTGCCCTCCAACGCCAGGGCAATGCGGGTGAACACCGCGTTGGTCTCAGCCTGCATCCGCAGCTGGTGGGTGGTGGTTTGCTGCTGGTGGCGCCTCCTATGCTTCCTCTCCGCCGCGATGGCAGCACTATTGGCCTTTACAGCCACTGTCAGGCTCTTCACCTCTGTCACGAGGCATGATGTCGTGGCCTGCAGCTCAGCAACGCAGGTCACCACAGCTGCACAGTTCCCACTGATATCCTGCAGACTGTCGGGAATCTGTGCTGCGGATGCCAGGCTGTCTGCGACACGCCGCACGTCCCGGGTTACAGCACCCATATGTCGGGTCTGGTTGGCCTGATCCCTGGCCAGATTTTCCTGTATCGCTTCAGGAACACCCCTGGTTTTGCGGGTGGCCTTCCTGGGGGGCAGGAGAGGCTTGGGGCCGTGTATATGGGGAGGCCCTTGAGGAGCTTCCCCTGATGGTGGAGGATGGTGAGGGTCTTTCCCTGATGGGGGAGGAGGGTGAGGGTCTTCCCATGATGGGGGAAGAGGTTTGGGAGAGTCCAGGGATGATGGGAGCCTCCTCAACGAGGTAGACCACTTCCTCCAGGTTCCCATGCTCCTCCACTACTTCTTCAAGAGGTGAGGTGTGGGCACTCTCATCTCTGGGTGGCGTGGGTCACCCAGCAGCCAACGACGGCCCAGCTCCCTCCAGCACATCTGTGGATGACACAAAACATTCACATGTTGGTGGACCCACACACTTGTCACATATTCCCTTCCACCCCCTCACATGCTACACACCGTATAGGAGCTAAAACACACTTACCTGACCTCAAGGACTGGTCACCGGAGTCGAATCCCTCCATGTCCTCCACCTGCTCACGCTGCAAACATTCAGCAATGATCTCCTCCTCAGGTGTCAACCGCAGCGATGAGGCTGGTCCTCCTCCCGTGCCCCTGGCATGCTTCCTTATTAGGGCCAGCTTCTCACGGACCTGACGTCTCAGGTCATTTATTTTCTTTTGAACATCCTCGGGGGTCCTGATCGCATTTCCCACAGCACTGACCTGCAGGCTGAGCTCCCCCAGGATCTCCTTCTTCCGTGCACTGCTGGTCTGGGAACTGAGGGCACCATGAAGGTATTTATCATGTTTGGCTATCCCTGCAATAATGATAGCCTTCTACTCCTTGGAGAAGTTTTTCTTCCGCCATCGCTCTGCAAAAATAGCTTGCTTCAGGGGGGGAAAAAAGCAGCATGTACTTTTGCGCCGGACGGGCGCATGTCTGGGCGTATTTATGCGTTCGGCGTAAGCCGGTGGGCCGGCGTATCCCAGGAAGTTGTCCCTACAGATATCAAATGGGACCCAGTTTTATATTTGATAAGGGTCAGTATGGATATCACGGTCGACTCCAGTTATATCTTTGATGAGGGTCAGTATGGATGTCACGGTGGACCCCAGTTTTATCTTTGATAAGGGTCAGTATGGATATCAAGAGGGACCACAGTTTTATCTTTGATGAGGGTCAGTATGGATATCAAGGGGGACCTCAGTTTTATCTTTGATGAGGGTCAATAAAGATTTCAAGGGGGACCCCATGAAAACTAAACACAGAAAAATGCATGGTGTTCCCCCAAAAATCTACTTCAAACTTTGATCTGAGCATGCAGCCTGCCTTATACCCTCCTGAGCCATACCAGGCCACATGACCTTAACATGAAGGAGTAGCTTGCCAGGGAGGACCCACCGGCAAAACACTTTTAGTCCATGTTGATGATGACAAGGGCCTCTTCTCCACAACCCTGGCCTGTTGGTTGTGGGGGGTCTGTGAATGTGGGGGGGTGGGCTTATCAGAATATGAAAGTTCCATTTAAGAAATAATAAGAAGGGCCCCAGGTACCTGTCCCCTCTATGTGAATATGTGAATAAGAGAGGGACACATTGCCCCAACTCATTCGTAAAAAATAATAATCCAGTGATGTAAATCCATCATCAGTTGTGTTGTCCAGTGATGGAGATCCACGTCTTTCACAATTAACGAAGCACACTGACCCGCCCAAAGGATAAAAACACACTGACCAATGGATGCCTTTGATCGCCGTCACTCACTCATATTTGGTCAGTAATATCACCGGGGATCCCCAATTTGAGGTAAGGGTCTGATATAGATTGGGGGGGGGGGGGGGGGCCCATTTCATTTTTCTTTTTTTATGGGGTTCGGCTTAAAATCTATATCAGATCTCAATAGCTTGGTATGAATTTGAGGGGGGGCCCCAAATTTACTTTATTTTTCCTTTACATTGACCTGTGAGCCAGGAATCCAAGGCTGACAGCTGAATATACCGAGCAGAGATGAGTCCCAGGCTGTCAGGATCCCGACAGCTCCCACATGGCCTTCTTTAATGTTGATTGGACCCCCCCATGCAATTTTGCTCTCCACCTGCTCTGAGACATACAATAAATATCAGCTAGAATTAAAATCAGTTTACTGTATCAGATCAGGCAGTGATTGCGATTGGTTGCCAGAGGTTACAGCATATCATTACCACTTACTGACTGGTTGCTAGAGGTTACAGCACACATTATGGCTCACTGATTAGTTGCTAGAGGTTACAGCACATGATTTCTTCTTGTTGATTGGTTGCTAGAGGCTACTGTACAGTAATACTGCCCACTGATTGGTTGCTAGAGGTTACAGCACATCATCTCTTCACTGCAGAGGGGCATGATATACATATGAATGCCGCCTTTATTTACATATGAATGCTGCCGACCTCAGCTATTTACATATGAATGCTCCCCATATTTATGACGGTTATATACATGTAAACACAGGGGCCCGGATTCAGAAACAAGATACGACGGTGTATCTCCTGATACGCCGTCGTATCTCTGAGTCCGGCCGTCGTATCTATGCGACTGATTCAGAGAATCAGTTACGCATAGATATCCCTAAGATCCGACTGGTGTAAGTGTCTTACACCGGTGTATCTTAGGCTGCATAATCACGCTGGCCGCTAGGTGGCGCTTCCGTATAGTTACGCAAGGAATATGCAAATTAGGTATTTACGCCGATTCAGAAACGTACGTCCCGCCCGCGCATTTTTTTACGCCATTTACGTTAGGCTTTTTTCGGCGTATAGTTACCCCTGCTATATGAGGCGTAGCTAATGTTAAGTATTGCCGTCGTTCCCGCGCCGAGTTTTGAAAATTTTACGTAATTTGCGTAAGTCGTTCGCAAATAGGGCTGGACTTCATTTACGTTCACGTCTAATCCAATACGTCCTTGCGGCGTACTTTGGAGCAATGCACACTGGGATATTTTATAGACGGTGCATGCGCCGTTCAAAAAAAACTTCAAAAACGCTGGGTCAAGTAAAATTTTAATAAAACACGCCCCCAACATCTCCATTTGAATTAGGTGGGCTTACGCCGCAACACATACGTTACGCCGCCGTAACTAAGGGCGCAAGTTCTTTCTGAATACGGAACTTGCGCCCAAAGTTACAGCGGGCATCTTTCTGAACCTGGCCCACGGTATGCAGGTGAGTCATCTGTACACAACAATGGGGCAGAGCTGGGCAGCATTAGTAGCAGCACTTCACACTGAGGTATCAGGACACGGCACAAGACTAAAACTTCAAGGGACAAGGGAATTTAAACTGGGATAGTTGGCAAGTATGAGGCAGCTGCTTTGGGCCCCACAACAATGACAGGGCCCAGGGCAGCTGCCCTTTTTTCCCTGTCTTAAAAAAGGCCCTGGCTCCCCAACAACCAGGAGCCCTGAGCAGGAACCCCACTGCGTCCAAAGTCAATATTTAGTGAGTTCAGTGGTGCTGAAATATGATCTGTTAGGCACCGTACACACGACCAAACATGTATGCTGAAACTGGTCCGCGGACCAGTTTCAGCATACATGTTTGGTTGTGTGTAGGCGCGAGCGGGCCGAATTCCAGCAAACATTTGCCCGCCGGGCCTTTTCCCAGCAGACAAATATTCCTGGACTTGTTTTAAAACCGTCCGCTGGAATCCTGCCCGCTCGGACATGTACGGTCGTCAGTACAGACCTACCGTACATGTCCAGGTGCCCGCCGTCCCTCGCATGCATCGAATGACTTCGACGCATGCGTGGAAGCCTTTAAATGGCAGGCCCGCCCACTTCGCCGCGTCATCGCCGCGTAATTTTTGCGGCGACGACGCGGACACGCCCCGCGAATTGTTTACGCGCGGACTTCTGTACGATGGTTAGTACAGCCATCGTACAGAAGCCCTTTAGCAGACATGTACGGTGAAAACGGTCCGACGGACCGCTTTCATCGTACATGTTTGCCCGTGTGTACCGGGCCTTAGTGTTGTAGAAATCTCTTTATAATGTGGCACCCTCTAGTGTTAGTGTAGGAACATTTTAATTTATGGCCATAGGTGTGCACAGCCTATTGCATTAGGGTGTGCACCCCAAAGCTCCAACACATATGCATTTGAAATATTTACTGGCCTCTTCCCCACTCTCCATCCTGAAACAATGGGATGAAGAGGGGAGCACATGGGGACCCGGGCAACAGAAGGAAGAGTAACAGGGAAAAGAGGGGTGGTATATATTAGTATCGATCCCCTATATTTTCTTCCTGTAGCAGCTGAATGTTGACAAAAAGGTAGGAGGAGGAGAAGCCTACTTTCAGCTGCTGCAGGCGGAAAATACAAATCGGTTCCACTAAATTCCACCCCCCGCCACCTCTCCTGTCCAGGTTCTGAGGGTTGGCAAGAAAGGATTGCGGTTTACTTGTCACCTGCCCACCATTGACAGGTTGCCAACCCCAGGATTAAGGTGTGCCCAGGCACACCCCTTGCGCACGCCTATGTTTATGGCTCGTGGTGACTGCGTGAGTCTGTAAATATGTCAGCATACTGTAGATCAGGCTGGAAGACTCTATAGGGCAGGTCTCTGGTACCTCCCCCTGACTCTAGAGGCTTGGAGAAGCTTCTGGAAGTTAGTGGGCGGAGGCCAGGAGGTCCTGATCTGCATACTTGAGGCAATCTGCCCAATCCCCAGGCAGAGGGCCTGGCAGGGTTGCTGGGTCAGCCCTTAATATGGGAGAGCCAGACTAGCAGGGAAGTCGGGTGGGGGATGGAGTGCTGAGGAGGCTGTCAGTGGCCTCGGAGGGGGCTGCTGGAACTGCGGGGGGCTCTGTGTCAAGGTCGGGGCGCGGGCTGGCTTCCCGTTGCAGCTGGAGGTTTGGCTCAGTTGAACGCCCATTTAGTAAATCCATTTTTAACATTGGTTCGCACCAAACCGGCAGCTCGTTCCTACATGGACCCACCGGCAAAGATATTTTTCCAAAAATCCCAACTATGAAAATGCTACAAAAATCCCAACTATGAAAATGCTACAAAAATCTGGACATTTTCTTTACATTTTTTGTGGTTTACACTGACGGCCGGCGGGTCCTGGACTGTGTCACAGTCTCAAGGATCAAAAAAAAAAATTTGTGCTGCGCTTTTTTTTTTTTTTTTTGCGTTGTCATTGCTGTTATTTATCAAACTGTTCTTTAATGTAAATATAAAACATGAAAAATTTGACCCTAGTAATGAGAAAAATCAATGTTATAAATCATTCTGGGGAATCATGCAAATAAACGCATTCAGCTGCATAATAATAATAATAATACTAACAATGGTAATAAAAATTCCTTAAGAAAAGCGCTCTTGGACATGCACCAAGTCACTAACTAAAGGCAGAGTTCAGCCAATGGTCTCCGTATCTGTGTTGATGTTGAACCCTCTCATTCTATTTCTGTAATACAGTCAGGTTGTATAAATAGTATTAAATATGCCTTTTTTTTTTTTACTTTTTCTTTTATCTATCGCATGCCAAATCGCCAGCTTTTGCCAGCAATGGCATCACCCGGATCGGTACGAGGCCGCATTTGCCGCGCCGATTCCCAAAAGTCGTTTTTGAACAGCCTTTGGCGACTTCGGGGTGCGATTTCAGTAGACACCCTCACAGATGTCTCTGAAATCGGGACTCACATGCGGGAATGAAACGGTGTGAGTTCAGCTGAACCCGCGCCATTTCATTCCTGCTGTCAGTGTGAACCTGGGCTTAATCAACAGGAAAGCAAGTTGATTAGAGCAATGTTAAGTGAGATGTGTGGAGCCTAGGGAGTTTGTGCATGAGGATCGACTCTGGTCCGGTCTGACTCTCCTATGTGCTGACAGCACAGGGTATTATAAAATTATTATTATTATTATTATTATTATTATTATTATTATTATTATTGTTGTTGTTGTTAATATTATTGTTAGATTAGTTATTGTTATTAAAATTATTATTTTAAGTGTGTGTAAGGGCCGCAGTCCGACTCTCCTATGTGCTGGCAGCAAATGGTTTTTTAAAACACTAATAATAATTGCTATTATTATTATTAACATTTTTATTATTATATGTGTTATTGCTATTAAAATAATATAATAATATTAATAATAATAATAATAATAATAATTATAATAATAATAATTATTATTATTATTATTATTAGTGGCCCAGATTCAGAGAGCAATTGCGTCTGCGTTTACTTGCCCCGGCGTATCGAATGCTCCTGATTCAGGAACCTCGATAATTGTATTATTATTATTATTATTATTAATAGTAGTAGTAGTAGTAGTAGTAGTAGTATATTTGTTATTGTTACAATTATTTAAATTATTACTAGTGTGAGGGTTGCATTTCATTCCGACTCTCCTATGTGAAAACACTAACAATGATAATAAAAACAATAATTCAATTTTTTTTTTATTAGTAGTAGTTGAGATAGCACTATATTTGTTACTGTTACAATTAATAAAATTATTATTATTACTAGTGTATAAGGGCCATGTTCCAGTCTGACTCTGACAAGGTATTTTAAAACAATAATAATAATCATTATTATTAGTGGCCCAGATTCAAGAAGCACTTGCGCCCGCGCAACCATAGGTTACGCAGCGCAAGTGCTTACTTGCTCCGGTGTAACGAGTGCTCCTGATTCAGGAACCTCGTTACACCGGCTGCAGGCTAAAATCTGCGCGACATAAGGCTCTTATGCCTCGCAGATTTTAGGCTGCATTCTTGCGGGGGCCGCTAGGGGGCGCTCCCATTGTGTATCAGCGTGTAGTATGCAAATTGCATACTACCACTGATTCACAAGCTTGCGCGGGCCCCGCGCAAGCCAGGTACGGAGTTTCCGTACGGCTACTTTTAGCGCAAGGCTGCCCCTTCTAATAGTAGGGGCAGCCAATGCTAAAGTATAGCCGGCCTTCCCGCGCCGTGAAATTTGAATTTCACGGCGTTTGCGTAAGTGAAACGTGAATGGCGCTGGACGCCATTCACGTTCACTTAGAAGCAAATGACGTCCTTGCGACGTCATTTGCCGCAATGCACGTCGGGAAAGTTTCCCGACGGAGCATGCGCTGTACGCTCGGCGCGGGAGCGCGCCTAATTTAAATGATTCCCGCCCCCGGCGGGATCATTTAACTTGCGCGCGCTTACGCCGGGCAAATTTGCCGGCGCGCCCTCGCAATTCGCAATTCCGTGAATCGAGGGCAGCGCAAAATATTTGCGGGGGCGCAGGGCAAAATCGTTGCCCTGCTCCCCCGCAAATATCGCGCAATTCTACTTGAATCTGGGCCCTTATTATTTAGTATGTGTGAGCGCCACAGTCTTACTCTCCCATGTGCTGGCAGCATAATGTATTTTAAAACACTACTACTAATAAAAGTAATAATAATTGTTATTGTTATAATAATAATAATAATAATAATAATAATAAAAAATATTATTATTATTATTAGTAGTAGTAGTAGTAGTAGTAGTAGTAATTATTATTATTACTAGTGGATAAGGCCCCATTCACACGAGGCGGACTCCGTTCCTATGTAGTCCGCCTGCTCCCGTCGGCTCAGCGGGAAATCAGTCCGCAGATCTCACTGAGCGGGGAGGGGCTTGTCGAGCACCGCTGTCTCCTATGGAAAGATCTGATGAAAACGGACAGCATGTCCGTTTTCATCAGATCTTACCCTAACCGATCCGCATGGACGGATGGGGACGTGGCCCCCCATACATCTGTTTTTAGCGGATCGGATAGGGTCGGATGTCAGCGGGCATGTCTCCGCTGACATCCGATGCTCCATAGGGATGCATGGAGCGGCCGTTCAGGTCCGCCGCCAAAACTGACAGATCTGGGGGTCCCCTTTGTTAATGGCCATCGTTCCCGCGTCAAATTTTGAAAATTTTACGTTGTTTGCGTAAGTCGTTCGCGAATAGGGCTGGACGTCATTTACGTTCACGTCGATTCCAATACGTCCTTGCGCCGTACTTTGGCGCAATGCACACTGGGATATTTTACAGCCGTTCAAAAAAAACGTGAAAAACACGGGGTCAAGTCAAATTTAAATACAACACGCCCCCAACATCTCCATTTGAATTACGCGGCCTTACGCCGCAACACATACGTTAAGCCGCCGTAAATAAGGGAGCAAGTTCTTTCTGAATACAGAACTTGCGCCCAAAGTTACAGCGGCCTAACGTATCGGAGATACGTTACGCCGGAAGAAAGATACGCTCAGGTATCTGAATCCGGCCCAGTATGTATACATATATATATATATACACATATATACACTGTGCAAAATTATAAGCGCAACACTTTTGTGTTTGCCCCTATTTATCATGAGCCGAACTTCAAGATCTACGACTTTTTCTAAGTACACACAAGGCCTATGTCTCCCAAATATTGGGCCAGATTCACAACCACAGGGCGCAACGTAACTTTTGGGATTTAAGTTACACCGCCGCAAATTACACAAGTTAGTGCCGATCCACAAAGCACTTACCTGGAAATTTGCGTCGGTGTATCCTAAATCCGGCCGGCGCAAGGCGGGCCAATTCAAATGGGGCGAGTGAATCGCGACGGGTAAAAAAAACTTGCGGCGGGAAAAAAAGAGATGCGCCGGGAAAAAAATGTTTTTTTTTAAAAAATCCAAAGCGCCGCGGGAAAGACGGGTATACTTTTACATGGTGTACTAACTTTACACTTTGTAAAAGTAGCCCTATCTTTGCGACGGCAAACTAACACTTACGGCGACTTAACGAAGGGAAAACCCTTCGTGGATCTCCGTAAGTGCTAATTTGCATACCCGACGCTGGATTTCGACGAGAAATGCCCCCAGCGGCGGCCGCGGTACTGCATCCTAAGATCCGACAGTGTAAGTCCATTACACCTGTCGGATCTTAGGACTAGCTATGCGTAACTGATTCTATGAATCAGCCGCATAGTTAGAAACAGAGATACGACGGCGTATCAGCAGATACGCCGTCGTATCTAGTTTGTGAATCTGGCCCATTGTTCACAAATCTGTCTAAGCCCAGGTTCACACTGGGCTGCGGGAGTGAAGCCGTGCAAGTTCAGCTGGACTCGCACGATTTCACTCCCACTGGCAGTCCCGATTTCGGCCGCGATTTCAGAGACATCTGTGCAGGTTTCTGCACAGATGTCATGTAAATCGCGGCCCGAAATCGCAAAAAGTAGTACGGGAACTTGAAATCGGTGCAGTGCCGCAGATGCGGCGTCGCACCAATTAGGATGGTGCCATTGGTGAAAATTGCCGGCAAATGCTGCCGATTTTAGATGCGACTTGACATCTCAAATCGCATCTCAAATCGTACCAGTGTGAACCAGGCCTAAATCTGTGTTGGTGAGCACTTCTCCTTTGCCAAAATAATCCATCCACCTCACAGGTGTGCCATATCAAGATGATGATTAGACAGCATGATTATTGAGAAGAACGTCCTTCCTATGTACAGAGAAAAGATCCTGGACTGCTCTCCTTGCTAGAAACACCCAGGGCCAGATCCACGTAGCGAATCGTAATTTTAGTCCATTAACGCTACGCCGCCGCAACTTTGAGAGGCAAGTGCTGTATTCACAA
Source organism: Rana temporaria (assembly GCF_905171775.1). Lineage (NCBI taxonomy): Eukaryota > Metazoa > Chordata > Amphibia > Anura > Ranidae > Rana > Rana temporaria. Next base: position 11,663,992 of record NC_053493.1, read on the forward strand.
AGCACTTGCCTCTAAAGTTACGGCGGCGTAGCGTAAATCTTCCGGCGTAAGGGCACGGAATTCAAATGTTAAAGATGTGGGTGTGTTTTATGTTAATTTTACTTGACCCGACGTAAATGACGTTTTTTCTGAACGGCGCATGCGCTGTCTGTGGGGGTATCCCAGTGCGCATGCTCGAAATTAACCCGCAACAAGCCAATGCTTACGACGTGTACGTCATTCTACGCAAAGCCCTATTCGCGAACGACTTACGCAAACAACGTAAAATTTTCAAGATTTGACACGGGAACGACGTCCATACTTAACATAGGATACGCCTCATATAGCAGGGGGAACTATACGCCGAAAAAAGCTTTACGGAAACGACGTAAAAAAATGCGCCGGCCGGACGTACGTTCGTGGATCGCCGTATCTGGCACGTCACGCTCCCCGAAGACAGCCGGAGTAGGTCTCGGCTCTTCACGGCGCCTGCGCACAGGCTATGCGCAGGCGCCGTGAAGAGCCAAGCCTATTTCGGCTATTTCCGGAGAAGCGTGGCGCGCCAGAGCCGGCCATCAATCACTTTCCGTCTGGATTGGAACGCCCATTCCCCGTGGGCAGTAGGAATCGTCTAGGTAGGATTAAACAGTGAGTACGGGGATAAAAAATGTAAGACCGGCATACTGTAGCTCGCGCTACGATGCCGAATTTTATGCTAGAATAAAATTATTTTTTTTTTTTTTAATAGGGTGAACCCCCGCTTTAACACAGAGCCCCCCAGTCCCAGCAGCCCCCTCCGAGGCCACCAACAGCCTCCTCAGCTCTCCATCTTCCACCCGACTTCCCTGCTAGTCTGGCTCTCCCATATTAAGGGCTAACCCAGCAACCCTGCCAGGCCCTCTGCCTAAGGATTGGGCAGATTGCCTCAAGTATGCAGATCAGGACCTCCTGGCCTCCGCCCACTAACTTCCAGAAGCATCTCCAAGCCTCTAGAGTCAGGGGGAGGTACCAGAGACCTGCCCTGTAGAGCCTTCCAACCTAGGGTGACCACATTTCCAAACTACCATTCAGGGACACCCCCCCCTTCCCAAAAACCAGCTTGTGCTGTAACGAATCACAGCACAGGCAGAAGCAGGGGGCAGGGATTGTGCTCTTCCAGGCATTCCCGGGCAGGACAAGTACTGTTAGTGAGTAAAGCAGTGATGGGGCGGCCTTTTTTGGGGGCATCAGAATAGCCCGGGGGGGGGGGGTAGCTGTGTCAGTTTTATTCCAGGACACTGTATTGTCCTGGAATAAAGGTGCCCGGGACAGACTTGCAAAATACGGGACTGTCCCGGGCAATCCGGGATATGTGGTCACCCTATTCCGACCTGATCTACAGTAACCTGACCTAATTACAGACTCACACAGTCACCATGAGCCATAAACTTACATTTTCCTACACTAACACTAGAGGGTGCCACATTATAAAGAGATTTCTACAACACTAACAGGTCGTATTCCAGAACCATGGAACTCACTAAATATTGATTTTGGACGCAGTGGGGTTGGTTTGCTAAAACTGTAGCACTCAGAACATGATGCATTGGTGCAGGGTAGCCAATCAGCTTCTAACTTTAGATTGTTCAATGAAGCTTTGACCTGTGGCGGTGCGTCCATAGGGACGCAGGAGCGCCGCCCCCTCTGGCTCGCTCACAGCCAGTAAAATATACAGATTCATACACTGTATGAATCTGTATATTTTCACCGCTGCCGCCCACTATTCAGCTGACCAGACATTGAGCGCCGGTCAGCTGAATAGCGGCAACTGACTGGCTGTGTGGAAGTGCCTATCAGGGCCAGCGGCTGAAGCGTCATCGAGGGCGGGATGAGGGACATCGAGGGACGTAAAAGCCATAAAGGTAAGTGCCAGGGAGGGTACTGGGCACGCTGGCTACAAGTGGGGGCACAGTGGCTACAAGTGGGGGCACAGTGGTGACAATTGGGGTCACAGTGGCAACAATTGGGGGCACAGTGGCTACAATTGGGGGCACAGTGGTGACAATTGGGGGCACAGTGGTGACAATTGGGGGCACAGTGGCAACAATTGGGGGCACAGTGGCAACAATTGGGGGCACAGTGGCAACAATTGGGGGCACAGTGGCGACAATTGGGGGCACAGTGGCAACAATTGGGGGCACAGTGGCGACAATTGGGGGCACAGTGGCTGTGTTTGATGGCATAGTGGTGACAATTGATGGTACAGTAGCTGTGTTTGATGGCATGGCACAGTGGCTATGTTTTGATGGCATGGCACGGTGGCTGCGTTTTGATGGCATGGAACAGTGGCTGCGTTTTGATGGCACAGTGACTGCATGTGATGGCATGGCACAGTGGTGACAATTGATAGGTACAGTGAGGCTGCAATTGTTTTTTTTTTTTTTTTTTTCGTTTGCGCCCCCCCAAAAATTTTGAGCACCAGCCGCCACTGGCTTTGACAATAAAAGTTGGAAGCTGATTGGTTTCTACGCAGAGCTGCACCAGATTTTGCACTCTCCAGTTTTAGTAAATTTCCCCCAAAGTGGCACCATGCCAAGTATATATTTCTCAGGCTCACTTAAATTATCCTGTGGTTTCTCTGCAGCAGATTTTTCCTTGTTTTTTTATTTTATTGGGACTTTCTGAGCCGGCGTGGTTGGGCACAGATCGGGCGGCTCCGTCTTAGCCTTTGATCTGAAGGCTGAACGTGTCTAATCTGTAAAAGAGCATCAAGACTGGGAGTTTTCCTTCCACTCCCTGTGGCTGGAGCTGAGAACCTCCACATCGGATGGGCTGGAGAGCGCCAAAATCTCCTTGTAATATTTTATCAAAGTACTCTGTAAAGTAAAACTCAAGTGGTTATAGAAAAAAAAATGATTACGTTTGATTCTCAACCATTTTGTAAATTGTTAAAAATAGACCCTTGCTAATTCTGATATCATGGAATTGCCGTCACATTTCCATTTCTCCTTCTTGGAGCTAGAACAATATTTACCTTGAAGATAGGATTTCCCACAATCATCATCCCGCGTTCCTGTAATTGGCCCATTCCCTGTCCCAGGAGTCAGCAGTCTGTACAAAGAATATGGAATCTGAAGGGATTGTCATTAAATATATTGTGATGGAAGATCGTGTTATTAAAGTAAAGGTTCAAATATGAACTTAGAATTCATATTCTGTTTTAAAATACCACCAGGAAGACCTTCCTCACAATCTACACAACAGGTGCTGACAGGTTTTGTGGAACTCCTTGAATAACAATGTTTAACCTTTCCTTTTCCTTTCCTTTTCCTTTCCTTTCCTTTCCTTTTCCTTTCCCTTTCTCTTTGCTTTTTTCCCTTTTCATTTTCCTTTCCTTTCCCTTCCTATCATTTCGTTTCCTTTTCCTTTCCCTTGCATTACTTTAATCATTTTCCTTTCCCCTTCATTTATTTACCCATTTTCCTTCCCTTTTCCCCTCCTTTTCTCTTTGCCTTCTTCTTCCATTTCCTTTCCTTTTTCTTTCCTTTCCATTTCCCTTGCATTACTTTACTCCTTTTCATTTCCCCTTCATTACTTTACCCATTTTCCTTCCCTTTTCCTTTTTTTTTCTCTTTGTTTTTTTCCCTTTTCATTTTCCTTCCCTTTCCCATCATTTCCTTTACTTTTCCTTTTCCCTTGCATTACTTAACTCCTTTTCCTTTCCCCTTCATTAATTTACCCCTTTTCTCTTTGCCTTTTTCTTCCCTTTACCTTTCCTTTTCTTTCCCTTTCCTTTTCATTACATTACCCCTTTTCTTTCCCTTTTCTTTCCCTTTTCTTTCCCTTTTCCCTTTGCCTTTACCTTTTCCTTACTGTACCCCTTTCCCTTCACTTTCCCCTACTTTTCTCTTTGCCTTTTCCTTTCCTTTTCCCTTTCTCTTTGCTTTTTTCCCTTTTCATTTTCCTTTCCTTTCCCTTTCCTATCATTTCCTTTCCTTTGCATTACTTTAATCCTTTTCCTTTACCCCTACATTTATTTGCCCATTTTCCTTCCATTTTCCCCTCCTTTTCTCTTTGCCTTCTTCCATTTTCCTTTCCTTTTTCTTTTCTTTCCATTTCCCTTGCATTACTTTACTCCTTTTCATTTCCCCTTCATTAATTTACCCCTTTTCCTTCCCTTTTCTTTTTGCCTTTTTCTTCCCTTTTCCTTTCCTTACCTTTCCCTTTCTTTCCCTTTCCCTTTCATTATATTATCCCTTTTCTTTCCCTTTTCCCCTCTTTTCTCTTTGCCTTTACCTTTTTCTTACTGTACCGCTTTCCCTTCACTTTCCCCTACTTTTCTCTTTGCCTTTTCCTTTCCTTTTCCCTTTCTCTTTGCTTTTTTCCCTTTTCATTTTCCTTTCCCTTTCCTATCATTTACTTTCCCTTGCATTACGTTAATCCTTTTTCTTTCCCCTTACATTTATTTACCCATTTTCCTTCAATTTTCCCCTCCTTTTCTCTTTGCCTTCTTCTTCCATTTTCCTTTCCTTTTTCTTTTCTTTCCATTTCCCATGCATTACTTTACTCCTTTTCATTTCCCCTTCATTACTTTACCCATTTTCCTTCCCTTTTCCTCTCCTTTTCTCTTTGCTTTTTTCCCTTTTCATTTTCCTTTCCTTTCTCTTTCCCATCATTTCCTTTATCTTTCCTTTTCCTTTCCCTTGCATTACTTTACTCCTTTTCCTTTCCCCTTCATTAATTTACCCCTTTTCCTTCCCTTTTCTCTTTGCCTTTTTCTTCCCTTTTCCTTTCCTTACCTTTCCTTTTCTTTCCCTTTCATTACATTACCCCTTTTCTTTCCCCTTTCCCCTCTTTTTCACTTTGCCTTTACCTTTTCCTTACTGTACCCCTTTCCCTTCACTTTCCCCTACTTTTCTCTTTGCCTTTTTCCTTTCCCTTTCCTTTCATTCTCTTTGCTTTTTTCACTTTTCATTTTCCTTTCCCTTTCCTATCATTTCCTTTCCCTTGCATTACTTTAATCCTTTTCCTTTCCCCTTACATTTATTTACCCATTTTCCTTCCATTTTCCCCTTCTTTTCTCTTTGCCTTCTTCTTCCATTTTCCTTTCCTTTTTCTTTCCTTTCCATTTCCCTTGCATTACTTTACTCCTTTTCATTTCCCCTTTATTACTTTACCAATTTTCCTTCCCTTTTCCTCTCCTTTTCTCTTTGCTTTTTTCCCTTTTCATTTTCCTTTCCCTTTCCGATCATTTCCTTTACCTTTCCTTTTCCTTTCCCTTGCATTACTTTACTCCTTTTCCTTTCCCCTTCATTAATTTACCCCTTTTCCTTCCCTTTTCTCTTTGCCTTTTTCTTCCCTTTTCCTTTCCTTTCCTTTCCTTTTCTTTCCCTTTCCCTTTCATTACATTACCCATTTTCTTTCCCCTTCCCCTCGTATTCTCTTTGCCTTTACCTTTTCCTTACTGTACCCCTTTCCCTTCACTTTCCCCTACTTTTGCCTTTTTCCTTTTCCTTTCCTTTCCTTTCATTTCCTTTTCCTTTCCTTTCCTTTGCTTTTTCTTTCCCTTTTCCTTTCCTTTCCTCTTTTATTCCCTTTCCATTTCCCTTGAAAGGGAAAGGAAAAAGGAAAGGAATGAGAAGGAAAAGGGAAAAAGGAAGGGAAAGGAAGGAAACGGGAAAGAAAAGCAAGAAAATAATTTTGCTTTTTTTCCCGTTTCCTTCCTTTCCCTTCCTTTTTCCTATTTCCTTTCCATCCCCTTTTCCTTTCCCTTTCATTACTGTACCCCTTTTCCCTTCACTTTCCCTTACTTTTCTCTTTGCCTTTTTTCTTTTCCTTTCCTTTTATTTCATTTTCTTTCCTTTCATTTTCTTTTTCTTTCCTTTCATTTCCTTTTTTTTTCCCCTTTTCCTTTCCTCTTTCTTTCCCTTTCCATTTCCCTTGAAAGGGAAAGGAAAAAGCAAAGGAATGGAAAGGAAAAGGGAAAACGTAAGGGAAAGGAAGGAAATGGGAAAGAAAAGCAAGAAAATAATTGTGCTTTTCTTTCCCGTTTCCTTCCTTGCCCTTCCTTTTTCCCTTTTCCTTTCCTTTTTCCTTTCCCTTTCATTACTGTACCCCTTTCCCTTCACCTCTCCCCTACTTTTCTTTTTGCCTTTTCATTTCCCTTTCCTTTCTCCTTCCTTTCCTTTTCCTTTCTCTTTTATTACTTTACCCCTTTTCCTGCCCCTTTTCCCTCCTTTTCTCTTTGAATAAACAAAAGTGTAGCGCCTATAAGGAACTCACAATGATGGGAGTTCTGAAAGGTGAAAAGAGCAAAGTGAAAAATCAATTCCACAATTCCAAAGTGGATGTAAATGTACAACTTAAAATAATATAGACACATGGCAGTGTAATTATAAATGTCCTTTGGGTGAAAAATAAACATCAAGGTGATGAAGTGATCCCTGTGGAATCAGCATGGAAGGTTTCCCCTCAAAGACGTGATCCCTCTAGAAACAAAGAAACGGATGGAATACCCTTACCAGATAAGGTGGACCCAAAAAACACCATACGGTGGTGGGTCATACATGCATGGAAGGCCGATTGCCCAATCTGGTCGCTGCCGCTGTCAGGCTTCACGCTTCTGCTAGGCGTTGATCTTCTCACCAGAAGACAATATGGACTATATGGATCAACTCCCAGATGACTGAGGCCCCGTACACACGACCGAGTTTCTCGGCAGAATTCAGCCAGAAACTCGGTTCAGAGCTGAATTCTGCCGAGAAACCCGGCCGTGTGTACACTTTCGGCCGAGGAAGCCGACGAGGACCTCGGCGAGGAAATAGAGAACATGTTCTCTATTTCCTCGTTGTTCAATGGCAAAAGTCGGCCCGCCGAGTTCCTCGGCGGCTTCCACACTGAACTCGACGAGGAACTCGATGTGTTTGGCACGTCGAGTTCCTCGGTCGTGTGTACGGGGCCTTACTCCGATCCAATTCCAATGATGAAATAGGGGAACAAAATCAGCTGTCACTGGACACAATGGGCTCCAAACATGAGAGAGAAAAAAGGAAGACAAGGAGAGAAACTCCTCATAGTGTAAACAAGCTAAAAAATTCAGAAAAATCCAACACTGAATCATTTTCTCTTTTTCTTTTTCCTTTTCCTTTCACTTTCTTCCCTTTCTCTTTCCCTTTCCCGTCCTTTCCTTTTCATTTCCCTTTCATTACTTTAACCCTTTTCTCTTTTATTACTTTAACCCTTTTCTCTTTTATTTATTCCCTTTTTTTTCCCTTTCCTTTCCTTTTCCTTTCCCTTCTCTCTTTCCCTTTCATTACTTTACCCCTTTTCCAATCCTTTTCTCTTTGCCTTTTTCCTTTCCTTCTCTTTCCTTTCCTTTTCTTTTCTTTCCGTTTCTCTTCTTTCCTTTTCATTACTTTACCCCTTTTCCCCTCCTTTTCTCTTTTCCTTTTCCTTTCCCTTCTCTCTTTCCCTTTCATTACTTTCCCCGTTTTCCAATCCTTTTCTCTTTGCCTTTTTCCTTTCTTTCTCTTTCCTTTCCTTTTCCTTTCCTTTTCTCTTCTTTCCTTTTCATTACTTTACCCCTTTTCCGCTCCTTTTCTCTTTTCATTTTCCTTTCCCTTCTCTCTTTCCCTTTCATTACTTTACCCCTTTTCCAATCCTTTTCTCTTAGGCCTCGTACACACGACCGAGAAACTCGACGGGCGAAACACATCGTTTTGCTCGTCGAGTTCCTTGTGAAGCCGTCAAGAAGCTCGACAAGCCAAGTTTCTCCATTCCCGTCAAGGAAATAGAGAACATGCTCTCTTTTTGGCTCGTAGAGTTTCTCGACAGTTTCCTCGACGAAAATGTACACACGACCGGTTTCCTCTGCAAAAAAATATCTCCCAGCAAGTTTCTTGCTGGTTTTTGCCGAGAAACTCGGTCATGTGTACGAGGCCTTAGCCTTTTTCCTTTCATTCTCTTTCCTTTCCTTTTCTCTTCTTTCCTTTTCATTACTTTACCCCTTTTCCAATCCTTTTCTCTTTGCCTTTTTCCTTTCCTTCTCTTTCCTTTCCTTTTCCTTTGCTTTCCTCTCCTTTCCCTTCCATTACTTTACCCCCTTTCCTTTCATTACTTTCCCCGTTTTCCAATCCTTTTCTCTTTGTTTTTTTCCTTTCCTTCTCTTTCCTTTCCTTTTCCTTTCCTTTACTTTCCTTTCCTCTTCTTTCCCTTACATTACTTTACCCCTTTTCCGCTCCTTTTCTCTTTTCCTTTTCCATTCCCTTCCATTACTTCACCCCTTTTCCTTTCCCCCTTTTCCCTTCCCCCTTTTCCTTTTAATTTCATTACCCCTCCTCCCTTTTCTCTTTTCCTTTTTCCTTCCCCCTTTTTCTTCCACTTTCCTTCCCTTTTCCTTTCCCATTTCCTTACCATTTCGTTTTGTTTTTTAAAATTTCCTTCTTTTTCCTTTTTAAGCCTTCCTTTAGTTTCTCCACTTTCTTCTCCTTTCCTCTTTTCTCTCTCTCTCTCTCTTGCCTGAGATCTCTGGGACATGATTAGGAAATAGGAAACATCGATGTAGGTGGTTGTCCCTCTCTGGAGCCTCTGAGAAGGGGTTGGAAGGGAACGGAAAGGTTAATGACCATCTGACTCTGTTTCCTCTTATGATTTCCCGTCCTTTCCTTTGCCTTTCCTTTCTCTCTTTCATTACTTTACCCCTTTTCCAATCCTTTTCTCTTTGCCTTTTTCCTTTCCTTCTCTTTTCCTTTGCTTTCCTCTCATTTCCCTTCCATTACTTCACCCCCTTTCCTTTCATTACTTTCCCCGTTTTCCAATTCTCTTCTCTTTGCTTTTTTCCTTTCCTTCTCTTTCCTTTCCTTTTCTTTCCTCTTCTTTCCCTTTCATTACTTTACCCCTTTTCTGCTCCTTTTCTCTTTTCCTTTTCCATTCCCTTCCATTACTTCGGTCCTTTTTCTTTCCCCTTTTCCCTTCCCCCTTTTCCTTTTAATTTCCTTCCCCCCCCCCCCCCCCCCTCTTTTCTCTTTTCCTTTTTCCTTCCCCCTTTTTCTTCCACTTTCCTTCCCTTGTCCTTTCCCATTTCCTTCCCATTTCCTTTTCTTTTTTAAAATTTCCTTCTTTTTCCTTTTTAAGCCTTCCTTTATTTTATTTTCTCCACTTTCTTCTCCTTTGCTCTTTTTTTTCTCTCTCTCTCTCTCTTTCTTTCTCTCTCTCTCTCTCTTTCTCTCTCTCTTTCTCTCTTTCTGTCTTTCTTTCTCTCTTTCTGTCTTTCTTTCTCTCTCTCTCTTTCTCTCTCTTTCTCTCTTTCTTTTTCTCTCTCTCTCTTTCTCTCTCTTTCTCTCTTTCTTTTTCTCTCTCTCTCTTTCTGTCTTTCTTTCTCTCTTTCTCTCTCGCTCTCTCTTTCTTTCTCTCTCTCTCTCTCTCTTTCTCTATTTCTCTCTTTCTTTCTCTCTTTCTCTCTTTCTTTCTCTCTCTCTCTCTTTCTCTCTTTCTTTCTTTCTTTCTCTCTCTCTTTCTCTTTCTATCTCTTTCTCTCTCTCTCTCTCTCTCTTGCCTGAGATCTCTGGGACATGATTAGGAAATAGGAAACATCGATGTAGGTGGTTGTCCCCCTCTCTCTCTCTTTCTCTCTCTCTCTTTCTTTCTCTCTTTCTCTCTCTCTTTCTTTCTCTCTCTCTCTCTCTCTTTCTCTCTCTCTTTCTCTCTCTCTCTCTCTCTTTCTCTCTTTCTCTCTTTCTTTCTCTCTCTCTCTTTCTCTCTCTTTTTCTCTCTCTTTCTCTCTCTTCCTCTCTCTCTTTCTCTCTCTCTCTCTCTCTCTCTCTCTCTCTCCTCTCTCTTTCTTTCTCTCTTTCTCTCTTTCTCTCTTTCTCTCTTTCTCTCTTTTCTCTCTCTCTCTAGGAAATAGGAAACATCGATGTAGGTGGTTGTCCCTCTCTGGGAGCCTCTGGGAAGGGGTTGGAAGGGAAGGGAAAGGTTAATGACCACCTGACTCTGTTTCCTCTTATGATTTACATGAGAATGCCACGACATTTCAATTTGGAGGCTAGAAACAAAATAAACAGCGGTGGTGTAAATGTTTGAACAGTAAATTGCGGCGGTAAGGTACGCGGGTTATTGTGTTACAGACGAGCTTCATGTTCCGTGCCAGGTGGAAACAGACGCTGTGTGAGAAGAAGGATCGCGTCCTGGGACAGCGCCTGATGTATTACCAGATATCTGCTGGGCTGGAATGACATGAAATACTCTGCTGTGTTATTGGTGGCAATGACTGAGCTAGAGAGAGAACATGGGGGGGGGGGGATGGGGGATTCACTGAGAGACTGATATCACCCCTGCAAATAGAGATGAGCACCACTACCAGGCATGGATACCAAGTGTATTTGTGTTGTGCCCATGCATGGCACTGCCACAGGGTTGCTTAACCACTTCAGCCCCCGGACCATTTTGCTGGTCAATGACCGGGCCACTTTTTGCGAATTCGGCACTGCGCCGCTTTAACTGACAGCTGCGCGGTCGTTGCGACGCGGCTCCCAAACAAAATTGGCGTAAATTTTAACAAAAAGGCAATGGGGCAGATCCACGTACATCGGCGCATATTTCCGCCGGGCGTAGCGTATCTAAGATACACTACGCCGCCGTAACTTACTTTTTTTTTTCGAATCCTCAAAGAATGCGCGCCGTAAGTTACCGCGGCTCAGTGTATCTTTGGCGGCGTAAGGGCGCGCAATTCAAATCGATGTGATGGGGGTGTGTTTTATGTAAATACGTCGTGACCCGACGCGGGAACTTTGAAATTACGCGGCGTATCAATAGATACGCTGGCGTAATTTCTTAGTGGAGTCCAATATTTTTTACTTTTTGCTATAATAAATATCCCCCAAAAATATATAAAAAAAATATTTTTTTTCCTCAGTTTAGGCAGATACGTATTCTTCTACATATTTTTCGTAAAAAAAACGCAATAAGCGTTTATCGATTGGTTTGCGCAAAAGTTATAACGTCTACAAAATAGGGGATAGTTTTATGGCATTTTTATTATTTATTTATTTTTACTAGTAATGGCGGTGATCAGCGATTTTTATCAGTACTGCGCATCCATTGCCCAACAGTGCTGCTTATCAGTGCTGCCTCATAGTGCCCATCAGTGCAGCCTCATTAATGCCCATCAGTGCAGCCTTGTCAGTGCCTCCTGATCTGTGCCCATCAGTGCAGCTTATCAGTGCCTATCAGTGCTGCCTCATAGTGCCCATCAGTGAGGAAGAAAATGTACTTATTACTTGGTCTTGTTCCGTTTGTTTAGCAAAAAATAAAAAATAAACCCCAGTGGTGATTAAATTCCACCAAAAGAAGCTTGGCGGGTAGGGGGCGTGTATCATTTAAATGAAGCGCGTCCCCGCGCCGAACGAACTGCGCATGCGCCGTCCGTGGAATTTCCCAGTGTGCATTGCTCCAAATGACGTCGCAAGGACGTCATTGGTTTCGACGTGAACGTAAATGACGTCCAGCCCCATTCACGGACGACTTACGCAAACGACGTAACTTTTTAAAATTTCGACGCTGGAACGACGGCCATACTTAACATTGGCTGCGCCTCATATAGCAGGGGCAACTTTACGCCGGGAAAAGCCTAACGTAAACGTCGTAACTTTACTGCGTCGGCCGCGCGTACGTTCGGGAATTCGCGTATCTAGCTAATTTGCATACTCAACGCGGAATTCGACGGAATCGCCACCTAGCGTTCAAAAAAAATTGCAGTTACGATCCGACGGCGTAAGAGACTTACGCCTGTCGGATCTAATGGATATCTATGCGTAACTGATTCTAAGAATCAGTCGCAGAGATACGACGGCGCTATGTGTCTCAAAAAACGATAACAAAAAATTCATGTGGGTTTAGTGTTTCATGACTGAGTAATTGTCATTCAAAGTGTGACAGCGCTGAAAGCTGAAAATCGGCCTGGGTGAGGAAAGGGGTGAAAGTGCCCGGGGTGAGGAAAGGGGTGAAAGTGCCCGGGGTGAGGAAAGGGGTGAAAGTGCCCGGGGTGGGGAAAGGGGTGAAAGTGCCCGGGGGGAGGAAAGGGGTGAAAGTGCCCGGGGTGAGGAAAGGGGTGAAAGTGCCCGGGGTGAGGAAAGGGGTGAAAGTGCCCGGGGGGAGGAAAGGGGTGAAAGTGACCGGGGTGAGGAAAGGGGTGAAAGTGCCTGGGGTGAGGGAAGGGGTGAAAGTGCCCGGGGTGAGGGAAGGGGTGAAAGTGGCCAGGGTGAGGAAAGGGGTGAAAGTGGCCGGGGTGAGGAAAGGGGTAAAAGTGCCCGGGGTGAGGAAAGGGGTGATAGTGGCCGGGGTGAGGAAAGGAGTGAAAGTGCCCGGGGTGAGGAAAGGGGTCATAGTGGCCGGGGTGAGGGAAGGGGTGAAAGTGCCCGGGGTGAGGGAAGGGGTGAAAGTGCCCGGGGTGAGGAAAGGAGTGAAAGTGCCCGGGGTGAGGAAAGGGGTGAACGTGCCCGGGGTGAGGAAAGGGGTGATAGTGCCCGGGGTGAGGAAAGGGGTGATAGTGGCCTGGGTGAGGGAAGGGGTGAACGTGCCCGGGGTGAGGAAAGGGGTGATAGTGGCCGGGGTGAGGAAAGGAGTGAAAGTGCCCGGGGTAAGGAAAGGGGTGATAGTGGCCGGGGTGAGGAAAGGAGTGAAAGTGCCCGGGGTGAGGGAAGGGGTGAAAGTGCCCGGGGTGAGGGAAGGGGTGAAAGTGCTCGGGGTGAGGAAAGGGGTCATAGTGGCCGGGGTGAGGAAAGGAGTGAAAGTGCCCGGGGTGAGGAAAGGGGTCTAGTGGCCGGGGTGAGGAAAGGAGTGAAAGTGCCCGGGGTGAGGAAAGGGGTGAACGTGCCAGGGGTGAGGAAAGGGGTGATAGTGGCCGGGGTGAGGAAAGGAGTGAAAGTGCCCTGGGGTGAGGAAAAGGGAGTGAACGTGCCCGGGGTGAGGAAAGGGGTGATAGTGCCCGGGGTGAGGAAAGGAGTGAAAGTGCCCGGGGTGAGGAAAGGGGTGAAAGTGCCCGGAGGGAGGAAAGGGGTGAACGTGCCCTGGGTGAAAGTGCCCGGGGTGAGGAAAGGGGTGAACGTGCCTGTGGTGAGGAAAGGGGTGAAAGTGCCCGGGGTGAGGAAAGGGGTGAAAGTGCCCGGGGTGAGGGAAGGGGTGAAAGTGCCCGGGGTGAGGGAAGGGGTGAAAGTGCCCGGGGTGAGGAAAGGGGTGAACGTGCCCGGGGTGAGGAAAGGGGTGAAAGTGCCCGAGGTGAGGAAAGGGGTGAAAGTGCCCGGGGTGAGGAAAGGGGTGAAAGTGCCCGGGGTGAGGAAGGGGTGAAAGTGCCCGGGGTGAGGGAAGGGGTGAAAGTGCCCGGGGTGAGGAAAGGGGTGAAAGTGCCCGGGGTGAGGAAAGGGGTGAAAGTGCCCGGGGTGAGGAAAGGGGTGAAAGTGCCCGGGGTGAGGGAAGGGGTGAAAGTGCCCGGGTGTTGAAGTGGTTAATGTAAAGATCATTATTTTATTTTCAGGGTTTGGGGCCATTTTAAGTTTTCTGATTTTATATTGTTACCACGAGAAGCTGTCTCTGCTCTCTGATATTTCCAATCTTATATCCCGGGCTTGGCAACGTCCAAGGAGTGTCCGGTATTCCCGGGAGATCCGGACCGTCCACAAAATATTCCATCGCTTGTCAGCACAGGAATCGCTGGGAGGGACTCTTCAACAGAAGAGATACAGAAATATCATTTCAAAACAGAGCCCACCCGGCTACGAAAACTTCCCGAGGTCTCCCGTTATAGACGCGGCGGAGGTCTGTTGTAGACGCAGAGAGGTCACATGACCCCGTGAGTAATTATAGATGTGATTTAACAAGGTGTGAAGCGGGAAGGGAAACCAAATGACATACAGTAGTATAATAATAGAAGACTATAAATGTGTATCTATCTGGGAGAAAAAAACAATTGGACAATATCATATTTGCCCACTAGATGGCGCTAAGTATTGTAAGAATATTTAATGATACATATTGCCATCTAGTGGCCAAGCGCAGTATTTTATGATTCAAATCAATGAAAAACATTCAACCGCCTCAGAAAAGCACCTGATATATATATTTTTTTTAACTGGTCACGCTCACCGTATAGTCAAATGACGACCGGAAGGGACCTGATGATCAGCGCAGCCTCAACAGTGTCAACTATTGTCCATCAGTGCTGTCAATTTGTGCCAATCAATGGTGAGTGCATTCCTGGCAATGGTTAGTGCATTCCTGGCAATGGTGGGTGCATTCCTGGCAATGGTGAGTTCTTTCCTGGCAATGGTGGGTGCTGCATTCCTGGCAATGGTGGGTGCTGCATTCCTGGCAATGGTGAGTGTATTCCTGGCAATGGTGAGTGCATTCCTGGCAATGGTGAGTGCATTCCTGGCAATGGTGGGTGCATTCCTGGCAATGGTGAGTGCATTCCTGGCAATGGTGGGTACTGCATTCCTGGCAATGGTGGGTGCTGCATTCCTGGCAATGGTGAGTGCATTCCTGGCAATGGTGGGTGCATTCCTGGCAATGGTGAGTGCATTCCTGGCAATGGTGGGTACTGCATTCCTGGCAATGGTGGGTGCTGCATTCCTGGCAATGGTGGGTGCTGCATTCCTGAACAAGAAAGATTATGAGGATAAAATGGAGAATTTGTTGAAAGTGGAAAGTGGAGTAACCCCAAAAAACAGTAAAAAAAATATGAAAAAATTGAAAGATTTGTGAAAGTTGGAAGGGATAAAGGCATACCATATATACTCGAGTATAAGCCAAGTTTTTTAGCCCATTTTTTAGGCTGAAAAACGTCCCCTCGGCTTATACTTGAGTGAGCCGTACCTTTCATTACTAAAACAGCGTGTGCCTCCCGCTGTGTAATGCATTCTGGTCGCCCGTCCATTGTAACAAAGCCCCGCCTCCTCCTCATCTGTGATAGGCGGAACACTGATACAGTTTCCCAGCATCGTATCAGTGTTCCTCTACCTATGGGGAGGAGGCGGGATTTGTTTCAATGGATGGTCGAACAGACTGCATTACACAGCGGGAGGCACACGCTGTTTTAGTAATGAAATGGGCACAGTGAGACTGCAAATGGGCACAGTGGGCCATATTCTTGTAGAAAGTAGGCGGGCGGCGCGTAAGCCATTTACACTCCGCCGCCCCAACCTACAGAAGCAAGTGCAGTATTCCCCAAACACTTGCTCCGTAGTTTGGGGCGGCGGAGTGTAATTGGCCCGGCGTATCCCCGCGTAAATCCAAGGGGGCGGCTTCTATTTAAATTAAGCGCGCCCCCCGATTCAAACGAACTGCGCATGCGCCGGGCTTAAAATAGCCCAGTGCGCATGCTCCAGTTCTCGGCGTAAAACGTCAATGACGCCGACGTGTGCGTCATTGACGTAAAGTCGTATTCAAGAACGACTTAGTAAAACGACGTACCCGACGGGAAAAGACGGCGCGGACCCGACGCCATACTTAACATGGCCTACGTGGGACTAGCGTAAGGTTACCCCTCATATAGCAGGGGTAACCTTACGCCTACGCAAACGACGTAAGCGACGGTTACGCAACGCAAATTTGTTCGGGAATCGGCGTATCAGGCTCATTTGCATAAACAAATGAGACCTGAACGTAAACGCCACCTAGCGGCCGGCGGAGTAATTACATTTAGGATCTGACAGTGTAAGTGACTTACACTAGTCGAATCCTAGCCTAAATCCGGCGTAACTTGTTTTGTGAATACAAAACAATGATACGCCGACGGGAATTTCGAATTACGCCGGTGTATCAGTAGATACACCGGCGTAACTTGTTTAAGAATCTGGCCCACTGAGACTACAAATGGACACAGTGAGGCTGTGAATTGGCATTGTTTACCCATTAGCTGCTGCATTTTCTCACCCTAGGCTTATACTTGAGTCAATATGTTTTCCCATTTTTTTGTGGTAAAATTAGGTGCCTCGGCTTATATTCGGGTCAGCTAATACTCGATTATATACGGTACTTAACCACTTAACCCCCGGACCATATTGCTGGTCAAAGACCAGAGCACTTTTTGCGATTCGGCACTGCGTCGCTTTAACTGACAATTGCGCGGTCGCGTGACGTGGCCCCCAAACAAAATTGGCGTCCTTTTTTCCCCCACAAATAGAGCTTTCTTTTGGTGGTATTTGATCACCTCTGCGGTTTTTATTTTTTTGCGCTATAAACAAAAATAGAGCGACAATTTTGAAAAAAAAAATATTTTTTACTTTTTGCTATAATAAATATCCCCAGAAAATATATAAAAAAACATGTTTTTTTTTCCTCAGTTTAGGCCGATACGTATTCTCCTACATATTTTTCGTAAAAAAAAATCGCAATAAGCGTTTATTGATTGGTTTGCGCAAAAGTTATAGCGTTTACAATATAGGGGGTATTTTTATGGCATTTTTATTAACTATTTTTTTTTTACTAGTAATGGCGGCGATCAGAGATTTTTTTCGGTACTGCGACATTATGGCGGACACTTTGGACACTTCTGACACATTTTTGGGACCATTAGCATTTTTATAGCGATCAGTAGTGTTGAGCGGAATACGCCATATTCGATTTCGCGATATATCACGAATATATAGACGAATATTCGTGAAATATCCGCTAAAATCGAATATTCGTGATATTTTATCCAAAATTTTTTTGCAAATTTTCGCTAATGCGAATGCGAAATTGATTGCGAAATTTTGACAACTGTGGTAGGAGACTCTGATTGGCTCTGATGCAAAAGAAGGGCGGAGAAAGTATTCGCGAATATTCGGAAATCGAATATTGGTGATATTTTATCGAAATTTCGCTAATGCGAATGCGAAATTGATTGCGAGATTTTGACAACTGTGGTAGGAGAACTCTGATTGGCTCTGATGCAAAAGAAGGGCGGAGAAAGTATTCGCGAATATTCGGAAATCGAATATTCGCGATTGCGAATATTCGGCAACATAAAAGGATCGCCTCAGCTTAGCTACTCGGCCCAGGGTCTCTAATCATACCAGCAATGCTTTTAGACGTCGATAGGATGTGATCTGTTTTAAAAATAAATTTGAAAAAATACGAATATTCGGAATAGCGAATTTTGGCCGCGAAATTCGAGTTATTCGCGAATATTCGAATATGCCATATTCGTAACGAATATTCGCAATGCGAATATTCGTGAGCAACACTAGCTGATCGCAATAAAAATGCATTGGATTACTATAAAAATGCCCACTGGCAGTGAAGGGGTTAAACACTAGGGGGAGGGGAAGGGGTTAAGTATGTTGCCTGGGTGTGTTCTTACTGTAGGGGGGGTGGGACTCACTAGGGAAAATGACTGATCTTCTGTTCATACATTGTATGAACAGAAGATCAGCATTTCTCTCCCTGACAGGACCGGGAGCCTGCGCGAGAGCCGACGTATAGCTACGGGCTCTCGCGCAGGGGAGCAGACCTGCCGCCGTAAAACGACAGCGGCTGGTCGGCAACCAGTTAATAAAAGAGAAGCTCGATACCACCTATCACAATCTACAAAAAACCCCAGTGATATATTACTTGCCAAAGATAAAAGGGTTGAAAAACCCACAGGAAGGTCTATTATTAGTGGGATAAACTCACTGGGCCGGATTCAGATAGGATATACGACGGCGTATCTCCTGATACGCCGTCGTATCTCTGAGTCCAGCCGGTCGTATCTATGCGCCTGATTCATAGAATCAGTTACGCATAGATCTCCCTTAGATTCGACAGGTGTAAGTGACTTACACCGTCGGATCTTAGGCTGCAATTCCAGGCCGGCCGATAGGTGGCGCTTCCGTGTCTTTTACGCATCGAATATGCAAAATGAGTATTTACGCGATTCAGAAACGAACGACCGCCGCTTTTTTTTTTTACGCCGTTTGCGTTCGGCTTTTTCCGGCGGAAAGTTACCCCTGCTATAGCAGGGGTAAGTGCTGCGTATCCTATGTTAAGTATGGCCGTCGTTCCCGCGCCGAGTTTTGAATTTTTTACGTCGTTTGCGTAAGTCGTTTGCGAATACAGCCGGACGTAATTTATGTTAAAGTCGAAACCAATGACGTCCTAGCGACGTCATTTGGAGCAATGCATGCTGGGAAAATTTCCAGGCGGCGCATGCGCTGTTGGATCGGCGCGGGGACGCGCCTGTTTTAAATAGTACACTCCCCCTAGCCGCGGAATTTGAATTCCGCCGGGGGAATTACGATCCGCCGCCGCAATTTTTGAGGTAAGTGCTTTCTGAATTAAGCACTCGCCTCAAAAAACTTGCGGCGGCGGATCGTAAATCAGATAGGTTACGCGGATCTAAAGATCCGCTAACCTATCTGAATCTGGACCACTGTTTTCCAGATATGGGGATTATCTAGATCAGTACTCGAAGCCGTTTGTACCAAAAGGGAAATCGTACCATAGAGATAGGACGCAATTAATAACGTAACTTCAAAACATTACAGGCGTTGAAAATTGTCTTCTTGCCGCCATAGATGTCAATCCATTATACACCAGCATAATACAGAAAGATGGTCTCAAGGGAGTACATAAGGCGTTACACAGGAATACAGAATTTGTCAGGTCTGCCAGGAGATTCCAACCGTCACTCCGGTTTCCTGACCGGTAGTCTTGTTATCCCAGTATCAGGTGGAGGGACGCCGGTTGAGATCCTGCAGCCAGTATTAGGGGACCACAATAGTCTAATAAGGAACCACCAGCAAATAACTCACGTTTAGTAGAGGCCGAAGACAGGAACCCGGTGGGAAGAAAGGACAATCCTAAACGATCCAAGTCAGCGGACCAAGGCAGAAGTACACAGGCAGAGGCGGCTCTTTAATTAGGCAAATTAGGCGGTCGCCTAAGGCCTCACACTCACAGGGGCCTCGTGGCTGCCTAACTTGCCCAATGCATTACCTCAGTTTTGAGGGACAGGAGACCTTAACGCTGCTGTGCTCAGGCAGCGTTAAGAGCCCTGACTCAGGAGCGGGGCCACCAGCGTCCAACAACCAGTGAATATTGGTGACACCACCCCTTGTGACGTCAATGACCCTGCTTTCCCTCAATGATGTCACAAGGGGGTGGGTTCACCCGGTGACATCACCGGGTAGCCCCCGCCCCTTAGTTATTAAAGAGCAGGATCTGGGGGCTGCCTTGTTAAAGGGGGCTTCCAGATTCCAATAAGCCCCCTGTCCGCAGACCCCCACAACCCCTGTCCAGGGTTGTGAGGAAGAGGCTCTTGTCCTTAATTTATTTTTCCCATCATGGGCGTGAGTGGGGCCCCATGTCAAGTTTTGCCTAAGGCCTCACAAAGCCTAGAGCCGCCTCTGTACACAGGGGTCAACCAGAAGGCGGTTTTTCGGGAACTGGCAGGGTCGGCAACAAGATCAGCGTAAATCCAAGGGGTAATCCAAGAAGCGGAGTCAGGAACAAGCAAAGTCAGGAACCAGAACCACATTAACATACACCAACGAGCAGGAGCGGGAACCTATACTAGGGCAAAGACAGGAAGGGGAAGTGATGATTTATAGGTCACGAAATCACGTGACTGCCTTCAGCTGGACACTGGGTGGGGCCAGGATCCGAGATCAAGGAGCACTTTATAACAAGGGCTCTACACAGAAGAAAGCTCCCCAGTGGCTCAGGCAGTAGGAAACCATCCACCGACCAAATCCCGGACACGGCGTGACAGAATTAAAACAAGAGCAGTTTGAGTTTCTTCTTGAAGGCTTTAAAATGGCCATGGAGGGTAATTATTTTTGGTACAAGAAGAATTATAATATCCAAACCAAAGGTGTGGCAATGGAAGCACGGTACGCTCTCAGTGTCGCCAACCTTTTTATGAACATGTGGGAGGAAGCACACATTTACAGAAATGAACGACCCCAATTGAATATTCTACCGAAGATATATAGACGATGTCTTCACTTTATGGGAAGGATCAGTAGAGGCCATTTTCTGTGAGATCAATCGGAATAAATATGGTATTTCCTTCACTGGTAGCTGGGACTGCCGACAGATAGCCAATATTGGAGATTTTGGTGGCGGCTGTGATAGAGTCAGTGAGGGAGTGCAAGCACGATGAGTTCAAGGGGGTCAAGGGAGGGAGAGGGCACTTTTTACCTGCATGAGCAATGTGATAGAGTCTCTTTAAACATTATGGCCCAGATTCACTTAGGGCGGCGTAACTTTGTGCGGGCGTAGCGTATCTTATTTACGCTACGCCGCCGTAACTTAGAGAGGCAAGTGCAGTATTCACAAAGCACTTGCGTCCTAAGTTATGGCGGCGTAGCGTAAATGGGCCGGCGTAAGCGCGTAATTCAAAGTAGGCTGGTAGGGGGCGTGTTGTATTTAAATGAGGCTTGACCCCATGTAGATGCATGGCCGAACGAATGGCGCATGTGCGCGCATGCTCAGTATCACGTCGTATTTACGCCCAAAGATACGTCGGCTCAATGCCTGTGATGTGAACGTAACTTACGCACAGCTCTATTTGCGTACGACTTACGCAAACGACGTAAAAAGATACGCTTGTTCCGACGTCCATACTTTGCATGGGCTGCGCCACCTAGAGACCAGGTTTATCTTTACGCCGGCGTATGTCTTACGTAAACGGCGTAACTCATTGGGACGGGCGTACGTACGTTCGTGAATCGGCGTATCTTGCTCATTTACATATTCATCGCGGAAATCAAGGAAGCGCCACCTAGCGGCCAGCGTAATTATTGCAACCCAAGATACGACGGGTAGGAGACTTACGCCGCTCGGATCTTGGCCAAATCTTTGCGTAACTGATTCTATGAATCAGGCGCATAGATACGACGGCGGCCATTCGGACTTACGATGGCGTATCTGGAGATACGCCATCGTAAGTCTTTGTGAATCTGGGCCAATATCTCTAAGAGAAACTGGATTCCTAGCACCAGAAAACCAGGGCGGACTTGTGCTTGTGCTTATGCGCATTGCACACATCATGTTTGAGTGAAGGGGCAATGTGAAATGTACTGCACCAGTACGTCGCACACATATACGTGCACATACCAATTTGCATGCGCACTTGGTGCCCTTTGAAATATTTCAACTGGTCTGTCACTATGGGCAGTTGCTAAATGGTCTTCAGCTTGTTCCTGAGACCTGATGCGCTGTACCTGCAAACCTGTGTTGGACCCGACTTGCCTTTGGACTTCGCTTCAGCTCCTGCCTCAGCTCTGTATACCGGATTACTCCAACCTCGGTCTGTTTATTGGACTTGTCTCTGTGTCAGAAACCATGAATCAGACCGAGACAGAAGTATAGTTAAATCACACTTGTTTAATAATAATAATAATAATAATAATAATAAAAGATAAACAGAGTAAAAAACATAGCCAGAGTTCAGGAACCGGATCGGAAAGTCAGCCAAGCCAAATGTCAGAGAGCCAGAGATGAAGGTAATAGAACAGCAATCAGGATCTGGAGCCAGAAGGGACTTCAGCCAAGAAAGTCTTCAACAGGAAAACAGGAGAAAGTCTCTGTGATGTTGACCAAGGCGAAGGCAGAGAGCAACTGAGCTGGAAGGCTTAAGTAGGCAGGACTGAC
Source organism: Rana temporaria (assembly GCF_905171775.1). NCBI lineage: Eukaryota > Metazoa > Chordata > Amphibia > Anura > Ranidae > Rana > Rana temporaria. Next base: position 11,685,562 of record NC_053493.1, read on the forward strand.
GAGCAGGATTACCAACAGGTGAGTCAATGTGGAGAGATGGGAGCTGGCAATTAGCCGACAGCTGAGCTCAGAGAAGGAAGGGCTGAGCCCAGTCCTGAAACTCTGCCTGCTGATTCTGTACCGCTATGCCCAGATGTTACTGACCTTGGCCTCCATTCTTGATTGCATTGTCTGCTGATTCAGTCCCTTGCTGCCCGATTAATGCCAACTGCTGCCCGTCTTCTGGTCCTGCTTCTGTCTCCTGCTCCGGTGTCAAGCTGCCCCTGCATCCTGTTTCGAGGACTGCCACTACCAGCTCTACCCACCAGCCAGCTGCTACGGCACTCGAGTCACTCCTTGCCTCCTTCAGGTGTTTTGAGCAGGAGGTGCAAGAGAGGCCTCCACAACGTTCCAGTCTTCACCAGGTATGTGATAATAACACTTTATTGAATATGTATTAAAAATAAAATAATTATAAACTCCGTCTTAATGGGTCCCAGTTTTCAGGTTTTTTATTTATTTTTTCGTTTTTTGGCCCTCGGTGGCAGTGCGTCCACGTGGTCTTGTAGACGCTCCGCTACCCACCGGTTCCTCCCTTTCATAAACATTTCATTCCGCTCTACGCATTTTATTTCTTGTACGCAAGAAGTTTATTTGAAGCCACCTCTGCGTGCCAGACCCAACGACGTCATGAGCGCCGCTGTCCAAGAGTCGTAAAACAAGCTGTTAGACCGAGAAGAGGACGCAGTTTACTCTAGAGCTGGCTGGTTTTGCCGATCGCAAAAACACAGCTCCAGGCACGGCCGTGTCTCCTGCGTGGCTCAGACGATGGTCACACCCAATTTGGGTGACAAGTTGGTCCTACTGTTTTGCGAGTTTAACGAGGTTCTGGGCCGAGAGATGTTATGGGGTAATTTTAAGGCCATTTACAGCTATTATGCGTCGCTGCGAAGAGGTATCAAGCCCAACGTCTGCTAACTCCATCTGACAGTGAGAAGGATTACCGGGTTTCAGAAGTCCGGTCCGTCTTCCCTCTTCATTAACAGCAAGAGCATAGATCCTAATGAGCAATCCCGTCTCCAGGCTTGTGTATGGTGGAACCGAGCCAATCATCGCGTAGAGCGCGTAGGAAAGAAGTAGCGACTGAGCACGTTTGTTCCACACTTAATGTGTCATTCCGATTCCTTTTATTTTAAGGAAATGTTTCAGTGAAAACAATTATGTTTTATTTTTTATTATATTGCAAACGAAAACTTCGGTTTCTGCAGAAGCCTTTACTATAGAACAAAAATGCCTAGATTCAGGTACGTTGCCGCAACTTTGCGGCGGCGTAGCTTAAGGCATTTAGGCTACGCTGCCGTAAGTTAGCGAGGCAAGTACATGATTCACAATGTACTTGCCTGCTATGTTACGGCGGCATAGCCTAAAGCGGGCGGGCGTAGGGGCGCCGAAATCAAATGTGTGTAAGGGGGGCGTGTTTTATGTTAATAAGGCTTGACCTTACGTTTTTGAATTTTTTTTTTACTGCGCATGCGCCGGGCGCCTACATTTCCCAGTGTGCATTGCGGCTAAGTACGCCGCACGGGCCTATTGATTTTGACGTGGACGTAAACGACGTAAATCCCGATTCACGGACGACTTACGCAAACGACGTAAAAATTTCGAATTTCGACGCGGGAACGGCGGCCATACTTAACATTACTATTCCATGTAGGGCTAAGCTCTAACTTTAGGCGGCCTATCTCTAACGTAAACGGCGTAAAAGTACTGCGTCGGCCGGGCGTACGTTTGTGAATCGGCGTATCTACTCATTTACATATTCTACGCCGACCGCAATGGAAGCGCCACCTAGCGGCCAACCGAAATATTGCAACCTAAGATAGGACGGCGCAAGCCGTCGTATCTTAGATATGTTTAAGCGTTTCTCTGTTTGAGCATACACTTAAACATAAGTCGGCGTAGATTCTGAGTTAGGTCGGCTTATCTACTGATAAGCCGGCCTAACTCTTACTGAATCTACCTATTTATGTCTCCAAAAGATAATAGAAAGATGAACGCACATACAGTACTGGGGGAAAAGAGCGATGAGCAAAGAAACAAACGCACACCTTGGGGCAAAGAATGATGGGCAAGGAGATGAATGCACATACAGTGCCTTGAAAAAGTATTCATACCCCTTGAAATTTCCCACATTTTGTCATGTTACAACAAAAAACGTAAACGTATTTTATTGGGATTTTAATCAACACAAAGTGGCACATAATTGTGAAGTGGAAGGAAAATTATAAATGTTTTTTTAAATTTTTTTACAAATACATATGTGAAAAGTGTGGGGGGTGCATTTGTATGGCGCCCCCCAGAGTCAATACTTTGTAGAACCCCCTTTCTCTGCAAGTCTTTTTGGGGGGTGTCTCTACCAGCTTTGCACATCTAGAGAGGGACATTTCTCCCCATTCTTCTTCTTTGTAAAATATCTCAAGCTCTGTCAGATTGGATGGAGAGCGTCTGTGATCAGCAATTTTCAAGTCTTGCCACAGATTCTCAATGGGATTTAGGTCTGGACTGTGACTGGGCCATTCTAACACATGCATATGCTTTGATCTAAACCAGTGGTCTCCAAACTGCGGCCCGAGGGCCAGATGTGGCCCTTTGCTTGATTTTATCCGGCCCCTGGGGTGCTTTTTTATTCATTGGCACCAATGATGGGACAGAATTCCTCCCAATGACCCCAATGATGGGGCAGAATTCCTCCCAATGATAGGGCAGAATTCCTCCCAATGACTCCAATATTGGGGCAAAATTCCTCCCAATGATGGGGCAGAATTCCTCCAAATGACACCAATAATGGGGCAGAATTCCTCCCAATGACACCAATAATGGGGCAGAATTCCTCCCAATGACACCAGTGATGGGGCAGAATTCCTCCCAATGACACCAGTAATGGGGCAGAATTCCTCCCATTTATGGGGCAGAATTCCTCCCAGTGATGGGGCAGAATTCCTCCCAATGACACCAATATTGGGGCAAAATTCCTCCCAATGATAGGGCAGAATTCCTCCAAATGACACCAATAATGGGGCAGAATTCCTCCCAATGACACCAATAATGGGGCAGAATTCCTCCCAATGACACCAGTGATGGGGCAGAATTCCTCCCAATGATGAGGCAGAATTCCTCCCATTTATGGGGCAGAATTCCTCCCAGTGATGGGGCAGAATTTCTCCCAATGATGAGGCAGAATTCCTCCCAGTGATGGGGCAGAATTTCTCCCAATGACACCAATGATGGGGGATTTTGTACTCCTGATGGCCACATTCCGGGCCCCTTAAAGTCTGGAGGACAGTAATCCGGCCCTTTGTTTAGAAAGTTTGGAGACCCCTGATCTAAACCATTCTATTGTAGCTCTGGCTGTATGTTTAGGGTCGTTGTCCTGCTGGAAGGTGAACCTCCCCCCCAGTCTCAAGTCTTTTGTAGACTATAACAGGTTTTCTTCTAAGATTGCCCTGTATTTGTCTCCATCCATCTTCCCATCAACTCTGACCAGCTTCCCTGTCCCTGCTGAAGAAAATCATCCCCACAACATGATGCTGTCACCACCATGTTTCACGGTGGGGATGGTGTGTTCACGGTGATGGGCAGTGTTAGTTTTCCCCCCACACATAGCGTTTTACTTTTAGGACGGCAGGCATACAGACCCGGGAACTCAGCATAGGAATGATGAGAACCCCTCATAAAGGGCACAGCAGGTGTACAGACCTGTGAACTCACCAATAGAATGTCTGATAGATAGTAGAGCGGGTGTACAGAAACGGGAACTCAGCACAGGAATTATGGGAGCCCCTCATAATGGGCACAGCAGGTGTAGAGACCTGGGAACTCACCAATAGAATGTCTAATAGATAGGAGAGACTAATGGGCACAGCAGGTGTACAGAAACGGGAACTCATCACAGGGATGGTTGGAACCCCTCATAATGGCCACAGCAGAAGTACAGACCCGGGAACTCAGCACAGGGATGGTGGGAACCCCTCATATTGGGCACAGCTGGTGTACAGACCCAGGAACTCAGCACAGGGATGGTGGGAACCCCTCATAATGGGCACAGCTGGTGTACAGACCCGGGAACTCGGCTCAGGGATGGTGGGGACCCCTCATAATGGGCACAGCGGGTGTACAGACCCGGGAACTCAGCACAGGGATGGTGGGAACCCCTCATAATGGGAAAATCAGGTGTACAGACCCGGGAACTCAGCACAGGGACGGTGTGAACTCCTCATAATGGGCACAGCAGGTGTACAGAACCGGGAACTCAGCACAGGGATGGTGGGAACTCCTCATAATGGGCACAGCAGGTGTACAGACCCGGAAACTCAGCACAGGGATGGTGGGAACCCCTCATAATGAGCACATCAGGTGTACAGACCCGGGAACTCAGCACAGGGACGGTGGGAACTCCTCATAATGGGCACAGCGGGTGTACAGACCCGGGAACTCAGCACAGGGATGGTGGGAACCCCTCATAATGGGCACAGCAGGTGTACAGACCCGGGAACTCAGCACAGGGATGGTGGGAACCCCTCATAATGGGCACAGCAGGTGTACAGACCCAGGAACTCACCAATAGAATGTCTGATTGATGCTGAAGAGTTAAACCCATTGATCGTCTCTCCAATCTATCAAACACTTTCACTTTTGGGTGGATTGATTCTTTAAAGTCGGGATCTTTCCGACCCGACATGACTGAGGAATCAGTCGTTTCCCCTGGTCATGTTCACCCAGATCCATTCTTAGCCCCGGCCCAGGAAGAAGTGGAAATATTATAAATGTACAGAATAGTTCCACCGCGGGAGGACTACGGGGGGGAATTCTTGTCTGATGAACATATGAAAGCTCTCAGGGCCGGCCTGATATAAAATGTATGTTTATGATATTTTCCGTGTTATGTATACGGAGTTTCTGCACATTTTTTTTTGCATGGAACGCAAATAACAATTCATGAGAAACACATGTGACGAGTCCCAGCGCTGGAAACGGAACAGGAACACATGATGGATTACAGTAACTCACAGATTTCTCCCCCCCACCCCTTTTTTTTATTTTTTGCAGCAAACGAATATTCGCCATGCAGGACACGCGGCTGTACATCTGTGGGGATAACTTAACCACTTAAGGACTGAGCCTCTTTCTGACACTTAGGGCCAGATTCTTGTAGAATCTGCGGCGGCGTAGCGTAAGCCATTTACACTACGCCGCCGCAAATTACTGGAGCAAGTGCCGTATTCTCCAAGCACTTGCTCCGTAATTTGCGTCGGCGTAGTGTAATTGGCCACGTAATTCAAAGGGGGCGGCTTGTATTTAAATTAAGCGCGACCCCGTGCCGATCGAACTGCGCATGCGCCGGGCGGGAAAAAAGCCCAGTGCGCATGCTCCAGCTCACGACGGAAAAGTCGTATTCGCAAACGACTTACGAAAACGACGTAAACGACGGAAAATGCCGACGCTGACCCGACGCCATACTTAACATGGCATACGACGGACCTACGTAAACTTGCTCCTCATTATAGCAGGGGCAAGTTTACGCTTACGGAAATGTCGTAAAATCACTGCGTCGTCCGCGCGTACGTTCGGGAATCTCGCGTAACTAGCTAATTTGCATAGATGACGGGGAAAACGACGATGCGACACCTAGCGGCGGGAAAAAAAATTGCATTTAAGATCTGACAGCGTACGAGCCTTACGCCTGTCAGATCTAATGGGTATCTATGCGTAACTGATTCTAAGAATCAGTCGCATAGATACGCCGGGCCAGATTAGGACTTACGACGGCGCAAATGGTGTTGCGCCGTCGTAACGCCTTTGAGAATCTGGCCCTTGTTGTTTACAAGTTAAAAACATTTTTTCTGCTAGAAAATTACTTAGAACCCAAAAACATTATAATTTTTTTTAACACCCTAGAGAATAAAATGGCGGTCGTTGCAATACCTTTATGTCACACCGTATTTGCGCATTCCGTCTTACAAACGCACTTTTCTTTTGGAAAAAAATACAATTTTTTTCATTAAAAAATAAGACAATAGTTAAGTTAGCCCATTTTTTTTTTTATATTGTGAAAGATAATGTTACGCCGAGTAAATTGATACCCAACGTGTCACGCTTCAAAATTGCGTCCGCTCGTGGAATGGCGACAAACTTTTACCCATAGGCGACATTTTAAAAAATTCTACAGGTTGCATGTTTTGAGTTACAGAGGAGGTCTAGGGCTAGAATTATTGCTCTCGCTCTAACGATCGCGGCGATACCTCACATGTGTGGTTTGAACACCGTTTTCGTATGCGGGCGCTGCTCACGTATGTGTTCGCTTCTGCACACAAGCTTGGCGGGACGGGGCGGGTTAAATTTTTTTTTTTTATTTTACCTTTTATTTACATTTTTTACACTGTTCTTTAAAAAAAAAATTGGGCCACTTTTATTCCTATTATTATACTATTGTAAACATCCCTTGTAATAGAAAAAAGCATGACAGGTCCTCTTATCCACTTAAGGACCGCTTTACGCCAATATACGTCGCAGGATGGCACGGCTGGGAACAATCACGTACCTGTACGTGTCTCTTTAAGCCCAGCCGTGGGGTCGCGAGCGTGCCGGTCCCAAGCTCCGTGACCGTGCCCGAGGGACCTGCAGACCCGATGGGCGCCGGTGTCCCGCGATCGGTCCCCGGAGCTGAAGAACGGGGAGAGGTGAGTGTAAACACACCTTCCCTGTTCTTCACTGTGGCAGTGTCACTGATCGTCTGTTCCCTGATATAGGGAAAGACGATCAATGACGTCACACGTCCAGCCCCGCCCCCCTACAGTCACAAACACATATGAGGTCACACATAACCCCATCAGCGCCCCCTAGTGGTTAACTCCTAAACTGCAATTGTCATTTTCACAGTAATCAGTGCATTTTTATAGCATTTTTTGCTGTGAAAATGACAATGGTCCCAAAAATGTGTCAAAATTGTCCGATGTGTCCGCCATAATGTCGAAGTCATGAAAAAAATCGCTGATCGCCGCCAATAGTAGAAAAAAAAATTATTAATAAAAAAGCAATAAAACCATCCCCTATTTTTTAAACGCTATAAATTTTGCGCAAACCAATCAATAAACGCTTTATGTGATTTTTTTTTACCAAAAAATATGAAGAAGAATACGTATCGGCCTAAACTGGGGAAAACAAAGGTTTTTTTATATGTTTTTGGGGGATATTTGTTATGGTAAAAAATATATAATTTTTCAAAATTGTCGCTCTATTTTTGTTTATAGCGCAAAAACTGAAAACCGCAGAGGTGATCAAATACCACCAAAAGAAAGCTCTGTTTGTGGGGAAAAAAAGACGCTAATTTTGTTTGGGAGCCACGTCGCACGACCGCGCAATTGTCAGTTAAAGCGACGCAGTGCCGAATCGCAAAAAGTGCTCTGGTCTTTGACCAGCCAGGGTTGTGGGGATGAGGCCCTTGTCCCCATCAACATGGGGGCAAGCTGCTTTGGGGTGGGGGGTAGAGGTCCCCCAGCCCCAAAGCGTTCAACCCCCCTATGTTGGGTTCCGCATTATGGGCAAGCCTTCTCTGACAAAAATGTTCTTATGGGGAGATTTTTTTTGACTACCGTATTTATCGGCGTATACCGCGCACTTTTTTGCCCAGGGCAAAATCGTAGGTGCGCGATATACGCCGACACCCGCTTTCCCGCGCCGAGTTTGAATACTGCGCCGGCATATACCGAGCGCAGTACACTCGTGTATAGTCGGGCAGGACGTACAGGACGTGAGCGCGAGAGTAGCCGAGCCTGCCCGACTATACACGAGTGTAATGCGCTCGGTATATGCCGGCGCAGTATTCAAACTCGGCGCGGGAAAGCGGGAAACGAGCGAGGAGGACGCCGACTAAGAGGACACCCGAAGCCGCAGACGGACGCCGGACCCGACGAGGCCGCCGATGGACACCGGGCAAGACACCAAAACTGTAAGTACAAAAATCTTTTTTCCACAGGAATTTCGGGGCAACTTTAGGGGTGCGCGCTATACGCCGGAGCGCGCTATACCCCAATAAATACGGTACATCTATTATTTTTTTCAAGTCAAATTAGTAAAATTGCATGGAGGTAGAAGAATTTTCAGTAAATATTTTCTATAAACTATTTCGACTTTAGAGCGGTAAATATATGAAATGGCGTTCTTGTATGTAAAGATCGCGTTGTACGCAGACAGCCGTTAAACCGACCACATCACTACGCAAAGAAGGGGCCAGTATAAAGCACATCCATCTGAACAGGAAGCAATATATATCACATTAAATTCTTCAAATGGTTCCTCTGAATAATGAAGTCAGCCTGCGGCGTGGGATCGCGCCTTAAAGCCGTTTAATCTTCCCTTTGGCTCTCAATCTGCCGTTTTTTTTTTCACAGACCCGGTGTTGCCCCTGGGGGGGGGGGGGGGGTCAGCGCTTTATCTCTTCTGCATCTCACCCCCTAAAAGGTCAAGCCGTTCATAATTTTTTTTTTTTGGAGAAGGATAGAGGAGACGCGTTCTTACCATTCTCATCCACCCTGTGGGGGTGATACATTGTTTCAAGTTTTTATTTTTTTTAGGTGGGGGGGGGGGGTCTGTTATGATGAAGTACATTAAATACCTTTCAAAATAATTGTTTCCAGAGGGGGAACGTTCGATCGGGCGGCTGACGAATTTCCACAGTCAGAAAAATGTGTAAATATATTTGGCGCGTTGGAAAGTTTTTTTTATCCCAAGCAGAAAAGTTGCACTCTGGGATTTGTGGCGCGATGATTGCGCTCAATGCTGGAATCCTGAATTATGAGTAAATTGCATAGCTGGGGAGGGAGGGGAGGGGGGTGTAGAAAAGGTAGACGTGGTACGGTGTCCATACATGGGCAAAATCCTCCGAGGATCACATATGGAAAATAGCATGGTCTCATCCGTCTTCCTCATTGTAACAGACAGGCAGATAATATAGTAATCCTAATATGATAATAACATGATGGACCTTATTTATTACAGCGAAGATTAATGCGTTGCGTGCATGGGGGAATAACAATTTGGACTGCCCTACACCGGGGAAAGGTTCAATCCTAACTCTGCTGCACACATTGCAATACTTTATTGACCGTTTCAGCTACACCTAATACTTAGCGCAGCGTTGTCACCCCCCCCCCACACCTTTTCGCAGCGGCGCACTAACTTATTCCTCTGTCTCAAGTTCCAATGCTAGGAGATGTAGAAGAAGAGTAAAGTGTGTTGTAAACTCAGTACAGTGCAGTGGCGGCTGGTGCTCAAAATTGTTGGGGGGACGCAAACGAAAAAAAAAAAAATTGCAGCCTCACTGTGCCCATCAAAAGCTGCCACTGTGCCATCAATTGTCACCACTGTGCCATGCCATCAAATGCAGTCACTATGCCATCAATTCGCACCACTGTGCCATGCCATCAAACGCAGTCACTGTGCCATGCCATCAAATGCAGTCACTATGCCATCAATTTGCACCATTGTGCCATGCCATCAAACGCAGCCACTGTGCCATGCCATCAAACACAGCCACTGTGCCATCAATTGTCACCACTGTGACATGCCATCAAACGCAGCCACTGTGCCATCAATTGTCACCACTGTGCCATGCCATCAAAAGCAGTCAGTATGCCATCAATTCGCACCACTGTGCCATGCCATCAAACGCAGTCACTGTGCCATGCCATCAAACGCAGCCACTGTGCCATGCCATCAAACACAGCCACTGTGCCATCAATTGTCACCACTGTGCCATGCCATCAAATGCAGCCACTGTGCCCCTCAATTGTCGCCACTGTGCCAATTGTCACCACTGTGCCCTTTAATTGTTGCCACTGTGCATGTCACTGTGCCCTTTAATTGTTGCCACTGTGCCCATTGTCACTACTGTGCCCATTGATGCCACTGTGCCCTTTGTCTCCACTGTGCCCATTGATGCCACTGTGCCCTTTGTCGCCGCTGTGCCCATTGTCGTCACTGTGCCCTTTGTCCCACTGTGCCCTTTGTCGCCACTGTACCCATTGATGCCACTGTGCCCTTTGTCGCCTCTGTGCCCATTGTCGCCGCTGTGCCCTGTAAAATGCACTTACCTTTCTCCTTCCACGTCCCCCACACTTCAGCCAATCGGGTTACCGATAACCAGAATCGGTGAACCTGATTGGCTGGGACGGCCGTCAGTCTTATCCAAGGAACGCACCCCCGTACGTTCCCTGGATAAGCTTCCGGGAGCTGTACTCGGAAAGCCTTTCAGAGCCGCTGGCTCTGATAGGCACTTACGCACAGCCATCGGAATTTCTGACCAAAAGCTCACATCAAACTTTTCTTGTCGGAATTTCCGATCGCGTGTACGCGGCATTAGATTGTAAGCTCTAAAGGAGCAGAGCCCTCTGATTCCTCCTGTCTCTGACCAAACTTTTACTAACACAAGGATCAGCAAAAGCAGCCCAAAGGGTGGCGCCATTTGAATGGAACGCCCCTTTATAGTGCTGTGGTACGTGTTGTACGTCATTTTTTTTTCATGATCGTGTGTAGGCAAGGCTGGCTTGAGAGGAATCACGAGGAATCATGTTAAGAAAAACGGTCGTGTATACGCGGCATTAGAGGCTACAATTGGCACAGGATCACCAACATTGGACAGTAGAAGATTGGAAAAACATTGCCTGGTCTGATGAGTCTGGATTTCAGCTGCGACATTTAGATGGTCGGGGTCAGAATTTGACGCATGGATCGGTCCTGCCTTGTATCACCGGATCAGGATGGTGGTGGGGGTGTAATGGTGGGGGGGGGATATTTTCTTGGCACAATTTGGACCCCTTAGTACCAATTAAGCATCATTTACACACCACAACCTACCTGAGTATTGTTGCTGACCATGTCCATCCCTTTATGACTACAGTGCCCCCATCTTCTGATGGCTCCTCCCAGCAGGATAATGTCACCATGTCACAAAGCTCCAATTATCTCCCCCACTGGACAATGAGGTCCCTGTACTCCAATGGCCTCCACACTCACCACATCTCATCCAATGGAGACCCTTCGGTAGGGTTGCCACTTTTTCTTCAAGTAAAACCCAAACACTTTAACGGCACACAGTATTTTTTTAGTATACACTATAGGATTGTAATTTGCAACAGACCTGGGGCACATTTGGGCACTCCAAAGAGAATAGTAATGTGGCGCGCATAGTGTCCCCTCACCCCCCTGTCAGGCCCTGTTCCAAGCCACGTGCCTGTCTGTCGGAAAGTCTGGGTTTTGAATCATGTGTCCTGGTTTCAGTCCGTGATTCAAAGCCTGGACTGTCCGAGTGAATCCCAAACAGGTGGCAACCCTACCTTCGGAATGTGGTGGAACATGGGAGTCTCCTCATGGATGTGCAGATGACAAATCTGCAGCAACTGTGTGATGTTATCATGTCACTATGGAGCAAAATCTCTGAGGAATGTTTCCAACACCTCGTTGTATCTATGCCACCAAGAATGAAGGCAAAAGGGGGTCCAACCTGCTACTAGAAAGGGGGACCTAAAAAAGGGGGTACAACCCGGTACTAGCAAGGGGGACCTAATAAAGGGGGTCCAACCCAGTACTAACAAGGGGGACCTAATAATGGAGGTCCAACACAGTACTAGCAAGGTGGACCTAATAACAGGGGGTCCAACCCGGTACTAGCAAGGGGGACCTAATAAAGGGGGTCCAACCCGGTACTAACAAGGGGGACCTAATAAAGGGGGTCCAACCCAATACTAGCAAGGGGGACCCAATAAACGGGGTCCAACCCAGTACTAGCAAGGTGGACCTAATAAAGGGGGTCCAATCCAGTACTAGCAAGGTGGACCTAATAAAGGGGGTCCAATCCAGTACTAGCAAGGGGGACCTAATAAAGGAGGTCCAACACAGTACTAGCAAGGGGGACCTAATAATGGAGGTCCAACACAGTACTAGAAAGGGGGACCTAATAATGGAGGTCCAACACAGTACTAGCAAGGGGGACCTAATAAAGGAGGTCCAACCCAGTACTAGCAAGGGGGACCTAATAAAGGAGGTCCAACCCAGTACTAGCAAGGGGGACTTAATAAAGGGGGTCCAACCCGGGACTAGCAAGGGGGACCTAATAAAGGGGGTCCAATCCAGTACTAGCAAGGGGGACACAATAAAGGGGGTCCAACCCGGTACTAGCAAGGGGGACCTAATAAAGGGGGTCCAACCCGGGACTAGCAAGGTGGACCTAATAAAGGGGGTCCATTCCAGTACTAGCAAGGTGGACCTAATAAAGGGGGTCCAATCCAGTACTAGCAAGGAGGACCTAATAAAGGAGGTCCAACACAGTACTAGCAAGGGGGACCTAATAATGGAGGTCCAACACAGTACTAGAAAGGGGGACCTAATAATGGAGGTCCAACACAGTACTAGCAAGGGGGACCTAATAATGGAGGTCCAACACAGTATTAGCAAGGTGGACCTAATAATGGAGGTCCAACACAGTACTAGCAAGGGGGACCTAATAATGGAGGTCCAACACAGTACTAGCAAGGTGGACCTAATAAAGGGGGTCCAACCCAGTACTATAGCAAGGGGGACTTAATAAAGGGGGTCCAACCCGGGACTAGCAAGGGGGACCTAATAAAGGGGGTCCAACCCAGTACTAGCAAGGTGGACCTAATAACGGGGGTCCAACCCGGTACTAGCAAGGGGGACCTAATAAAGGGGGTCCAACCTGGGACTAGCAAGGGGGGCCTAATAAAGGGGGTCCAACCCGCTACTAGCAAGGGGGACCTAATAACGGGGGTCCAACCCGGGACTAGCAAGGGGGGCCTAATAAAGGGGGTCCAACCCAGCACTAGCAAAGGGGGCCTAATAGAGGGGGTCCAACCCAGTACTAGAAAGGTGCACCTAATAAAGTGGCCAGAGAAAAAACGTAAAATATTCCCAAAAACAATTTACTTTTTTTAACAGGTGAAATTAATGCAAAGGAACAATGCAAAGTCTTTAATAGTTCTGCCCATATAATCCCCGTCCCGTCCCGTCCCGTCCTGTCCCCCTCCCGGCGCCCACCTTCATTCCTACAGAACAGATTGGAGCCTTGTTGATACATCGAGCAGCTCAGCTTTTGCATCCTTTACTGGACCGCAGGGAACGTTCCTCCTCAGCTCTCCGTGGTTCAGGCCCGGGGATGCCAAAGTCTGGTCTTCATCTGGCTTGCAGAGTTTATTGGCCTCCGAGTTAATGCCGTTCTATAAAAACTAACATAAATTTCAATACCACCCAGATATCAAAGGGGAAACGCAGAGCCAGGTGAGAGATTGGAAAGATTAAGGCCGCTCATAAAATAAAAAGCAATCATCAGAATGAAATGAAAACGGATGTGTAATTCAACAGTCACACCACTTGTGTCCAACGATGGAATTCCTCACTTTACTGCGCCCTCCCCTCGCAGATAAGACTTATGGGCCTCCCGCAATCCATCTCTGACTCATGCAAGACATCAATCTAAACTCAGCAGGAAGCAATGGTGGGGGGGGGGGGTTAGAAAGTTATTTCTTTTGGCCCAAAATATTGCAGAATGATTAACGCACCTATACTGTACCTTACATTATTAAATTAATGGGGTAATCAGGCCTTAATCCGCGGGTCATAATGAAAACGTTTACACGTTTTATTGGCGATGAGTAATGCGCGTGTTCAAGGCGTTACTGCTGGAGGACCCAGGGACGGTGAAATGTTTTGCCAAAAATTTCAACTTCAGCTTTGTTTTTTTGAAAAAAGTTCTTAAAATAGATAATTTTAAAGCCTGATTTTAGAAAAAAATAAAATATTCTCGAGGAAGATACTTCACATTAAAAAATGTAATTGCAGTTATTTTCTATTAACAACAAGAGGTCCCCGGTTTTCTAGCCTGAATGACACCCAGAGGAGATTATGTGAGTGCAGGGTGTCAGGGATTTTTTTTTTATTATTAAAATAGAAAATTTGGATCTTAGGAGTGAGAACATTGGATCTTAGGAGTGAGAACATTGGATCTTAGGAAGGAGAACATTGGATCCTAGGAGAGAGAACATTGGATCTTAGGAAAGAGAACATTGGATTCTAGGAGAGAGAACATTGGATCTTAGGAAAGAGAACATTGGATCCTAGGGAAGAAAACATTGGATCCTAGGAGTGAGAACATTGGATCTTAGGAGTGAGAAAATTGGATCTTAGGAGTGAGAACATTGGATCCTAAGAGTGAGAACATTGGATCCTAGCAGAGAGAACATTGGATTCTAGGAAGGAGAACATTGGATCCTAGGGGAGAGAACATTGGATCCTAGGGGAGAGAACATTGGATCTTAGGAAAGAGAACATTGGATCCCAGGAGTGAGAACCTAGGAGTGAGAACATTGGATCTTAGAAAAGAGAACATTGGATTCTAGGAAAGAGAACATTGGATCTTAGGAAAGAGAACATTGGATCCTAGGAATGAGAACATTGGATCTTAGGAAAGAGAACATTGGATCTTAGGAAAGAGAACATTGGATCCTAGGAATGAGAACATTGGATCTTAGGAGGGAGAACATTGGATCCTAGGAGTGAGAACATTGGATCCTAGGAGTGAGAACCTAGGAGTGAGAACATTGGATCTTAGAAGAGAGAACATTGGATCTTAGGAGTGAGAACATTGGATCTTAGGAAGGAGAACATTGGATCCTAGGGGAGAGAACATTGGATCCTAGGAGAGAGAACATTGGATCTTAGGAAGGAGAACATTGGATCCTAGGAGTGAGAACATTGGATCCTAGGAGTGAGAACATTGGATCCTAGGAGAGAGAACATTGGATCCTAGCAGAGAGAACATTGGATCTTAGGAGAGAGAACATTGGATCCTAGGAGAGAGAACATTGGATCTTAGGAGTGAGAACATTTGATCTTAGAAAGGAGAACATTTATTCCTAGGAGAGAGAACATTGAATCTTAGGAAGGAGAACATTGGATTCTAGGAGTAGAGACATTGGATCTTAGGAGAGAGAACATTGGATCCTAGGAGTAGAGACATTGGATCTTAGGAGAGAGAACATTGGATCTTAGGAAGGAGAACATTGGATCCTAGGAGGGAGAACATTGGATCTTAGAAGAGAGAACATTGGATCTTAGGAGTGAGAACATTGGATCTTAGGAAGGAGAACATTGGATCCTAGGGGAGAGAACATTGGATCCTAGGAGAGAGAACATTGGATCTTAGGAAGGAGAACATTGGATCCTAGGAGTGAGAACATTGGATCCTAGGAGTGAGAACATTGGATCCTAGGAGAGAGAACATTGGATCCTAGCAGAGAGAACATTGGATCTTAGGAGAGAGAACATTGGATCCTAGGAGAGAGAACATTGGATCTTAGGAGTGAGAACATTTGATCTTAGAAAGGAGAACATTTATTCCTAGGAGAGAGAACATTGAATCTTAGGAAGGAGAACATTGGATTCTAGGAGTAGAGACATTGGATCTTAGGAGAGAGAACATTGGATCCTAGGAGTAGAGACATTGGATCTTAGGAGAGAGAACATTGGATCTTAGGAAGGAGAACATTGGATCCTAGGAGGGAGAACATTGGATTCTAGGAGAGAGAACATTGGATCTTAGGAAGGAGAACATTGGATCCTAGGAGGGAGAACATTGGATTCTAGGAGAGAGAACATTGGATCTTAGGAGTGAGAACATTGTATCCTAGGAGTGAGAACATTGGATCTTAGGAAGGAGAACATTTATTCCTAGGAGTGAGAACATTGGATCTTAGGAGTGAGAACATTGGATTCTAGGAGAGAGAACATTGGATCTTAGGAGAGAGAACATTGGATCTTAGGAGAGAGAACATTGGATCTTAGGAAGGAGAACATTTATTCCTAGGAGTGAGAGCATTGAATCCTAGGAGTAGAGACATTGGATCTTAGGAGGGAGAACATTGGATCCTAGGAGTAGAGACATTGGATCTTAGGAGGGAAAACATTGGATCCTAGGAGTAGAGACATTGGATCTTAGGAGGGAGAACATTGGATCCTAGGACTAGGAGAGAGAATATTGGATCCTAGGAGTGAGAACATTGAATCTTAGGAAGGAGAACTTTGGATCTTAGGAGGGAGAACATTGGATTCTAGGAGAGGGAACATTGGATTCCAGGAGAAAATATCAAAATGAAGAACATTCAGTCAGAAGAACAAAATTCCCTAAGAACTTCCAATTAGAAAAAATAAATAAATAAATACATTTTTTCTTTATATATTCCAAGAACATTTGATCAGAAAAGGAAACACACCAAGAACATGCGATCAGCAAACAATATGGATGAAATCAGGAAAACAACATTTCTTTTACTAAAGCATCCCAGATGTTTAGGATACCCCTCCTCCTCCTTTTTTTCTGCTGTGTAATTAAATACGTCTTCAAAGTGTTTGCATTGGAGTCTGCAGGCCGTCACCTGTGACTGCAGTAAATTAATTTTTATTTCAAATTCTTTTAAGAGAGAGAAAACGTCTTATCATCCTTCAGTCACCCTGGAATGAGCCGGGATTAAAAGAATGGCATTCAACTTTTTTTTTTTTTTTTTTCCTGTGATTTTTCCGCCTTGATGCCTCCGGACTTCACTCTTCTTTCTGGGAAACGTGAATTTTATTTGCTGTAAATACCTATAGATTTTTTTTTCCTCCTTCCCTCTAAATTTTCTTTTGAGAGGCAAAGTGCTGAAATAAGGGGGTACGTCTCCCCCCCCCCCCCCCCAGCCCCACCCCCATGACTCACCATTTTATGGCATCGAAACGAAATCCATACGCTCGTCCTCCAATCAGGGCCTTTGGAAATGACAGGTTTTCGAGGGTGAGCGCGTTTGTTGAACTTTTAGCAGTGCGCTCGACAAGGAATGTCAGAACGTTCCACCTGGTAACCGCAACTTCATCAACAAACACTGCACTGTTTACTCGCCTTGTTGATGTTTTACAAATCAGACCACTTCCGAAATATACGCTAAGGTCGTAAAAAAAAAAAAATTCTCTCTTTTTAAAAAAAAAAGTGCCTTTATGTTTTAAATAAACTTCAGCTGGCTGCGCTCACACACTTGGCACATTTATAATATAAATACGGTGTGTTTTGTTTTCTGTTTTACAGACCCCCGTTCCCCAACGGAACGCCTTGAACTGAGAGATAGAGTAATCAGGGCAATAGAAAGTTAAAGCTGAACTCCGGGCTCCAAAAAAATTTCAGTTAACAATTTCGCTGCTGGTGCTGTTTTTATGTTTCTTGCGCACGTTTTTTAACCACATGCCGACCAGCGCCCAACGATATACGTTGACACTAGGGTTGTCCCGATACCGATACTAGTATCGGTATCGGGACGGATACTGAGCATTTGCGCGAGTACTTGTACTCGCGCAAATGCTCCCGATGCTTCACTGCTAATTTTTTTTTTCAGAGAACGGGTGGAGAGGGGGCGGAGAGAGCAGCTGCCGCTGTCTAGTCCCCAAAGAGAAAGCCAAGACACCCCCCCTCCCCCGCCGCCGTCTAGTTGATCAGCACGGGGAACATTACAGCTTTCATTTGAATAGCTGTGTGTTCCCCGCCGAGCCTCGTCATTTATAGCCCCTCCCCCTTGTCCAGGCACTTTGATGGACAGATCACCCATCCAATCCAGGTTTGGGGTGATCGCAGTTTAGGCCGATACGCAGTATGTACTGTGACATACTGAAGCAGAGCATGATCCCCTCCCTTCAGAGACTGTGCTGCAGGGTAGTATCCCAACATGATAACGACCCCAAACACATCTCTGAAGCCTCATGCACACGATAGGTTAACCAGAGGTCAACGGTCTGAAGGACCGTCATAGGTTAACCGATGAAGCTGACTGATGGTCCGTCACGCCTACACACCATAGGTTAAATAACCAATCAGTTATGTCAGAACGCGGTGACGTAAAACGCAACAACGTGCTAAAAAAAAACGAAGTTCAATGCTTCCAAGCATGTGTCGACTTGATTCTGAGCATGGGTGGATTTTTAACCGATGGACGTGCCTACTAACGATCGGTTTTGACCTATCAGTTAGGAATCCATAGGTTAATTTTAAAGCAAGTTGGCTTTTTTTTAACCTATGGATAAATAACCTATGGGGCCCACACACGATCGGTTTTGACCGATGAAAAAGGTCCTTCAGACCGTTGTCCTCTGGTTAACCTATCGTGTGTATGAGGCTTAAGATGACCACTGCCTTGCTAAAGAAGCTGAGGGTAAAGGTGATGGACTGGCCAAGCATGTCTCCAGACCTAAACCCTATTGATCATCTGTGGGGGATCCTCAAACAGGAGCGCAAGGTCTCCAACATCCACCAACTCTGTGATGTCATCATGGAGGAGGGGAAGAGACTCCAGTGACAACCTGTGAAGCTCTGGTGACCTCCATGCCCAAGAGGGTTAAGGCAGTGCTGGAAAATAATGGCGGCCACACAAAATAATTGCTAATTTGGGCCCAGTTTGGGCATTTTTACTTAGGGGTGTACTCACTTTTGTTAACCGCTTAACGACCGCCGCATGTACATATACGTCGGCAAAATGGCACGGACAGGCAGAACGACGTGCCCGCACGTCGCTGCCTAGACGTGGGTCGGGGGTCCGGTCGGGACCCCCCCCGGTACATGCGGCAGTCGGAAATCGTGTGGGAGCGATCCGGGATGAGGGGGCGGCTATTCATTTCCAGCCGCCCCCTCGCGATCGCTCCCCGGAGCTGAAGAACGGGGAGAGCCGTATGTAAACAAGGCTTCCCCGTGCTTCACTGTGGCGGCGCATCGATCGAGTGATCCCTTTTATAGGGAGACACAATCGATGACGTCAGACCTACAGCCACACCCCCCTACAGTTGTAAACACACACTAGGTGAAACATAACTCCTTCAGCGCCCCCTGTGGTTAACTCCCAAACTGCAACTGTCATTTTCACAATAAACAATGCAATTTAAATGCATTTTTTGCTGTGAAAATTACAATGGTCCCAAAAATGTGTCAAAATTGTCCGAAGTGTCCGCCATAATGTCGCAGTCACGAAAAAAATCGCCGATCTCCGCCATTAGTAGTAAAAAAAAAAAAATGATCCCCTATTTTGTAAACGCTATAAATTTTGCGCAAAGCAATCGATAAACTCTTATTGCGATTTTTTTTTACCAAAAATAGGTAGAAGAATACGTATCGGCCTAAACTGAGGAATTTTTTTTTTTTATATATATATATGTTTTTGGGGGATATTTATTATAGCAAAAAGTAAAAAATATAGCATTTTTTTCAAAATTGTAGCTGTATTTTTGTTTATAGCGCAAAAAATAAAAACCGCAGAGGTGATCAAATACCACCAAAAGAAAGCTCTATTTGTGGGGAAAAAAGGACGCCAATTTTGTTTGGGAGCCACGTCGCACGACCGCGCAATTGTCTGTTAAAGCGACGCAGTGCCGAATTGTAAAAACCCCTTGGGTCATTTAGCAGCATATTGGTCCGGTCCTTAAGTGGTTAAAAAGTATATATATATTATTTTTTTCTTTTTTTTTTTCTTTTTACACTTTCCCTTACATTTTTTTTCCTTTTTGGATCACTTTTATTCCCATTACAAGGAATGTAAACATCCCTTGTAAAAGGAATAGGGCATGACAGGTTCTCTTTACAGAGAGTAAAGATAATTATGTAGCGCTACATGTGAGCCAA
This sequence comes from Rana temporaria, assembly GCF_905171775.1. Lineage (NCBI taxonomy): Eukaryota > Metazoa > Chordata > Amphibia > Anura > Ranidae > Rana > Rana temporaria. The sequence continues at coordinate 11,705,294 of NC_053493.1, forward strand.
ATGGCAATAAACTGTGTATACCCAATAGGTATACCATACCGTATACCACATAATGTGACACAAAGAGTGTTAGGCAATAAATTACCCAACAACAAGATGTGAAAATCAATCTACAATGTGTAGAATATAAACAAAAATATAATATAGTGTCCATAGAAAATTATAATGCCCTGTACACACGATCTGTTCGTCTGATGAAAACAGTCTAATGGACCGTTTTCATCGGACGAACCGATCTTGTGTGGGCCCCATCGTTTTTTTTCCCCATCGGTGAAAAAACGTAGAACCTGTTTTAAAATTATCTGATGGTTAAAAAACCGATAGAAAAAAACGATCGTCTGTGGGCAAGTCCATCGGTTAAAAATCCACGCATGCTCAGAATCAAGTCGACGCATGCTCAGAAGCATTGAACTTAATTTTTCTCTGCACGTCGTTGTGTTTTATGTCACCGCGTTCTGACACGAACGGATTTTTAACCGATGGTGTGTAGGCGAGACTGATGAAAGTCAGCTTCATCGGATATCTGATGAAAAAAATCCATCGGTCCGTTTTCTTCGGATGAACCGATCGAGTGTACAGGGCATAACAGTGAAGATGATAGGAAAAACTTCCCAATGGAAATCTTTAAGCAAGTGATGGAATACTTATTACATTACATTACATAATTATCCCATCTCAGGTAGTCCAAGATATAATTTCTCAGTCATCCTATGCCCCTAGTGGACATAGGATGATTTTAGACATAAGTGGGTTCGGGGATGTCCCGGGTGAGTCTGTCACACTAAGTTTCATATAAGATGATCAGATTCACACACAGTCGTATATGTATTAAAAGAACCCAGTTTGTTTTGCCAGATGGAGAGACCAATGATATGTTCCTGTTAAGTGGCCCCCAGTCCACCCCACGGAGGTCCCCTAAGAAGGGCCGCCTCAAGTCATACAGTCAAGGGTTGATAGGATCATTGATGGTTAAGTTCTTCACATACCAATAGAGAGGGGGAGGAACAGAAGCCAACCACAGCAGAATCTTTCCCTATTATCCAACAAGCGGGACCTGTCTCTTGGACCATCCAGGCAAAGTTCCAAACAAGCCAAAGGTCAGCAAAGAGTGGCAGTGAAGATACAGAGCAGGAGTGACAATACCAACATATTGGCTGGAGAGAGCACAATAATCTGGCAAATGTGAAGTGATCAAGGCATTACTTAAATAGGAAGTTCATGGGAGGAGCAAAGGGTTCAAGGTTCAAGAGAAAGAAGACACAAGGCAAGGTTGTCTGGAAATCAGGCAGAGAGCTGTCCAGCATTTCAGGTGGCTCAGCAAAAGTTGTAAGTTCAGATCCCGGTCTTGACACTACATAGTCTTTGTGTTACAAATAAACATGAGATACTTGATGAGGGTTCCAAGAGCACTATGGGTTTTTCACAGCAGACACAGCAGAGGTTGTAGGTTCAGATCCCAGTCTTAAGATACGTCGTTTTTGTATTACAAATAAACATGATACACTTGATGAAGGATTCCAAGAGCACTATGGGTTTTTCACAGCAGACACAGCAGAGGTTGTAGGTTAAGATCCCAGTCTTAAGATACGTAGTTTTTGTATTACAAATAAACATGATACACTTGATGAAGGATTCCAAGAGCACTATGGGTTTTTCAAATTAAGAGCACAACACAAGCTGCTTCCCTTTAGACAGGCTGTCTCTGATTGAAACCTCAGACAACGTCCGCATTGGATTGAAAGAGGAGGAGTCACTGCCAATTCAGTTTATAGGCAGGCTTCTTACAGCAGAAGCTAAGGAGGAACTGGCAGAACGTTGGTGAAGCATGACATCCTGCATGGCGCTACATGTCCTGAGGACATCTAGTGGCAGAAAGGTGTCATTACTAGGGGACAGAACCAGAGATAGGGGCAGTATTGTAGTCAGGGCTGCTTTTTTTAAAACTTAAATCCCTAGCTAGAGTACTATTAAGAAACAAAAGTCTTGATTTAGTGATTAAATGAAGGGAAAAAAAAACCTACTTAGCAGTCAGTTTGATACAAAAAAAAAAAACAATTTTGGCAAAGCTTAAATCAATATTTTTAGAACAGAAAAAAAGTATGAATCAGCAATAATGTTTTCTAAAATATTTGAAATGTATATAGCTCCCCTGGAGTGTTTTTTTCATCAAAAGTGGAATTTCACTTAAAGTGACTTTGTTGTTAAAATAAATAATGAAATAAAGCACCCCCTGCATAAAAGGTTAAATTAATACTCATCTCTCCCCGTCGCCTGCACTGCTAATTGTCCTTGTATTGCAGAGAAGCCCTCACTTGAAAAGTCTTCAGAATCCAGCATTTCCAGAGTGTCAGATTCCTTACTCTCCAACAGGGTTCCTCCCACTGAGCCCTGAAAGTGTAGGCATGTTGAGCATGTTGGTCAAGATGGTTCCATGGAGGCCACTAATACAAATGGTCAACACACACCGATGGTATTATAGCCTATTATACTATTTGCCCTCTGCAGCTCTGTATTCATTTACAACTGATGGTTACACATCAGTTATTTCACTAGCCAAGGTGCTGTTTCTTTCTTCCTCTGGAGGTGTCAAGAAAAGTGTGGCTTCTTGCAAGCTCTTTTGGACCGGATTCCGTCCTGGGGAGACGAGGATTGATCATGGATCCGTCTGGATTATCTAATTCCTTTTAATCTTATGGTTATAGGATCTTTGTCCCAAATTCCATCTTTTAGCAAGTAAATACCCCCCCCCCCCCAGAGGAAGACCATGACAGTACGGGTCGAGACGCGTCGGGGTAGGTATGTCGCTGGCATTCTGTAATGTACTGTTTTTGTAATCCAACATTTCCGGGAGTGTCAGATTCCTAGTCTCCAACGGAGTTCCTCCCACTGAGCCCTGTTTCACTTTAGGAATGTCATTGTACCTCTAGGGTACCCATCTATACAGGCAAGTGTAGGCATGTTGAGCATGTTGGTCAAGATGGTTCCATGGAGGCCACTAATACAGATGGTCAACACACAACGATGGTATTATAGCCTATTATCCTACTTGCACTCTGCAGCTCTGTATTACGTTACACTCAACTGATGGTTCCACATCATTTCATTAGCCAAAGGTACTGTTTGTTTCTTCCTCTGGAGGTGTCAAGAAGACTGTGGCTTCTTGCAAGCTCTTTTGGACTGGATTCCGTCTTGGGGAGACGAGGATTGATCATGGATCCATCTGGATTATCTCATTCCTTTTAATCTTCTGGTTATCGGATCTTTGTCCCAAATCCCATCTTTGTTGCAAGTAAATACCCCCCCCCCCCGAGTAAGACCATGACAGTACGGGTCGAAACGTGTCAGAGTATGTATGTGGCTGGCATTCTGTAATGTAATGTTTTTTTAATCAAACATTTCCGGGAGTGTCAGATTCCTAGTGTCCAACGGTGTTCCTCCCACTGAGCCTTGTTTCACCCTAGTAATGTTGTTGTACCTCTAGGGTACCCATCTGTACAGGCAAGTGTAGGCATGTTGAGCATGTTGGTCAAGATGGTTCCATGGAGGCCACTAATACAGATGGTCAACCCACACCGATGGTATTATAGCCTATTATACTATTTGCACTCTGCGGCTCTGTATTCATTTACAACTGATGGTTACACATCAGTTATTTCGCTAGCCAAGGTGCTGTTTCTTTCTTCCTCTAGAGGTGCCAAGAAGAGTGTGGCTTCTTGCAAGCTCTTTTGGACTGGATTCCGTCTTGGGGAGACAAGGATTGATCATGGATCCATCTGGATTATCTAATTCCTTTTAATCTTATGGTTATAGGATCTTTGTCCCAAATTCCATCTTTTCGCAAGTAAATAACCCCCCCTGAGGAAGACCATGACAGTACGGGTCGAGACGCGTCAGGGTATGTATGTGGCTGGCATTCTGTAATGTAATGTTTTGCTCCACTGTATCAATATTGTTATTTATGATGGAATGTGTTTTGAATTGTATAACCAGGACTCATATTTTAACTCATACATGATACTGAGTTTCATTATGGAATAATAAAGAATTTTACAAATAGTTACCCCTTTTTTTGATCAATTTAATCAATTTTGCTACAAAAAAAATCCCTTGGAGAAAACTTCCCACATTGCATTTTGTCGGGGTGTGCAGCCTCTTCATTTCTTAGATGTGTGATTTTTCTATTCACATGGGTTAGCATGCATTGCCTGGCATCACCGGTGCCGGACATGCTCTCAGCCCTTGGAGGATATTTAACCACTTCCTGCCAGGGGGGGTAAATGGACATCCTCCCGTTTCAGTGGTTATCCTGAGACGATGCCTGCACCTACAGGCATCATCCCAGTATTGATCTTTTTAGCCGCCAATTCCCTGCACCGTAAGAATAATCATAGCGGCTGTTCAGCTGCTTGATTGTTCTTACGGGCAGCGGGAGGGGACATCCCCCCGCCCTTGGAGGTTATTTAACCACTTCCCGCCTGGGGGGCATAAATGGTCATTCTCCCATTTCAGTGGTTATATGGGGACATTGCCTGCACCTACAGGCATCATCCCAGTATTGATCATTTCAGTGATTCCCTGCACCATAAGAACAATCATAACGGCTGTTCAGCAGCTTAAACGTTCTTACAGGCAGCGGGAGGGGACATCCCCCCGCCCTTGGAGGATATTTAACCACTTCCCGCCAGGGGGGCATAAATGGTCATTCTCCCATTTCAGTGGTTATATAGGGACATTGCCTGCACCTACAGGCATCATCCCAGTATTGATCATTTCAGCCGGTGATTCCCTGCACCATAAGAAAAAACATAGCGGCTGTTCAGCAGCTTAAACGTTCTTACAGGCAGCGGGAGGGGACATCCCCCCTCCCCACTGCCCTCAGGTGTTTATACCAGCTTGCCCGTGCGATCGGCGAGCCGGAGAAGAAATCTGCCGCTGGTGGAAGTTCACAATAGAGAATACCAGTGACCAGATGGTTCTCTGACAGTCTCTATGGCTCCCGGAGGCCCTGGCGCGACGTTATGACATCACATCCAGCATGGCACTTGTAAATACTGCCGTGTATTCGGCTGGAAAACGGAGATGGTTTTGTTTTGTTTTTTTTTCAATCTCAGGCAATCTAGCCTGTGAGGTCTTTTTGATCCCAGATCTCTCCATAAAGAGGACCTGTCATTCCCAATTCCTATTAGACCCGGTTCACACTGGGGGGACTCGTCAGGCGACTCAGCCGCCTGACAAGTCGCGTCCCATTGTATTCAATAGAACCGTTCTAATAGGAGCGACGCAAGTCTCTCCGACTTAGAAAAAGGTTCTTGTACGACTTCGGGGGCGACTCGGGGCGACTTGCATTGACTTCTATACAGAAGTCATTTTGCAAGTCGCCTCTGAAGTCGTCTTCAGGACGCCTTGCCGAGTCGCCCCCCGAAGTCGTGTCGCCCCAGTGTGAACCGGCTCATACAGGGGATGTTTTCATTTCTTGTAACAGGAATAAAAGATAACATTTAAAAGTAAAGTGTAAAAATAAAAAAATAATAAAATCTATATATATAAAACTCAACGTGTGTGTATGTATGTATGTATGTATGTATGTATGTTCCAGCATCACATCCAAATGGCTAAAGATATTAACATGAAACTTGGCACACAGGTTACTTATATGTCAGCAACAAACATAGGATAGGTGGTTTAACCCTTACCCACCCCCATTTGCCATGGTCGGGGTTTTTCTTTAAAGTCCCATTCAACTCTATGGGAAATACATGTTACTTCATAACTTCCAAACGGCTGTAGATATTTCGATAACACTTGGTCACATGTTACTTATATGTCCACTTAAACTATAGGATAGTAAATTTATCCCTTAACTACCCCCATTTGTGAGGGTCGGGGTTTTTGTTTAAAGACCCATGCAAATCAATGGGAAATGTATGTTCCCACATAACTTCTGTACGCCTGGAGATATTTCAATAATACCTGCTACACATATTACTTATATGCCAAATAAAAATATATGACAGTTACATTAACCCTTACCTACACCCTTATATAAAAGATGGGTATATTTATATTACTATGATTTTCCTCCCCAAAAGGTTAATATAGGAAGACCGGGAAACGCCGGGTATTCAGCTAGTAAACAATAAAAAATAAAATAAAGTGCCCCCGTCCCCGCACACAGAAGCAAACGCACACGTACGTCATGCCCACATATATAAACAACGTTCAATCCACACATGAAAGGTATCACCAGGGACTTTAGAGCAAGAGCAACCATTCTATTCCATGACCTCCTTTTTAACACTAAACTGGTAAACCTGTAAAAAAAATGTAAGTGTTGCCTATGGAGATTTTTGAGAACCAAAGTTTGGCGCCATTCCGCAAGTGTGCGTTATTTTAAAGCGTAACATGTCAGGTATCTATTTACTTGATGTAACATCATCTTTCACATTATACAAGAAAATTGGGCTAACTTCAGTGTTTTTTTTAATTCATTAACCACTTAAGCCCTGGACCATTATGCAGGTTAAGGACCTTGCCCCTTTTTGCGATTCGGCACTGCGTCGCTTTAACTGACAATTGCGCGGTCGTGTGACATGGCTCCCAAACAAAATTGGCGTCCTTTTTTTGCCACAAATAGAGCTTTCTTTTGGTGGTATTTGATCACCTCTTCGGTTTAAATTTTTTGCGCTATAAACAAAAATATTTTTTACTTTTTGCTATAATAAATATCCCCCAAAAATATATAAACAAACGGTTTTTTTTTCCCTCAGTTTAGGCCGATACGTATTCTTCTACCTATTTTTGGTAAAAAAAAAAAAACGCTAAATTTATAAGGGATAGTTTTATTGCATTTTTATTAATAATTTTTTTTTACTACTAATGGCGGCGATCAGCGTTTTTTTTTGTGACTGCGACATTATGGCGGACACATCGGACACTTTTGACACATTTTTGGGACCATTGTTATTTTCACAGCAAAAAGTGCTATAAAAATGCATTGTTTACTGTGAAAATGTCAATTGCAGTTTAGGAGTTAACCACAAGGGGGCGCTGTAGGGGTTAAGTGTGACCTCATATGTGTTTCTAACTGTAGGGGGGCGGGGCTGGACGTGTGACCTCAGTGATCGTCTTTCCCTATATCAGGGAACAGACTATCAATGACACTGCCACAACGAAGAACAGGGAAGGTGTGTTTACACTCACCTCTCCCCGTTCTTCAGCTCCGGTGACCGATCGCGGGACCGGGCGCGGTCACGGAGCTTCGGACCGGGTCGAGAGCGCGCCGGCGGCGGCGTGCTCGCGACCCCACGGCTGGGCTTAAAGAGACACATACAGGTAAATACGTATTCGTTACGTTCACTAACAGACAAATTTGAAAGAAAATTCCAATACCTATAATTGAATAGTTAGTTATTATTAGTTAGTCATTATTTAGAATTTCCGGATTTTGGATTTTCAAATTTTCCCGAATGTTTGGATTACAAATTTTCAAATTTACGGATTTTGGATTTTCGAATTTTCAAATTTACGATTTTTTGAATTTACGGATTTAACTGCTCCAAAAAATGTGAAAAAAAATAATGAAAAAAAGAAAATGTTTATTTTTTATTTTTTATACTTACCAGAAATGGGGCTGTTGCTAGGCAGATCGTCCTAATCTGCCACGTTCTATCCCGCTGTGATCTTCTGTCTTCTCCTTGTGTTGTCTTCTGGGACATTTGGGCGCGCTGTCTTCTGGGATTCGTGTGTGTCCCAGAAGAGAGCCGGCCATTCACAAAGCACCACGTGACTTGCGTATGTGCATTAGGAAACGGGGCAGTGAAGCCACAAGGCTACACTCCCTGTTTCCCTTACTTCGAATGGCGGCGGCGCCGGCACACAATCCGATGGACGGATCGGCCTTGGGGGGCCGACATCGCGGGCACCCTGGACAGGTAAGTGTGCTTATTAAAAGTCAGCAGCTACGGTGTTTGTAGCTGCTGACTTTAAAAAAAATAATGGGCCAGATTCACAGAGCAAGTACGCCGGCGTATCTACTGATACACCGGCGTACTTTCAAATTTCCCGCGTCGTATCTTTAGTTTGAATCCTCAAAACAAGATACGACGGCTTCTGGGTTCGATCCGACAGGCGTACGGCTTCGTACGCCTTCGAATCGTAGGTGCAATACTTCGGCGCCCGCTGGGTGGAGTTCGCGTCGTTTTCCGCGTCGGGTATGCAAATTAGGGATTTACGTCGATCCACGAACGTACGCGCGGCCGTCGCATTTTCTAACGTTGTCTGTAGTCGGCTTTTTCCGGCGTATAGTTAAAGGTGTTTTTTTGCTTCGTATACATAGACTTGCCATGTTAAAGTATGGCCGTCGTTCCCGCGTCAAAATTTGATTTTTTTTTTTTTCGTAAGTCGTCCGTGAATAGGGATGGACGTAAGTCATGTCGAAGTTCAAAAAATGACGTCGTTGCGACGTCATTTCGCGCAAAGCACGGCGGTAAATTTTGAAACGGAGCATGCGCATTAATTTAAATGAATCATGCCCCCTACCCACCGATTTGAATTCCGCCGCCAGAAATACACTACGCCGCCGTAACTTACGGCGCAAAATCTTTGATACGCTGCACCGGTGCCTATCTATGTGGATCTGGCCCAATGTTTTTACAGCTGGACCTCCACTTTAAGACCAATGCATTTTTTTTACCAAAATTTTAATATTTATCCAAAATCGCTCCGGATTTTTTGCTAAAATGTTGAGGAAATGAAATCTCTCAGTTTTGCATCCCTAGTGGCCAGGGAACCCACCCTCGCTTTCCTTCACCAGACTCCGGAGCCAAAACCAGACAGGAATTTGTTGTCCTGCATGGGCACTTCACGGGTTTTATCCACGGCAAATTATTATTTTGTGGCTCCAGCACAGCTGCACTGTTTGGATAACAGAAGTTTATAGACTGTTTTCACTTGCCTGAATATTTTTTTTTTATTATTGAAAAGAAGAAAGAGAGAATTCCTTCTTAATATCTTTCCAGCATGGAATGATGACTTCTAAGGAGAATTGTTATACCCAGTGATAGCATCAGAAGTCAATACCATTCCTCCCTGTCATAGGCCAGTTAGTCAGCAAGGCCCAATGGTATATGACTAAGAATAATGATGTCAATGTGTCCTGACATCATAGGGACATGCAGGGCCGCCATCAGGGGGGGGGGGGTACAGGCAGTACCCAGAGGTCCCCAGGGGCCCGGATGGCAACCCCAATTTTTTTTATTTATTTAAAAAAAAAAAAAAATTAATAAATATTTATTTTTATTTTTTATTAAAGGGCCCAGAGGTCCCCAGATGGCAACCCCCCCCCCTTTTTTTATAAAAAAAAATATTTTTTTTTATATATTTTCTTATTTCTTTTTTTTTATTTATATCATTTTTTTTATTAAAGGGCCCAGAGGTCCCCAGGGACCCGGATGGCAACCCCCTTTTTTTATAAAGAAAATATATATATATATATATATATTATGTATATATTATGTATATATATTATTTATATTAAAGGGCCCAGAGGTCCCCAGAATTTTTTTATATATATTTTTCTTTATTTCTTTTTTTTGTAATGGCCCCCCCCCCCCCCCGTTTCTCAATTAGCGGCGACACCCAACCCCCGCTTCTCAATTTCAGGTGGCAGCAAACCCCCCCCCCCCCCCCCCCATAGACGATCACTGATATTGCCACAGTGAAAAATGGGAAAGGTGTGTTTACACTCACCTCTCCCCGTTCTTCAGCTCCTGTGACTGACACCGGCGGCGATCGGGTCCGCGGCCCCACGGCTGGGCTCTTAAAGGCGACGTACCTGTACGTGATTGTGCCCAGCCGTGCCATTCTGCCAACGTATATCGGCGTTAGGCGGTCCTTAAGTGGTTAATAAGGACACTTATCTGTCCAGGGTGCCCGCGATGACAGCAGCCGATCGGGTTACGACTGCCCCGCCGCCATCCTCGGTGAGGGAATCAGGAAGTGAAGCGTTGCAGCTTCACCGCCCGATTCCCTTCTGTGCCATGCGCAAGCCTTTTGCAGCATTTTGGATTTTTTTTTTCAGGGTGGAGCTCCCCTTTAACACATTTTTCAGAATATTTGTAATTTTGAATATTCGAACAATCGTAAATTCGTAAATTCAAAATCCAAAAATCCGAAAATTTTAAAACCCGAACATTCGAAATCCAGAAATTCATAAATTCGAAAATTCATAAATTTGAGAATTCAAAAATCCAGAAATTCATAAATTCGAAATAAGCTAAAATTTAAAAGAAGGATGAAAATCTCAAAATAACTTAAAGCGGTAGTTCACCCACAATCCCATGATTTTACCATCGAGACAGGCATTGTAGCGCGAGCTACAGTATGCCTGTCCCGATTTTTTTAACCCCGTACTCACCTTGTAGTCGTCCATCGTAGATTTCGGCTCCCGCGGGGAATGGGCGTGCCTATGGAGAGGGAGGATGATTGACGGCCGGCCCTGGCACGTCACTCTCCCCGAAGACAGCCGGAGTAGGTCTCGGCTCTTCACGGCGCCTGCGCACAGGCTATGCGCACGCGTCGTGAAGACCAAGCCTATTTCGGCTATTTCCGGAGAAGCGTGACGCGCCAGAGCCGGCCGTCAATCATCCTCCGTCTCCAGAGGCACGCCCATTCCCCGGTATCTTCGATGGACGACTACAAGGTGAGTATGGGGCTAAAAAAAACGGGACAGGCATACTGTAGCTCGCGCTACAATGCCTGATTTTAAGGTAAAATAAAAAAAAAAAAAAATTTTCCCGTCGATAGGGTGAACCCCCGCTTTAAATATTGCTAACTATTAAATTATAGGTATTGGAATTTCCTTTCAAATTTGGCAAAATACGAATTTATCCGCAGTTATGAATTTTCCAAAAAAAAGAATGCCGTATCTAAACAAATGGAATGTAACGAATTGATAATAATAAATAACAATAATAATAAAAACTTGTTATTATTATTATTATTAATTATTAATTAATTACGTTTAGATGCAGCATTTGTTATTTCGGATAATTCGTAACTGCGGATAAATTTGTATTACCATATTTAATGGGGTATAGCGCGTTCCCGCGTATAGCGCGCACCCCTAAAGTTGCCCCCAATTCCTGTGGAAAAAAAGATTTTTGTACTTACAGTTTGGTGTCTTGCGCAGCGTCCATCGGCGGCCTCGTCGGGTCCGGCGTCCGTCTGCGGGTTCGGGTGTCCTCTTCGTCGGGTCCGGCGTCCTTCTGCGGCGTCCTCCTCGCTCGTTTCCCGCTTGGCTACTGTCGCGCTCATGTCCTGTACGTCCAGGACGTCAGCGCGAGAGGAGCCGAGACTGCCCGACAATACACGAGTGTACTGCGCTCGGTATATGTCGGCGCAGTATTCAAACTCGGCGCGGGAAAGCGGGTATCGACGTATACAGCGCACCCACGATTTTGCCCTGATTTTCAGGGCAAAAAAGTGCGCGGTATACGCCGATAAATACGGTAGTTACACTCACTAACAGCCAAATTTGAAAGAAAATTCCAATATCTATAATTTAATAGTTAGTTATTATTAGTTAGTTAGTTATCATTTCAAATTTCCAATTTTCGCATTTTTGAATTTCCGAGTTTTTAAAATTTAGAATTTTCAAATTTAAGAGTTTACGAATTTATGCATTTTTGAATTTCCGGATTTCGGATTTACGAATTTCGATCATAACGAATGACCCTAAAAAGAATAGAAAGCGAATGAAACAAAACAAACACATTTTTTCGGCAGAAAAAAAGGTGATCTTTATAAAATTGTATTATATTCAATGAGAGCGTGAGATGCTAATGCCATTTCCCCCTCTTCCACAGGCTAGTTAGCTCAACAAGGCCCAATAGGATATGACTAAGAATAAAGATGTAAATGTGTCCTGTGTCAAATATATATGAATAAGGACACCTGATGTCACCTTGCTGGCTTAGGAATATTGATCCCTGGCAAATATTGTTATATCCAATGAGAACATGAGAAGTCTATGCCATTCCCCCATCTTTCATAAGCCAGTTAGCTCAACACGGCCCAATGGTGTATGATTAAAAATGATAATGCAAATGTGTCCTGATTTCATAGGTACTGTATACCAGTGGTTCTCAACCTCAGTCCTCAAGTACCCCCAACGGGCCATGTTTTCAGGTTTTCCTTTACTTTGACCAGCTCCTTTAAATCAATATCAATGACATAGTATTGATAAGGGCTATTTTATCCAAGGGAAGTTCCCAAAACATGGCCCGTTGGGGGTACTTGAGGACTGAGGTTGAGAACCACTGCTGCTGTATACGACTAAGGACACCTGATGTCTCCTTGATGACTTAGGAATGACGATCTCTATCAAAAATTGTTACGGTATATCCAATGGCAGCATGAGAAGTCAATGCCATTTGCTCCTCTCTCTCATAGGCTAATATTGAGGAGAAGAAAGAGAGAAGTCCTTCTTAACATCTTTCCAGCATGGAATGATGACTTCTAAGGAGAATTGTTCTACTTAATGAAAGCATGAGAAGTCAATGTCATTCCCCCTCTTTCATAGGCTAGTTAGCTCAACAAGGCCCAATGGTATATGACTAAGAATGGTGATATCAATGTGTCCTGATGTCAAAGATATATGACTAAGGACACATGACGTCTCTTCTTGGCCTAGGAAAGGTGATCTGTATCAAAAATGTGTTATATCCAATGAGAACATGAGAAGTCAATGCCATTCTCCCTCTTTCATAAGCTAGTTAGCTCAACATTCCAAAATGGTGTATGACTAAAACTGATTATGTAAATGTGTCCTGATTTCATAGGTACTGTATAGGACTAAGGACACATGATGTCTCCTTGATGATTTAGGAATGATGATCTCGATCAAAAATTATTATATCCAATGGCCCGGATTCAGGTAGCAATTGCAGTTGCTGACTTGCGCCGGCGTAACGAGTTCTCCTGATTCAGAGAACTCGTTACGCCGACTGCAGCCTAAAATCTGCGTGGCATAAGGCTCTTATGCCACGCAGATTTTAGGCTGCATTCTTGCGTTGACCGCTAGGGGGCACTCCCATTGTGGTCAGTGTATAGTATGCAAATTGCATACTTACGCCGATTCACAATGTTGCGCGCCCCCTGCGTACGCAAGTTACGTCGGTTGCGTACGGCGTCTTTAGCGTAAGGCTGCCCATGCTAAAAGCAGGGGCAGCCAATGCTAAAGGATACCCGTCGTTCCCGCGTCGCGCCGTTCGAATTCAACGTCGTTTGCGGAAGTGATTCGTGAATGGCGCTGGACGCCATTCACGTTCACTTTGAAGCAAATGACGTCCTTGCGACGTCATTTGCCGCAATGCACGTCGGGAAAGTTTCCCGACGGAGCCTGCGCTGTATGCTGGGAGCGCGCCTAATTTAAATGATTCCCGCCCCCGGCGGGATCATTTACATTGCGCGCGCTTACGCCGGGCAATTTTGCCGGCGCGCCCTCGCAATTTACGGAGCTACTGCCCTGCGCCTCCGCAAATAGAGCGCAAATGTACCTGAATCCGGGCCATTGACATCATGAGAAGTCAATGCCATTTGTTCCTCAATAGATTATTTTGAGGATAAGAAAGAGAAAAGTCCCTCTTAACATCTTTCCAGCATGGAATAATGACTTCTAAGGATATCTGTTATACTCAATGAAAGCATGAGAAGTCAATACCATTCCCTCTCTTTCATAGGCTAGTTAGCTCAACAAGGCCCAATGGGGTATGACTAAAACTGATTATGTAATTGAGTCCTGATTTCATAGGTACTGTATAGAACTAAGGACACCCGATGTCTCCTTGATGACTTAGAAATGATGATCTTGATCAAAAATCGGTATATCCAATTACAGCATGAGACGTCAATGGCATTTGTTCCTTAATATGTTAATTTTGAGGAGAAGAAAGAGAGAAGTCCTTCTTAACATCTTTCCAGCATGAAATGATGACTTCTAAGGAGAATTGTTATACTTGAAAGCATGAGAAGTCAATGCCATTCCCCCTCTTTCATAGGCTAGTTAGTCAACAAGGCCTAATGGTATATGACTAAGAATGGTGATATCAATGTGTCCTGATGTCAAAGATATGTTTACTAAGGACACACAAAGTCTCTTCATGGCTTAGGAAAGTTAATCTGTATCAAAATGTGTTATATCCAATGAGAACATGGGAAGTCAATGCCATTCTCCCTCTTTCATAAGCTACCGTGTTTCCCCGAAAATAAGCCCCCGTCTTATATTTATTTTCCTCAAGAAAACACACTATGGCTTATTTTCAGGGGATGTCTTATTTTTATTACCGGCAAGTATGGTACAACAATCTACATTTATTCAAATACAGTAGCAGACTGTTTGCTGAAGCTTTTCCCCCTATCCCCTGGTGTTTGTGTGGGGTGAGAGACTGTTGCTGTTCAGTGCTGTGGAGCAGCTTTACTTCTTCCCCTGAGGACAGAGTGTCCTGCTCCTCACTTCACTGAAAGAGACTTTTTACTTTCACTTTCAGCTGGACCTGACAGGGGGAGCCGACCTTATTGATGGGGCTGCCGACACCTCTCCGGTCACCTAGAGATACCGTAGCAGCTGTCACGATGGAGCAGATAAGAAGGGCTGCACGACTTCTTTACAGCTCCGCACCAGTTCACTACGGTACATACGTCTTGTTTACCGCTCTGCGCCGCTATGCATAGTGACGCCCATCACTACGTCTTATTTTCGGGGGTATGGCTTATATTTCGGAAATGCTTGGAAATCCTGCTATGGCTTATTTTAGGAGTACGTCTTATTCTCGGGGAAACACGGTAGTTAGCTCAACATGACCCAATGGTATATGACTAAAACTGATTATGTAAATGTGTCCTGATTTTATAGGTACTGTATACGACTAAGGACACCTGATGTCTCCTTGATGACTCCGGAATGATGATCTAGATCAAAAAATTTTATATCCAATGACAGCATGAGAAGTCAATGCCATTTTCTTCTCCTCAAAATTAGCCTATGAGAGAGAGGAGCGAATGGCATTGACTTCTCATGCTGTCATTGGATATAACAATTTTTGCTAGGGATCATCATTCCTGTTTCCTAAGTCATAAATGAGACATCATGTGTCCTTAGTCGTATACAGTACCTATGAAATCAGAACACATTTACATAATCAGTTTTAGTCATACCCCATTGGGCCTTGTTGAGCTAACTAGCTTATGAAAGAGGGAGAATGCCATTGACTTCTCATGTTCTCATTGGATATAACACATTTTTTATACAGATCACCTTTCCTAGGCCAATAAGAGAAATCATGTGTCCTTAGTCATATATCTTTGACATCAGGACACATTGATATCACCATTCTTAGTCATATACCATTGGGCCTTGTTGAGCTAACAAGCCTATAAAAGAGGGGGAAGTCCTAAGTCAGCAAGGTGACATCAAATTTTCTTATTTATATCACACGAGGACACATTGACGTCATTATTTTCGGCCGTATACCATTGGGTCTTGTTGACTAACTAGCCTATGAAAGAGGATGAATGACATTGACTTATCATGCTTTCATTGAGTATAACAATTCTCCTTGGAAGTCCTTCTTAACACCTTTCCAGCATGGAATGATGACTTCTAAGGAGAATTGTTATACTCAATGAAAGCATAAGGCCTCGTACACACGATAGGTTAAACAGAGGACAACGGTCTGATGGACCGTTTTCATCGGTCAAAACCGATCGTGTGTGGGCCCCCATAGGTTATTTAACCATCGGTTAAAAAAAAGCCAACTTGCTTTAAATGTAACTGATGGATTCCTAACCGATAGGTCAAAACCGATCGTTAGTAGGCACAACCATCGGTTAAAAATCCATGCATGCTCAGAATCAAGTCGACACATGCTTGGAACTTCGTTTTTTTCAGCACGTCGTTGTGTTTTACGTCACCGCGTTCTGACACGATCTTTTTTTAACTGATGGCGTGTAGGTACGACGGACCATCAGTCAGCTTCATAGGTTAACCTAAGACAACGGTCCTTCAGACCGTTGTCCTCTGGTTAAAGCGGATCTCCCATGCCAGATACATTATTTTTTAATTGGCTATGTAAAACTTAAATTACCTTAACCTCTGCAACTCATGTGTCCTGTTTCCGCCGGCCGCTCCGCCGCTTTGCAGTGTGAAATAATAAGTTATATTCCCCCTTCCGGTGTAGGCACCATTTTAACTGTGGGCATAAGCCCACAGCCGGCACTTCCTTTTCCAGGTGGATGCTGATGTCCCAGCATCCACCGCTAGATCTCGCGCATGCGCGCGAGCAACGGGGACCATCGGCTTTGGCGTGTGTTGCCATGAAATCGCGCGATATCTTGTCTAACATGGGAAGAATACGATATCAAGGGAGCTCTGAAACAAGCTCCCAGAAGACACTGCGCGGGACAGGAAACAAAGAGAAACCCAAGCAAAAAGCCGAGGAAGGCAGACTGGAAGACCATCTAGTTTTATGGTACTGTGAATATTATTTTTATTGAAAATATCGGTTTCTGCATCGTTTGGAGCATTATTATTTATGCGATCATGTTAAATTTTGGGTGGAGATCCGCTTTAACCTATCGTGTGTACGAGGCCTAACTAGCCTTTGAAAGAGGATGAATGACATTGACTTATCATGCTTTCATTGAGTATATCAATTCTCCTTAGAAGTCCTTCTTAACATCTTTCCAGCATGGAATGATGACTTCTAAGGAGGATTGTTATACTCAATGAAAGCATAAGAAGTCAATGTCATTCATCCTCTTTCATAGGCTAGTTAGCTCAACAAGGCCCAATGGTATATGGATAATAATAATTACGTCAATGTGTCCTCATGTTATATGAATAAGAACATTTGATGCCACCTTGCTGACTTAGAACCTTAGATGGCACCCAGAGAATGACCCAGAAGCATGGGGTCTTTGAGTTGGCTACAATACAAACACGTTTGGCATAAAACACCTTGAATCTCAAGTACCATGCTGCGTCGGACTCTTTCCCATGTCGTAAAAATACATCTGAATCAAAATGATCTGCAAACTACAAACCTGTTTGGGTGCCTCCAAAAAAATAAACCGTTACATTTCACACGTGTACAGCCGTGGCCACATTGCGCCTTCCTGAAGCTGAATCCATTCATGTATATGCAACAGGGATGTGATAAACCTTGGCACGCGGCGGGCCGCGGGGAGTTTGCTGAACCGAATGCTTCCAATCTACGAGAAACAATGAACAAGCACATACGTACATAATTGTAATGCAATCTTCCCGCCACGTTAGCAACTCCAATGTAAAAAAAAATAAACACAGTTGCTAAATAGTACGTTTAGACATTCAAATGGATACATGGGGAAGTATGTAATGTCTCCACGTGGAGACGATAAATCATTCCGGACCACATGCACTCATCCCAAAAGTCACCAAAAACTTACAGTACAGGAAAAAACGAGGGAGACCTTTCGGTGACCTCTCTCCGAGAAGGTCCTGGAAAAAACTGCCTGTTTTCCTGCAAAGTCAGAGACCTTTCAGGCTTATATCTGGCGAAATCTCCATAAAACGCTCCGTACAAGTGTAGCGCTAGGAGGCTCCTAATGAAAAAAAAAACTCAATATACAGTTAATAATATCAATTACTAAACCGAGACCTCTCCCAAGAGGAAGGGTGGAACAACGGTTCATAAAATGTTAAGTATGAAGGCTGATCCTTGCGTTGGGGTGGGCCAGAACTTAATAACGTGTGCTTCTCAGTGGCTGCTCGGGACCCACTTAAAGCGCAGGAAGAAAAAAAAAATCGCATTTTCCAGAGGTTGTAATATATGGGTTACATCAATCAGGGTGACGTTAGGGAGAGAGGAGGAGGTGAAAATAGCAGGTGTTATTAGCACAGATCTCACTCAAATTAGCATCTTCATTCCCCAATGTACTTTACAGAGACGGGAGAAAAAGTTTGAAGGGAAAAAAAAAAATTAAGAAAAGAAAATACCTTTCTGTTCAAATTTCCTCTATATGTTTCTTTTTGCAAAAGTAAAAGTAAAAAAAAATAAAAAAATCAATTTCCTTTCAGTGTTTTGTGTCTCGTTCTGCCTTACAAAAACATTTATCAAATACATTATTTAAAATAATAATTTAAAATGTACTTCGATTTTGCCATCAGATGGAAGTATGATGGGAGGCAGTAGTAGAAGTGAATTAAAATTATTCCTTTTATATGTCCTTAACCACTTAAGACCCGGACCAAAATGCAGGTAAAGGACCCGTTTAGGTTTTGCGATTCGGCCCTGCGTCGCTTTAACAGACAATTGCGCGGTCGTGCGACGTGGCTCCCAAACAAAATTGGCGTCCTTTTTTTCCTCACAAATAGAGCTTTCTTTTGGTGGTATTTGTTCACCTCTGCGGTTTTTATTTTTTGCGCTATAATCAAAAATAGAGCGACAATTTTGAAAAAAAATCTATATTTTTTACTTTTTGCTTTAATAAATATCCCCCAAAAATATATAAAAAAAAAAAATTTCCTCAGTTTAGGCCGATACGTATTCTTCTACCTATTTTTGGTAAAAAAAATCACAATAAGTGTTTATCGGTCGGTTTGCGCAAAATTTTTAGCGTTTACAAAATAGGGGATAGTTTTATTGCATTTGTATTAATTTTTTTTTTTTACTACTAATGGCGGCGAGCAGCGATTTTTCTTGTGACTGCGACATTATGGCGGACACTTCGGACAATTTTGACACATTTTTGGGACCATTGTCATTTTCACAGCAAAAAATGCATTTAAAATGCATTGTTTGCTGTAAAAATGACAGTTGCAGTTTGGGAGTTAACCACAAGGGGGTGCTGAAGGAGTTATGTGTGACCTAATATGTGTTTACAACTGTAGGGGGGTGTGGCTGAAGGGTGAGACGTCATCGATTGTGTCCCCCTGTAAAAGGGATCACATGATCGATGCCGCCGCCACAGTGAAGAACGGGGAAGCTGTGTTTACACACAGCTCTCCCCGTTCTTCAGCTCCGGGGACTGATCGCGGGACTCCAGCGGCGATCGGGTCCCCGAGTCCCGTGGTCACGGAGCTTCGGACCGGGTCGCGACCCACGGCTGGGCACAAGCACGTGCATGTGCCCAGCCGTGCCATTCTGCCGACGTAAATGTGTAGGAGGCGGTCCTTAAGTGGTTAAAGTGGAGTTCCACCCTACAAATGAACTTTCTATTAACAGCTTGCCTTTAACGTTAAAAAAAAAAATTATAATAATAATTTTTACTCACTTCTTTCTGGCTGTTACTAAGCAGATTTCATAATCTGCCTAGTTCCTGGTTCTAGGTGGTTCAACTTCCTGTCCTAAGACCCCATTGCCTCCTGGGAAATGATGACACTCATTTCCCAGGAGTCTCTGGGCATTACTGTGCCTACAAATCACCCAGCATGCACCTCTCCCCCTAAAAACCAGGAAGAAAAAGGAACTGGGCTTCACATGCCCACACATATGATGGATACGGCCACAACATGAGCTGGAGAGGATCTAAGGCAAGTGTTTGCAATGATTTCTGAAATGATTGGGGAGCTATTATTATGTTTTAGGGACTATTTAATGTGATTAATTTTAGCTTGCAAAAAAAAAGCCTGTAACCCCACTTTAAAGCTGAAATGTAGGTATGGGTATTTTTGCATAGTTACTGTACATTGGTCCAGCTTGGACTATGCATACCTGGTTGATCCTCGTAGAAGCTGGAAATCACTGTATTAGTCAGCACTACTACCAGTGGCGGCTGGTGCTCAAATTTTTTGGGGGGGCACAAACAAACTAAAAAAAAAAAACATCAATTGCAGCCTCACTGTGCCCATCAAACGCAGCTACTGTGCCCATCAAAAGCAGCCACTATGCCCATCAAATGCAGCTACTGTGCCATGCCATCAATTGTCGCCACTGTGCCATGCCATCAATTGTCGCCACTGTGCCATCAATTGTCGCCACTGTGCCATGTCAATTGCAGCCACTGTGCCATCAAAAGCAGCCACTGTGCCAGCAATTGTCACCACTGTGCCATTAATTGTCACCACTGTGCCCATCAATTTTCACCACTGTGCCATGCCAAACGCAGCCACTGTGCCATCAAACGCAGCCACTGTGCCATGCCATCAATTGTTACCACTGTGCCCACATCAATTGTCGCCACTGTGCCCACATCAATTGTCGCCACTGTACCCACATCAATTGTCGCCACTGTGCCCATATCAATTGTGCCCACTGTGCCCACCTCAATTGTGCCCACTGTGCCCACATCAATTGTAGCCACTGTGCCCACATCAATTGTCCCCACTGTGCCCACATAAATTGTCTCCCACTGTGCCCACATCAATTGTCTCCCACTGTGCCCACATCAATTGTCCCCACTGTGCCCACATCAATTGTCCCCACATCAATTGTCCCCACTGTGCCCACATCAATTGTCCCCCACTGTGCCCACATCAATTGTCCCCACTGTGCCCACATGAATTGTCCCCACATCAATTGTCCCCACTGTGCCCACATCAATTGTCCCCACATCAATTGTCCCCAGTGTGCCCTGTAAAATGCTGCCAGTCAGATTGCCCCCCCCGCCCGGCACTTACCTTTTTGGGGTTCGCCATCCTCCTTCCACAGTCCCTCGATGTTTTCTGCCGCCCTCGATGATGCCTCAGCTGGCTCTGATAGGCACTTCCGCACAGCCAACCAGCTGCCGTTATTCAGATAGCCGGCGCCCAATGTCCGGTTATCTGAATAGACTGACAACAATAACATACACTCATGCAATGCATGAGTGTATGTTATTTGCGCGGCGCTGCAGAACGAAATTTTAAAAGCCTTTTCTTTTTCTTTTTTTATGACTACAGGAGGGGGGGGGGGGGGGCGGCAATCTATTGTTGATTGACAGGTGCGGGAGGGAGGGGGCAGAGTTCCTGCGCCCTCTATGGATGCACCGCCAATGACTACTACAGTGATCTCCACAAGCTTTTCAGGTTCCATGGCGAGCAGCTCCCCTATTGCAAGATCGCTTGGCATGTTTGCGAACTAGGGAAAGCTTTCCATTTTCTCAATGAATGCAGGTGGAGATTGTGTTGTCACCACCCTACTTCTCCATCTCATCCAATTAGAGATTGCTTTACATTGCTTATGGTATACTCCACCGTTTACTCATGACCATTGGAGCCATTGCCAAACTCTGCTCTTCTAAACCTTTGCAGCTAAGAACAGGAACTCCTGGGGCACTCCATTTGAAATCAGCCTTTACACGCACAATACCTTTAAAGTGATTGTATTCCCCTGTAGGTGATTTTTACCTACAGGTAAGCCTCATTTCTTCTGACCGTACACAGAGAAAAGGCCATTCATTCCTGTGGAGAGGCCTCTATATGATATGATAACTAGGATTTTCCCATAGGCAGAAGAAGTGAGGGACAACCTGAGAGCTGTGCGGCTCACTGTGGGAGGCACAGTTTGGATCTCGCAGGAGAGTGGAAAGCTCAGTATAAAACTTTTGGGGGGGTTTGTTGGGGTGGGATTGATGTAACTTAAAGGAGAAGTATAGCCAAAGCTAGTTTGGCTTTACTTCTCCTGAGGATCACAGGAGTGCAGTTCGTTGTGCACTCCTATGGCCCGTTTTTCAGGCTAAATCCCGCTGTCTGCTGGCATCACTCAGCCGAGCCAGGATTAGGAAAGATCTATCCCATGACTAAAGCTTCATACACACGCTCGGTTTACTCGGCAAGAACTAGCAAGAAAAGAGCTTTCTTGCCGAGTATACCGAGCGTGTGTACGAGGCTTTCAGGTTTCTCGACAAGAAAACTGCCCAGAATCTAGACAAGAAAAATAGAGAACATGTTCTCTATTTTCTCGTCGTGAGATTCTCGGCAGGAAACTTGAGAGTGTGTATACTGCCGAGAAACCCGAGAGTGTGTATACTTACCTGTCGCCTTGGAAACCCGTGCATGCTCGAAATTACTTTGACGCATGCGCAGTAGCTTCCTAGGCATAGGTAGGGTGCAGCAAGATGGAGGCAACAGCATCGAATGTGACGAGAGTATGCTCGTCACACGCGATGATGTCACGGCGTTCTTGCCTTTCAAAAGAACCGCAGTTCTTTTGAAAGTAGTGTCTGTACACTTGGGCGGCAAGAGTTTTTTCCTGACGAGATTCTGGCCCGTGTTTACAGGGCTTCAGTCTTTTATGACGAAACATGTTGGGGCGTGGCTGTGCGGCAACCATCTGAAGGAAGGAACAGCGGAGAGGTGGTGAGCGATCAGTTGACACCTTGGGTCTGCTGTGGCCAATATACTCGGTTTTCCGTTCATCTCTGAACGAGTGTTTGCTGTGCGGTGTATTGCTCTATTTTTTTTAGATTCATGTGAGTGCTATATTTGAAGATTCAAGTGTGTTATTAAACTGATTTTACAGTATCACGCTATTTTCAGCACTTCTTCTATCTACATGCGGAGCTTTCTGGCAGTGAATTGGTTGGAACTGGGATTATCTGCTATACCTACTAGTGTTGAGCAGAATATGCCATATTCGATTTCGCGATATATCTCGAATATATATTCGAATATTCGAGATATATTCGCTAAATTCGAATATTCGTGATATTTTATCGAAAGTAAATGATTGCGATTTTTCGCTATTGCGAATGCGAAAATAATTGCGATTTTTTGATAACTGCGGTAGGAGCACTCTGATTGGCTCAGAATATTCGTGATATTTTATCGAAATATCGCAACATGCGAATGCGATATTTATTGCGCAATTTCGAGAAATGCTGGAGGAGCGCTCTGATTGGCTCAGAATATTCGTGATATTTTATCGAAATATCGCAACATGCGAATGCGATATTTATTGCGCAATTTCGAGAAATGCTGTAGGAGCACTCTGATTGGCTCAGAATATTCGTGATATTTTACAATACAAAATAATTGCGAATATTCGGCAAATGCGGAAGGAGCACTCTGATTGGCTCAGAATATTCTTGATATTTTACAATACAAAATAATTGCGAATATTCGGCAAATGCAGAAGGAGCACTCTGATTGGCTCAGAATATTCTTGATATTTTACAATACAAAATAATTGCGAATATTCGGCAAATGCGGAAGGAGCACTCTGATTGGCTCAGAATATTCTTGATATTTTACAATAGAAAATAAAAAGTGTTTTGCATTGGTGGTGATTCTTTACTCTATCCATCTGTCACAGAAAAAAGAAAATAAATGTAGCGCCAAAACTATAAAAAGAAAAAGGGTAACCACAGAGTGGTTTTGAGGATGTGACCTCTATAGTGAGAGTTGTATTGAGAAAACAAACTCTATGAAACAATCTAACATATATATCAGAGCTAAATCTGAGTGCTAATATTACACCTATATGGCATAAAAGAGCATACAAAAGTAAATTCTTATGTAATAAGTGATTATATGTGTGGATAAACACAAATAAAAAGTTCTGAAAAAGTGGGAAGGGGGGAAGGGGGAACTTCCAAAGCTTCCCCAGAGCTGATTGTTCGTCACTTCAGCTGGAAACACTTCTTCCACATCAATGGAGAATCCTTTCCCTCAGAAAATGCACATCTTCAATTCCTTGGCATATAATAATTAAGGTACTCTTACCAGCTTAAGTTGACCCACAGCTCACCGTATGGTGGGTAGGTCCTCAGGGCTTATATATGCTGGCCGTCCTCCAGTTGCACCAATGGGTAGATGGATATCCCGATTCCGATATTCCGGATGGATCCCAGGAGGAAAGTTGGTAACAGCAGCCACAGGAACGTCACATGAGATGATACGGAGGGGGAACTCCCAATTTCATGAGTGATATGAGAAAAGAGGGAGAAAACACCTCCTCATAGTGTAGAAATTTATTTAAAATTCTCAATCAAAAAATGTTTTGACATAAACAAGGAGATAGTCCAAATCTCATAAAATTAGTACACAGCAAGGGGATTGTCCAAAGTTAAAAATGGTAAAATTAAAAAAGACCCAAACGGTAGAGACACTCGTTCACCACGGCACATCAAAGAAAAAAATCCACAGCAGGCAGATAACATAAACTGACACAGTATTGGTGGTATGGATCAAACTTCTAACATCTGTCACAGCCGTTTGTCAATCAAACACCTTAAAGATTGAACACGTTCATGCTGCATGCTTTGGACTTTTTTTCACTTCACATATCAAAGACATTTTTATGAAAGATTATTTTTCTATTATTGGGACTATATTTCTTTATATATTTGTTTCACTGTGTATTTCACAAGTTATTTGCGCTTGCTTATTTTATAATTTGCCCACATGTCTTGTCACTAGACATATTTTTTATTCTTGTAGAGCGACTCCATTTTCTGTCTTGTATTAATTTATGTTGTATAACATTTTTGAGTTGCTGCTGTATTCTCCCCTTTTTTAAGGTATGCGCAATTTTTTCCTTCTTACAAAAAATAATAATATCAAACATACAAATATTCATAACATACACATACACAAAGCCCCCCCCTTTTGCATCAGAGACAATCAGAGTTCTCCTACCACAGTTATCGAAAATTCGCAATCATTTTCGCATTCGCAATAGCGAAAAATCGCAATTTTTTTTTTTTCAATTTGGCAACATAATAGGATCGCCTCAGCTTAGCTACTCGGCCCAGGGTCTCTAATCATACCAGCAATGCTTTTAGACGTCGATAGGATGTGATCTGTTTTAAAAATCAAATTGAAAAAATGCGAATATTCGGAATTGCGAATATTCACCGCGAAATTCGAAATATAGCGCGATTTCTCGAATATGCTATATTCGAGTCGAATATTCGCAATGCGAATATTCGTGAGCAACACTAATACCTACCAGTGAGGTCTTTTTGTACACGTTTACACGCCAAACACTAGAGTGTAAAGCAATTGGAGTTGGTGAGTTTTGCATCTGACGGGAGAGGATTCACTGACACCGGGTGTGGTGGAAGATTGGAAGCTATTATCATTATTTTTTCACAAACCTACTTGATGTGATATATGGACTTATATTTAATTAATATTTAAACACATTTATATATATTTTTGGAATTTGTGCACATAATTAGGTAGATTCAGGTAGAGTTAGGCCGACTTATCAGTAGATAAGTCGACCTAACTCAGAATCGACCTATGTTTAAGCGTATGCTCAAACAGAGATACGCTTAAACATATCTAAGATACGACGTCTTGCGCCGTCCTATATTAGATTGCAATTTTTCGGATGGCCGCTAGGTGGCGCTTCCATTGCGGCCGGCTTAGAATATGTAAATGAGTTTCTACGTCGATTCACGAACGTACGCCTGGCCGGCGCAGTCAATTTACGCCGTTTCCGTAAGGCCTTAGGCGGCCTAAAGTTATTCCACCTATGAGGTGGAATAACAATGTTAAAGTATGGCCGCCGTTCACGCCGCAAGGTTCGAATTTTTTACGTCGTTTGCGTAAGTCGTCCGCAAATCGGGAGTTACGTCGTTTACGTCCACGTCGAAATCAATAGGCCCGTATGGCGTACTTAGCCGCAATGCGCACTGGGAAATGTAGGCGCCCGGCGCATGCGCAGTAGGCAAAAAACGTCAAAAACGTGAGGTCAAGCGTCATTACCATTAAACACGCCCCCCTCCAACCCATTTGAATAAGGTGCCCTTACGCCCGCCGCGTTGACACTACACCGCCCTAAGTAAGGAGGTAAGTGCTTTGAGAATCATGTACTTGCCTCTCTTACTTAAGGCGGCGTAGTGTAAACACGCTAGGCTACGCCGCCGCAAATTAGCGTGCCCCTACCTGAATCTACCTAATTCTCTTTTGTCACATGGTGATGTTTATGGACATTAGCATTATTTTTGAATACCTGTGAAAACGGATATTTCATCTTACATTGTTTACAGCGCTGCTTATATTTTATTACAAATTGATTTTTTTTTAAAGTAGCTGCTTCACTCTTTTGCAAATTTGGTTATCACTATTTGTTCATCAGCGCAGTGGTGGGAACACAGAAAGGACGGATTCATCTTTGTTACCATTATTTACATTAGGAAAGATCTCGACTACAGTCGGGATCCAACCACCTGCCTAGACCGGCAGCTGGCTCAGCCTCTCGGTGAGCCGCTGAGAGACTGAGCCAACCGCCCCACCCCCTCCACAGCCCCGCACTCCAGTAAGCACTGGAAGGTGGGAAGCCCTTAAAGTCACAGGCTCTCTGCTCATTGAAGGCTGAGAACTGAACGATCGGCAGTCTTTGATGACTCGGTTCTCAGCCTAAGAGCCGGAGGAGGACAGATGCAGCATCGGATCAATGAGGCTTACCTGTAGGCAAAAATAACCTACAGGGGTATACAATTACTTTAAAGTTATTGTGCATGTAAAGGCAGGCGTCCCAATCGGATCGATGCTGCATCCATCTCGGTGAGTATAATTTTTTTTTCACAAGCCCATACTTCTCTTTTAAAGGAAAGTACAGTTATCACCTGGGCTAAGCTGAGGCAGGTTCAGGCAGGAGTTTGAACCTGCTTGAGCTATTCTGTTGGGAAGCTGTCAAAGCCAATTATAGGGGACAGAGGCATTCCCCACCCCACCCTGCAACCAAATGTATACACACCCCATAAGTGTGACTGCAAGAAATGTCTCTGCTTCCCAGGGCTTTTTCTCAGCTGGAACTTGGTGGAATTCAGTTCTACCACCTCTGGTTCAGGCAGCACACCCCTGAACTCTGCACTACGTAAATCGCACACCCTCTAACTCTGCATGTAGTGCATCCCTAAACTATGTACCAAGTGCACCCCAGAACTCTTCATGTAGCACACCCATGAACTCTGAACTATGTACCAAGCGCACACCGGAACTCTGCACGTAGCACACCCATGAACTCTGAACTATGTACCAAGCGCACCCAAGAACTCTGCACATAGCACACCCCTGGGGGAAGAGGGGTTTTGGGATTGTGGTCGAGTTCCTTCACCTATTTTCTGAGAAAAAAGTCCTGCTGCTTCCTATGATTGGTGTTGGCCTTGACAGCTTCCTGGTGGGATAGCTCAGGCAGGTTTGGATTCATGTTTGTACACAGCTGAGCTCATCCCTATCAGAGAATATTGCACAGGAACTCACCCCTCATCCATCATAGTAGCGATATAGTGAGCAGTGAGTGCAGGGCCAGTCCCAGAGGTGACTAAGCGGAGTTCTGCCATGTTCTAGTTGAAAAATGGCCCTGGTTATTCTGCTCTTGCAATTTTTTTTATTACATTTTTTCTACTGTTGGAAGGCAACATGGTCCGATGTCATATTACTGGATTTTCTACATATCTGTTTCCTATTCCCCAAAGATCAGCCAGGCTGCCATGGTTTCAAAGAATAAAGATATTCTCACTCTCTGTAGGACTACCATTTGGCTCCCAAGTTGGGATGTGCTCAATTAAGCCTCTAATTTTACATGACACTACCGGCTCCAATCTGTCTTCGAGAATCCTTGATTAGCCACTCCGCAAGCAAGCTTCAAAGAGAGTTGTGACTGCCAAAATAATTGGGGGAAAATATCAAAGAGAAACAAGCTATTGGAGATTATATGGGCAATACTGCCCCCAGAGGCCAATTACGACAGGACAGTCAGTAATATAATCGGTTGAGGAAGACTGCCCTGTGAAAAATCTGATTTGTCCAAAACCAATGGGGCTCGCAATGGGGGGGGGGGGGTTTGGATGAGGTATGACTGAGGTTCTTTAAAAAGGGCTAGTACAGGCCTTTGCCATGAGGCTCTCTCTTTAGTATAAGCCTAGGGTGTCCATCTGCATGCCTCACTGTGTCCATGTGCATGCCTCACTGTGTCCATGCCTCACTGTGCCCATGACTGACATTTAACATGGGAGTCTATGAAAGGGGTGCCCGGTTTGAAAAATCGGTGCTCCCCAGCCGTAGGTCCCCCAGACAAAAAACTTTGTACACTTGTAAAGGAGAAATGGGGCTATATGTGTGCCAAGTTCTGGGTCCAGGGAACCTACGACCGGCCAATAACGGGTCCCCACATTCACCAGAGAAATTCTATGGAACGGGTGCCCGGATTTGAAAAGTCGGTGCTGCCCAGCCGTAGGTCCCCCGGACAACAAACTTTGCACACTTGTAGAGGAAGAGTGGGGCTACATGTGTGCCATGTTTGGCGTTCAGAGGACCTACGGCCGGTCGGTACCGGGTCCCCAAATCCTGGAGATCAGGCTCAAAAGGTATTTTCAGCACAAAAAAATGTGCTGAAAAACTCGGCTTATACTTGAGTATATACGGTAGGTTATATTAGATTGTACAATATTGCATAATTTACTTCATCTACTCACACCACAATCTTCTCTGTGTTTTATATTTATATAGCAATTTGTATTTTTTGTGCTTACTTGTAAAACCCCCCAAAAAAAAAATCTTAAAAAATTGATACTGAGTTTTGGTAATAATGACTCTTTATTTGTCTTCTTATAGCAGTTTTTGAGGCCTACAGCCTGCACCCAATGTATGTGTCCTTTGTGCAACCTTGCTCCTGGCTCCTCATAGCATGCAGTCAGGTCCATATGGCCTTTGTTGACTGACACAAAATAACATCCACCTAAAATGAGATCCAAGGTGAGTTATGTTGGCTTTGCGTCAAACCTGCAAATGTTTTGGCACCACCTAAAACCTAACCAGATGTTTCTGACGTCTGCCTGACAATAGTTCCGACTATAAATACCGCCTGCATGTGACACATCCCCACCAGAAACAAGAATGAAATGATTTAACCAACTCTGCCAGATAGG
The DNA here is from genome assembly GCF_905171775.1 of Rana temporaria. Taxonomy (NCBI): domain Eukaryota; kingdom Metazoa; phylum Chordata; class Amphibia; order Anura; family Ranidae; genus Rana; species Rana temporaria. The sequence continues at coordinate 11,734,133 of NC_053493.1, forward strand.
AATAGCTTGGCGCAGCCCGTGGGCGTCCTTTTCGAAGGTGATGAATGTCCGCCTTTGGTGGTGCTAAAAAAACTCCATAACTCCCATGGAGAGCACTTACTGTACGTGAATGAAGTGATGACAAATACTGGAAAGGCCTGTAGGAGGAAAAGCAGACTCTAATGCTTGAGATATTGCAACGTCCAGGGAACAATAACTTTCGAGAGATGACAAGGCCGAACAAGACGATCTTTAATGATCGAATTCCGCTGTAGACGAGAAGCTGAGTCTTTCTTGTTGGCCAAGTCCATAGACAATGATGGTTTTTGTGGATTATGAACAGATGTCATGGATGACACTACGGAGCATTATTATTGCTAAGTCACCGTAGGAATCATTGTTTATTGTTGGCGTAACTTTGGCCAAAACAAGCCGCAGCTCGGCGGGGAAACCGACGCAGGTAAATCGCTCAGATGCTGTATGGACTGTCGAGACTCTGGAGGATGGAAGTGCGGCTTAAAAACGAGATGATTGGTGACTTAGTTCATGCAATGTTTATCGGTTTCTATGTACGTTGCATACATTCCCTCCACCGCTGTGCCCTGGGTGTTTTCTTACAATATATTTTCGCTGATTCCCATACATTTTACTCCTGTTTCAGTTTTCACTGTTGGCTGCCTGCTCCAGTCTCCCACAGCAGAATGCAAACAGATCTGCAGTTGGATTGTGTGAAGATCAACTTTTCTTTAACAAAGCTACGAGGGAATGATATTAGAGTAGATGTAAACCCAATCAATAAAATGTCCTATAATTCTTAACATGGTCGTATCATTTCCAAAGTTATTTTTGCAAAACTGCTGCATTTATTAAAATAATCCCTGATGGTCTTACTATGGAGGTTCTTGTTCAGGCACATGCAAGTAGCCTGGATTCGTAGCCATTTCCCACCAAGCTGGCCAAGAGTATCTTACCTGTTTTCCTTACCCCAGGATTTGGGCAGTGTGTGCACATACCTATATTAGGAAGCCCTTCCACTATATTACTCACTCCCATTTTCCTGGCCCAAGGTCGACACTCCATATACCCAAGGATCTTTCATAGTAAAGGATTGTCCAGACCACTTGCTTTTCCAATGCTTTACTTGAACCCTTATCAAAACAATGAGAAGTACGAAAAAATAGTAGCTCTAAGGCCTCGTACAAACGACCAGTTTTCTCGGCAGGAAAACTGCCAGGAGAGCATTTAGCCGGGAATCCCGGCCGTGTGTATGCTCCCTAGCAGTTTTCCCGACAGGAAAACTGCCCGGGAAAAATAGAGAATCTGCTCTCTATTTTCCCGTTGGGATTCCCGGCAGAGTGTTTCCTGCCGAGAGTGTCTGTATGCTTACCTTTCCGAGATAAACCCGCCCATGCTCGATAAGACTTTGACGCACTCACCACTCTCGTGTCAGGCTGAGACGCTTTTAAACCACACAGAAGGGGTTAAAAATGACTATCCAATATCCAACCGTGCAGATAAGGGATCTCCCATTTATGGCAGGCATTGTTTCACCCGAGCGACAAGCAGCGTGCATCACGGGCGGCTTCCTCTTCCCCTGCTCTTCTGGTGATATTGTCTTCCGCAAATTATTTTACATCCATGCCTCTTACTAAACACTTTAGAATGTCTACTTTCCAAAAATGGGTAATTTGGGAGGTATTTGTACTGTCCTGGCTTGTTGGTGTTTCGGGAAATTGCCTTCTCAGTACATCAGGTGTGATCGATTTTCAATGATTGGCCCCCTCACATGGAAGTCTCCCAAATGTCCTACCACGGAGGGGCTTCCTTCTCAACTTTCCTTCAGCCTACATAATGTCCTATAAATTAACTAACTAAATGAACACTTCTATTTCTAAAAACATTCTTCATTTACAGCATTTTTTCACATCTGCCTACAACTTTTGCACAGCACCATAGGACATTATAGGTCCCTACATAATGTCCACTTGAGATCAATTCTACATCCCAAACAGACATTATATCTGTAACGGTCAGGGGTTAACGCCGTTACGATATTCCATTCCACCAACCCACATCAGCTTCCGACACTCCACAATCCAGCAGACAGGACCCATTGGATTTTCCCCAGAATAACGAGACACACAGCTCTGTTCTCTGGTTCCAAACAGATAGATCTTTTAATGGTAAAACTCAGGTTTTTATACAGTTAGAAGCCCCAAGAAACAATGGCTTAACTCCACCCACAACATGACACACGGAGCTCAATACACATTCCTTTAGATAATGACATTCAGATAATCTACATGAGCTAATTACTAGTCATTTACCCAGACGTTCCGACTCCACGATAAGCTCTTTCCACCTCAATACAATACACATTCCTTTGGTAAACATAAGTCAGACATCTGACCTTTTACATTGTGTTAATTCATAACACATATTAGCATCAATAGATCTTTCACACAATACAGGGTTAGTTAGCATAGCACCATGAAATATCTTTGGAGCCAGGAGCCAATAGACAATAGAATGCAATCACAGCAAGCTTTTATCACTACAGCCAGGTAGCTGGAGGTGATTAACATCAAATAACATCTCAACAGTCTATGTTCCACATTGAAGGAGACACTCTATTGACCTGTTGTGTTCAGAATGAACAACTTGTAATATTTCAAGATATCCTGCAATACATGAATTATCATTACTGTCCCATCTCATGTAATCCATGATATCAGTTCTCAGTCATCCTATGCCCCTAGTGGACATAGGATGACCCTAGACACAAGAGTCATTGGTGAAGCTGACACAGGAGTACCCCATATCCTTCAAGCGCCCCTGGGTTCCCACGGGTCATACCATTACAATATCTATAAAACAGGGTGACCCACCCCCATGACACACCCCTAGGTGGGACTTAACTATGCAGGGGCTTAACCTTTGCTTACTCACTTCCTGTTATAAAGTGACAGCAGTCTGTCCCTGTTTCCTAATTGTTCTCTTGCAGTGTCATCCTAGCTACATGTTCCCCACGTGGAGAAGGTAAGTGGCCTTAGAAATGGGTATGCACAGGCACTGTCTACTGCCCCGAGACGACGTCCGCTGTGTGATGAAGAGCGTAGGGTGAGCGACATGCTGACATCACCGCACAGGCTTGTACTACTTGGCGGTTGGATTTGCTTGTTCTTAAGCAAATTTTGTTTTAGTCTGATGTTAGCACAGACTTTTTTACAATAAATTATCATCTGGTTTTACCGATGGCAGACTTTTTTCACTTTCTTCCCTTGGTTTTATCTACTCATTGAGGCTATTTCCTCTGCCACTTTCCTCTGCTGGTTTAAACACCAAGTCTCCAGTAACGTCTGGCTCGATATCCATTTGATACATTGGGAGGACCATAGGACCCAGGCTGGAGCTCCAGGAACACCCGGCTCGTTAGCCGCTTGATGCGTTGGGAGGATCGTAAGACCCAGGCTGGGAATGAGTGACAAGCTTTGACAGCTTTTATAGCTGGTAAGCCTTCATTCTGTGTGGTGGTGGATTCACAGTGTCCCTCGTTCATTGAAGATCCTTTACAGGGTGTTGTAATATTCATTTCCACTTGAACGTTCATGAAAGAGACTTTTAGAAGCAGAGAGAAATATAGGAATGGAGGTAGGACAGAATTAAATAAGGAAAGAAAGAAAGAAAGAAAGAAAGAAAGAAAGAAAGAAAGAAAGAAAGAAAGAAAGAAAGAAAGAAAGAAAGAAAGAAAGAAAGAAAGAAAGAGAAAAAGAAAGAAAGAAAGAAAGAAAGAGGAGAATTGAAGGGAGAATCTAAGGAAGAAATGTAAAGAGACGGGAGGACACAATGAAGGAAAAAGATAGGTAAAAGGAAGTACCTAAGAATAAAGACAAATAGGAATGAAGGGAAAACTAAATGAAATAAGGAAAGAGAAAGAGGGAGGAAGGAAGGGGAGGGAGAAGAGATTAAGGAAGGAAAAAAGAAAAGGGAAGAGGAGAGGAGAATAGAAGGGAAGATCTAAGGAAGAAATTGAAAGGGAAGGGAGGACAGAATGAAGGAAGAAGAGGGATTAACCGGTTAAGCCCCGGACCTTTAGGCAGCTAAATGCCCAAGCCAGGTTTTGCGATTCGGCACTGCGTCGCTTTAACAGACAATTGTGCGGTCGTGCGACGTGGCTCCCAAACAAAATTGGTGTCCTTTTTTCCCCACAAATAGAGCTTTCTTTTTGTGGTATTTGATCACCTCTGCGGTTTTTATTTTTTGCGCTATAAACAAAAATAGAGCGACAATTTTGATAAAAATTCAATATTTTTTACTTTTTGCTGTAATAAATATCCCCCAAAAGCATATATAACATTTTTTTTTCCTCAGTTTAGGCCGATACGTATTCTTCGACATATTTTTGGTAAAAAAAATCGCAATAAGCGTTTATCGATTGGTTTGCTCAAAATTTATAGCGTTTTTCAAAATAGGGGATATTTTTATTGCATTTTTATAAAAAAAAAAATGTTTTACTACTAATGACGGCGATCAGCGATTTTTTTCGTGACTGCGACATTATGGCGGACACTTCGGACAATTTTGACACATTTTTGGGACCATTGTCATTTTCACAGCAAAAAATGCATTTAAATTGCATTCTTTATTGTGAAAATGACAGTTGCAGTTTGGGAGTTAACCACAGGGGGCGCTGAAGGAGTTAGGCTTCACCTAGTGTGTGTTTACAGCTGTAGGGGGGTGTGGCTGTAGGACTGACGTCATCGATCGAGTCTCCCTATAAAAGGGATCACTCGATCGATGCAACCTCCACAGTGAAGCACGAGGTAGCCGTGTTTACATACGGCTCTCCCCGTTCTTCAGCTCCGGGGAGCGATCGCCAGGGGGTGGCTAGAAACGTATAGCCGCGCCCTCGTCCCGGATCGCTCCCCGCGGGTTTCCGACCGCCGCATGTTACGGGGGGGTCCCGATCAGACCCCCGACCCGCGGAAAGGCGGGGATGTACATGTACGCCCATATGCCTGTACGTGCCATTCTGTGGACGTACATATACATGCGGCGGTCGGCAACCGGTTAAAGGAAGTACGGAAAAGAAAAAACAAAAAGAATGGAGGGAGGACAGAATGAAATAAGGAACGAGAAAGAGGGAGGAAGAAAGGGAGCAAGCAAAATATAACTAAGATCAGTTTGGGTGGAGAAGTAATCTGAGGCCTCGTACACACGACCGTTTTCCTCGACCAAATACATCAAGAAACTTGGTGGCAGAGCTTTTTTGCCGAGGAAAACGGTCGTGTGTATGTTTTTCATCGAGAAAACTGTTGTGGAACTCAACGAGAAAAAAAGAGAACAAGTTCTCTTTTTCCTCGTCGGGAGTCTCAATTTCTTCGTCGCGTTCCTCGTCGAGCTGGTTTACGACGAGAGACACGATCGTGTGTATGCTAAGAAACCCACACATGCTCAGAATAAAGTATGAGACGGGAGCGCACCTTCGGTAAAAGTAGCGTTTGTAATGGAGATAGCACATTCCTCGCGCTGTAACAGACTGAAAAGTGCAAATCGTCTCCTACCAAACTTTTACTTAACATGCAGTAACATGAGATTAGTAAAAGCAGCCCCAAGGGTGGCGCCAGTGGAATTGAACTTCCCCTGCCGTCGTACGTGTTGTACGTCACCGCGTTTGAGAACGACGAGATTTGGTTTTGATAGTGTGTACGCAAAGAAAGCTTGTCGAGTTTCTCGACAAGCCTAACAAGGAACTCGTCGAGGAAAACAATGTTTCTTTTACGACGAGTTCCTCGGTCGTGTGTACGAGGCCTGACATTTTTAAACGTCGTATTGACTGCTCACTTTGATGGCCATGCATTGCGGTACATAATTCTGCCTTCATGGGAAGCATTAAGTAAAAAAAATCAAAAAGAAGAAAATATATTTTGATCTGACATTTATTTAAAATCCCAACAATGCCCTGAAAAGTCTGACGATAGGAAAATCCTACAAATCATAAACAATCCCAACCTTATCCGGTGTCGGGTCGATGGGAACGACAGGCAAATTGTAAACTTAAATGATCTTTTCCATTATGTGGTTCTCGAAGGACAACCATTACCGCTAATCCACTCTAACCAGTGCTAAGTGCTAATATAGAAAGAAGGCATTAGAGAACGCGCTCCATTCAACCTTGACATGTTGTGACATGAGGGGCTGTTTATGCCCAAAACACAACCTCCAGAAATGCTTTTGGACAGCTTTGGACACAAATGTGACTTTTGGAGAGAAGGTTCCTGCCTTAGGCGCATAAGCGCTCAATGACGCCATTTTGTACAGCCGCCAAACCTTCGGTTGTCACCTTTGTTAGCTAATAATGTGATCGCTTCAAGCAGAGAAGGCATGCTGTCTTTGACTTGGTGTTTTATATATTTGACCTCAGTAGACTACAGACCACATTTGTTTAAAGTGAAACTCTACTTTCATGAAATAAAACCACCCTTTCTAGAGCAGTAATATACATAGCAATGATTTTAGTAAACTGCTTTGCAAATTATTACTTTCTCCTGTACTGTAGATACCGAGATGGACTATTATTTATTTATTTTTTACCTCTAATTGAATGCTAACTGGGGAAGTTCTACACACAAAAGGGGAAACTGAAGGTCCAGGTGAGTGTACTAAGCAATCAGTATCCTCTCAGAACCAAATGGGTGCCGGCAATTCACGAAGCAAAACTTTAAGGAGAAGATATGGACAGCCGCACACCAAAGAAACCTTAAAAAGGTGGCCTTTAATGGTAAAAGGAAAACAGGCACTACAAAGAACAGCAAGCAGTGGGGTTTATAGCTGACGCGTTTCCCACTAGGGTTCAGTGTTTAGTCCAGAGAAAATGAGCATCTATGCATCCCCCATTGATGTGCAATACTCTCTCCATGGTGTGCAATGTGTGAGAGTACAGCCCCCCCCGTTAGGGATCTGTGTGCAGAGCCTTCCTCAGTTTGCAGTTTGTGAGAAGCCATGTGGGGGACACAGCAAACATGTGGAAGAAGGTGCTCAGGTCAGATGAGACCAAAATTTGACTTTTTGGCCTAAAAGCAAAACGCTATCTGTGGGGGGGGGGGGGGAACTAACACTGCACACCACCCTGAACACACCATCCCCACTGTGAAACATGGTGGTGGCAGCATCATGTGGTGGAGATGCTTTTCTTCAGCGGGGACAGGGAAGCTGGTCAGAGTTGCAGTGGTATTTCATTATTTTTCTACCCCTTTAAAAAGGAGTTTTGGCTTTCATTAAAATTCCAACAGGTAAGTCAATGAGCCTTGGGTTGGGTTAGGAGGGTCATTGCATGGGAAGGACAGAAGAACCTGATCAATGGTGGCTTCTAGGGTTGTCCCAATACCACTTTTTTGAGACCGAGTACAAGTACCAATACTTTTTTTCAAGTACTCGCCGATACCGAATACCAATACTTTTTTTTTGAATGTCATGTCACAGTGGCGTTTTTTTTATTTTTTACACAATATTTTTTTTTTTTACAGTGATTTTTTTTTTTTTTTAGAGGGGGTGGGGGGGTAGTGGATTGTCAGTTTGTTTAAAAAAAATGTATTATTATTATTTACATTTAATTTTTTTAATTTTTTATTGCAATTTTTTTCTTTTTTTTTAATCAGCCCTGTTGGGGGGGCTTTGGTGAGATATCAGAGGTCTTAACAGACCTCTGACATCTCCCCTTTAAGACAGAGAAAGGGACAAAGGACACAGATTCCCCAGTCTCTTTCTCTGCAGCCTCAGCTGAAATAAATAGAGAGAAGCTCCTTTCAATTCATAAACTGAAGCATCGTAAACACAGGTTACAATGCTCAGTTATGTGAATGGACAGAGTCAGTGATCACTGACTCTGTCCATTCGGAAAAGGTAGGAGCCGGATTTAGCGGCTCCTACCTCCGCTCTCCATCCTGACAGATCGAGGGGGAGAGCGGCACGGAGGGGGACAATACAGCACAGGGGTAGAGCGGCACGGAGGGGGACAATACAGCACGGCGGGAGAGCGGCACGGAGGGGGACAATACAGCACGGTGGGAGAGCGGCACGGAGGGGGACAATACAGCATGGCGGGAGAGTGTCACGAAGGGGGACAATACAGCACGGGGGGAGAACGGCATGGAGGGGGACAATACAGCACGGCGGGAGAGCGGCACGGAGGGGGACAATACAGCCCAGGGGGAGAGCGGCACGGAGGGGGACAATACAGCACGGCGGGAGAGCGGCACGGAGGGGGACAATACAGCACAGGGGGAGAGCGGCACGGAGGGGGACAATACAGCACGGCGGGAGAGCGGCACGGAGGGGGACAATACAGCACGGGGGAGAGCGGCACGGAGGGGGACAATACAGCACGGGGGGAGAGCGGCATAGAGGGGGACAATACAGCACGGGGGAGAGCGGCACGGAGGGGGACAATACAGCACGGGGGGAGAGCAGCATGGAGGGGGACAATACAGCACGGGGGGAGAGCGGCACGGAGGGGGACAATACAGCACAGGGGAGAGCGGCACGGAGGGGGACAATACGGCACGGGGGGAGAGCAGCATGGGGAAGACTTGTAACTCCCCCCACCACCCGATACCTGACTGCCCAGGTATCGGGTGAAGCATTGGAGCATTTCAGCCGAGTACAAGTACTCGGGAAATGCTCGGTATCGGTCCCGATACCGATACTAGTATCGGTATCGGGACATCCCTAGTGGCTTCCTTTGTGGGGTGAGTGCTACAAATAGATAGATAAAAATGGATAGATAGATAGATAGTTACACTTGTGTAAGGCATTTATTAAAAGGTATGACTGCCCTTATAATTTTTTTCTAGATATGTTTGGCAAAGCACAGCCTAGAAACGATATATAGCCAAAACACACAATTTGGCATATTATGTTGGCGAGAACATTGGCGGGCACCGTAAACTCAGATTTGTTCATTTCGACGTCCAAGAATCCCATGTTCGCGTCCGTAGCGCTTTGTGACATTTGGAAAGCCTGGAATAGGTTTGGGAAAAGTAGTGAGCAGCTCGCAGCCGATTCCTGAGTGTTTGGTTTTACTATGAAGAGAAAACATTTGTGTTTTGAGGGTTTTTTCAGCATTTTTACGGGATGAAATTACATCATGTATTAGCGGGTTAAGAAAGAAAAATGACATGTTCCTATCGGCACAAAACTAAAAAGCTTGGAATTGACACTTGGAAGTTTTAAGAGCTCTATGGCACTTCTTCAGAAAGAGTTTAAGTATTGACATGCTTACTTTACTATTAAGTCTCTCTGTGTTTGATATTTTAGCAAATACAATCAGCTGGCACTTAGCACCGGAATGGGGGAATTGCACACTTAGGGAGGTTTTGGAGAGCCGTGGAAATTGTGTTGTTTATAAAATGACTCTCTTGTCAAATGTGGGGGCTGAAGTTTTCTCATTCGTGTCCATCGATGATGAAAAGCAAACACGCCCATAGAAATGTGTTGTTCCCTAGGGGACAGTAGATGATCCAAGCTTATCAATCATTCAAAGTGCCTCCATTTAATACAATCTACAGTTCAAATCTTAAAGTGAAAGTCCGCACCTGCCATTCAACATTAAAGTGGACCGGGTAGCATACATTTTTATTTTTTTTTGCTAATTGATTTGTAAATGTAACATTTCCAGGTATTTACTACAGTCATGGAGACCTTCATCTGCTTTTCTCTCCCGAAAAATCGGGATTTAGCCATCATCAAAGATCATGATCAGGGATGAGCCTGGGTTTGGTTTGAAACCAAAAGAAAGCTGCCAGTGTAAGTCCATTCAGCCTACATTTAGGGAATTACTTGCCTCACAGCTGCACATACTCAATAGGGCAGGGATGTTCATTACATCATTGACCCAATATGACCTTGACCCTTACGACATTGACCTAATAAAGCCATATGGCCACAATTGGTTATTGATGTCACAACCTTGACCAAATATGGCCACAATTGGTTAATGATGTCACAACCTTGACCTAATATGGCCACAAATGGAAATGATGTCACAACCTTGACCCAATATGGACTTAATTGGTTAATTATGTCATGACCATGACCTAATATGGCCACAATTGGACAATGATGTCAGGACCTTGACCTAAAATGGCCACAATTGGTTGATGATTTCAGGACCTTGACCTAATATGGCCACAATTGGTTAATGATGTCAGGACCTTGACCAATATGGCCACAATTGGTTAATGATGTCACAACCTTGACCTAATATTGCCACAATTGGTTAATGATGTCAGGACCTTGACCTACTATGGCCACAATTGGTTAATGATGTCACAACCTTGACCTAATATGGCCACAATTGGTTAATGATTTCAGGACCTTGACCTAATATGGCCACAATTGGTTAATGATGTCAGGACCTTGACCAATATGGCCACAATTGGTTAATGATGTCACAACCTTGACCTAATATTGCCACAATTGGTTAATGATGTCAGGACCTTGACCTACTATGGCCACAATTGGTTAATGATATCACAACCTTGACCTAATATGGCCACAATTGGTTAATGATGTCACAACCTTGATCTAATATGGACACAATTGGTTATTGATGTCACAACCTTGACCTAATATGGCCACAATTGGTTAATGATGTCACAACCTTGACCTAATATGGCCACAATTGGTTATTGATGTCACAACCTTGACCTAATATGGACATAATTGGTTACTGATGTCAGGACCTTGACCGAATATGGCCACAATTGGACAATGATGTCATGACCTTGACCTAATATGGCCACAATTGGTTAATGATGTCAGGAATTTGACCTAATATGGCCACAATTGGTTAATTATGTCACGACCTTGACCAATATGTCCATAATTGGTTAATGATGTCACAATCTTGACCTAATATGGCCACAATTGGTAATGATGTCACAATCTTGACCTAATATGGCCACAATTGGTTAATGATGTCATGGGCATTCCCTACACCTTGGTGTACATGGTGGGGAAATGCCCCAGCTGCAGCTGATATGATCGGTAGACACGGCACTAACAGGTGGTAGTTTTGTTTTTTCTTTAACAAAAGTGGAATTACTTTTTAAAGTAAAACAATAGAGGAAAATGTAATTAGAGAAAAAGGAAAAAGAATGGAGAAAAAGAGCAAAAAGGTAAAGGAGTGGAGAAGGAGCGCAAAGGAAAGGAGAGGAAAAGGAAAGCAAAATTGAAAGATGAAAATAAAATAATTAAAACAGAGGAGAGGACAAGAAAGTAAAAAAAAGGAGAGAGGAGAGTAAAAAAAAAAGGCAAAGAGAGGAGAGAAAGGGACAGAAAAAAAAAAAAAAAAAAAGGCAAAGGGAGCAGAAGAAAGGAAACGGGGAAGGAAAGAACGGGTGCCTAGATCCCAGATTCACAGGTGAAACATACAATAGGTCTATATAAAAAAGAGAGGAGAGGAGAGGTAGGGATGGAGTAGGAAAGTAAAAAAAAACGGCAAGTAAAGGCGAGGAGAGGAGAGGTGAGGAGAGGAAGGGACGGGAAAGAATAAAAAATGCAAAGCCTGACAAGGAGAGGAAGGGAGAAGGAAAAGAAAGCAAGAAGAAAGGGAAGGAAAGGAAAGGAAATGAAAAGAAAGAAAAGGAAAGGAAAGGAAAGGAAAGGAAAGGAAAGGAAAGGAAAGGAAAGGAAAGGGAAAGGAAAGGGAATGAAAGGGAAAGGAAAGGTAAAAGAAAGGGAAATAAAAAGGAAAAAGCTAGGAAAGGGAAGGGAAGCAAAGGAAAGGGAAGAGAAAATAAAGGGAAGGGAAGGGAAGAGAAAATAAAGGGAAGGGAAAGTAAAGGAAAGGGAAAGGAAAAGAAAGGAAAGGGAATGGAAAGGAAAGGGAGAAGAAAGGGAAGGGAAAGGAAAGGAAAGGGAGAAGAAAGGAAAGGGAATGAAATGAAAAGAAAAGGTAAAAGAAAGGGAAATTAAAGGAAAAAAATAGGAAAGCAAGGGGAAGGAAAGCAAAGGAAAGGGAAGAGAAAAGAAAGGGAAGGGAAAAGAAAGGAAAGGGAAGAGAAAAGAAAGGGAAGGGAAAATAAAGGAAAGGAAAGGGAAGAGAAAAGAAAGGGAAAGGAAAGGGAAGGGAAAGGGAAAGGCAAGGGAAGGAAAAGGAAAGGAAAGGAAAGGAAAGGAAAGTAGAGGAAAGAGAAGGAAAGGAAAGAAAATGAAAAGATAGGAAAGGGAAGGGAAAAGAAAGGGAAGGGAAAGGGAAAGGCAAGGGAAGGAAAAGGAAAGGAAAGGAAAGGAAAGTAGAGGAAAGATAAGGAAAGGAATGAAAATGAAAAGATAGGAAAGGGAAGGGAAAAGAAAGGGAAGGGAAAGGAAAGGAAAGGAAAGGCAAAGAAGGGAAAGGAAAGGGAAAGGAAAGATAAAAGGGGAAAGGAAAAGAAAGGAAAGGAAAGGAGAGAAAAGGAAAAGAAAGGAAAAGAAAGGGAAAGGAAAGGGAAGGAAAGGGAAGAGAAAGGAAAGGAAATAGAAGAAGAGGAAAGGGAAGAGAAAGGAAAGGAAAGGCAAGGGAAGAGAAAGGAAAGGAAAGGGAAGGAAAGGGAAGAGAAAGGAAAGGAAATAGAAGAAGAGGAAAGGGAAGAGAAAGGAAAGGAAAGGCAAGGGAAGAGAAAGGAAAGGAAAGGGAAGGAAAGGGAAGAGAAAGGAAAGGAAATAGAAGAAGAGGAAAGGGAAGAGAAAGGAAAGGAAAGGCAAGGGAAGAGAAAGGGAAGGAAAGGAAAGGGAAGATTGGTATCTAGATCCCAGATTGGTAGATCGGTACACAAGAAAGATAAAGAGGAATAAAAACAATAGCCCAAAGGGGAATAAAATTGGGGGGCAGATTTGATGGACCACTTGGTCTTTTTTTCTGTTATCACTGTTCTATTCTTCTGTGTTTCACAAATAGAATGATTCATTTTTTCATCAGTAGAAGAAACACAAATCCCAGCATGACTCCCAGTTCCAGCTGGAGCACTCACCTCGGTGACCTCTTACCATTTAAGCCATCATATCAGATAATGAGCGCTGTACAATCAGGGAATAAGCTGAGTGCTGCACAAGGTGTGGTCTGAGCTGTACAATAACATTACTAAATCTTGAGTACGGGGACATGTTGAGCCAGTGTCGAAGGGTTGCCAAAACTCACCCGACTTGTCAGTTTCTTGGAGCTCGCAGGCCTTACTTAAGTCCACCCACGGGGACATGGCACTCTTTAAATACATCAGCGAAAAAACCTGTGAGGCCTACCCTTATTCCACCAAAATTTCTCGTAAAAAAAAAAAAAATCTGTAAACACAGTTATAAAAGAGTAATTTGGAGTTTCCATGGAGGTGTTAGGAGAGTCACCGGCACATTAGCCGATAACAGACACCGATGCTGAAACAGTATTGTCGGAGGTGTTGGCGCTGGCAGCGGTGGGAGGGGCTAGGAGTTGTTTATATTTTGTGGATTTAATGCTCCACGGGGGGCAGGGGGGATGGAGAGGTGACTTGGAGAGCCCACACAGACACTTCTTACACACCAGCGTGTTATTAATAGGCCATTACATCATAGTAGCCCGCAAATACATCACGCCACTATTTCACATTTCAAGCGCCTGTTAATCCTTCTCTTTCTCGCCTGCCCCTTCCAGACTCTCTACATAGAAAATGCTGATCCTGGGAAAGGAAAAAAAATCAAAGGAACACTTATTTTCTTTTTATTTCCTTCTGTGTCTTACCTCTCCTCTCCTTTGCTCTCCTCTCACTCCCACCTCTCCTCTCTATCTTCTAACCTCTTCTACTCCCCTCTCCTATCCGCTCCTCTCTCCCCCCTCTGCTCCTCTCCTATCCTCTCCTCCCTCACCCCCTCTGCTCCTCTCCTATCCGCTCCTCCCTCACTCCCTCTGCTCCTCTCCTATCCACTCCTCCCTCACTCCCTCTGCTCCTCTCCTCCCTCACTCCCTCTGCTCCTCTCCTATCCTCTCCTCCCTCACTCCCTCTGCTCCTCTCCTATCCGCTCCTCCCTCACTCCCTCTGCTCCTCTCCTATCCGCTCCTCCCTCACTCCCTCTGCTCCTCTCCTATCCGCTCCTCCCTCACTCCCTCTGCTCCTCTCCTCCCTCACTCCCTCTGCTCCTCTCCTATCCGCTCCTCCCTCACTCCCTCTGCTCCTCTCCTATCCGCTCCTCCCTCACTCCCTCTGCTCCTCTCCTATCCGCTCCTCCCTCACTCCCTCTGCTCCTCTCCTATCTGACCCTCCCTCACTCCCTCTGCTCCTCTCCTATCCGCTCCTCCCTCACTCCCTCTGCTCCTCTCCTATCCGCTCCTCCCTCACTCCCTCTGCTCCTCTCCTATCTGACCCTCCCTCACTCCCTCTGCTCCTCTCCTATCCGCTCCTCCCTCACTCCCTCTGCTCCTCTCCTATCCGCTCCTCCCTCACTCCCTCTGCTCCTCTCCTATCCGCTCCTCCCTCTGCTCCTCTCCTATCCGCTCCTCCCTCTGCTCCTCTTCTATCCGCTCCTCCCTCACTCCCTCTGCTCCTCTCCTATCCGCTCCTCCCTCACTCCCTCTGCTCCTCTTCTATCCGCTCCTCCATCACTCCCTCTGCTCCTCTCCTATCCTATCCTCCCTCACTCCCTCTGCTCCTCTCCTATCCTCTCCTCCCTCACTCCCTCTGCTCCTCTCCTATCCACTCCTCCCTTACTCCCTCTGCTCCTCTCCTCCCTCACTCCCTCTGCTCCTCTCCTATCTGACCCTCCCTCACTCCCTCTGCTCCTCTCCTATCCGCTCCTCCCTCACTCCCTCTGCTCCTCTCCTATCCGCTCCTCCCTCACTCCCTCTGCTCCTCTCCTATCCGCTCCTCCCTCTGCTCCTCTCCTATCCGCTCCTCCCTCTGCTCCTCTTCTATCCGCTCCTCCCTCACTCCCTCTGCTCCTCTCCTATCCGCTCCTCCCTCACTCCCTCTGCTCCTCTTCTATCCGCTCCTCCATCACTCCCTCTGCTCCTCTCCTATCCTATCCTCCCTCACTCCCTCTGCTCCTCTCCTATCCTCTCCTCCCTCACTCCCTCTGCTCCTCTCCTATCCACTCCTCCCTTACTCCCTCTGCTCCTCTCCTCCCTCACTCCCTCTGCTCCTCTCCTATCCTCTCCTCCCTCACTCCCTCTGCTCCTCTCCTATCCGCTCCTCCCTCACTCCCTCTGCTCCTCTCCTATCCGCTCCTCCCTCACTCCCTCTGCTCCTCTCCTATCCGCTCCTCCCTCACTCCCTCTGCTCCTCTCCTCCCTCACTCCCTCTGCTCCTCTCCTATCCGCTCCTCCCTCACTCCCTCTGCTCCTCTCCTATCCGCTCCTCCCTCACTCCCTCTGCTCCTCTCCTATCCGCTCCTCCCTCACTCCCTCTGCTCCTCTCCTATCTGACCCTCCCTCACTCCCTCTGCTCCTCTCCTATCCGCTCCTCCCTCACTCCCTCTGCTCCTCTCCTATCCGCTCCTCCCTCACTCCCTCTGCTCCTCTCCTATCTGACCCTCCCTCACTCCCTCTGCTCCTCTCCTATCCGCTCCTCCCTCACTCCCTCTGCTCCTCTCCTATCCGCTCCTCCCTCACTCCCTCTGCTCCTCTCCTATCCGCTCCTCCCTCTGCTCCTCTCCTATCCGCTCCTCCCTCTGCTCCTCTTCTATCCGCTCCTCCCTCACTCCCTCTGCTCCTCTCCTATCCGCTCCTCCCTCACTCCCTCTGCTCCTCTTCTATCCGCTCCTCCATCACTCCCTCTGCTCCTCTCCTATCCTATCCTCCCTCACTCCCTCTGCTCCTCTCCTATCCTCTCCTCCCTCACTCCCTCTGCTCCTCTCCTATCCGCTCCTCCCTCACTCCCTCTGCTCCTCTCTTATCCTCTCCTCCCTCATTCCCTCTGCTCCTCTCCTATCCGCTCCTCTCTCACTCCCTCTGCTCCTCTCCTATCCGCTCCTCCCTCACTCCCTCTGCTCCTCTCCTATCCGCTCCTCCCTCTCTCCCTCTGCTCCTCTCTAACTCCCTCTGCTCCTCTCCTATCCGCTCCTCCCTCACTCCCTCTGCTCCTCTCCTATCCGCTCCTCCCTCACTCCCTCTGCTCCTCTCCTATCCGCTCCTCCCTCACTCCCTCTGCTCCTCTCCTATCCTCTCCTCCCTCTCTCCCTCTGCTCCTCTCCTATCCGCTCCTCTCTAACTCCCTCTGCTCCTCTCCTATCCGCTCCTCTCTCACTCCCTCTGCTCCTCTCCTATCCGCTCCTCCCTCACTCCCTCTGCTCCTCTCCTATCCGCTCCTCCCTCACTCCCTCTGCTCCTCTCCTATCCACTCCTCGCTCACTCCCTCTGCTCCTCTCCTATCCTCTCCTCTCTCACTCCCTCTGCTCCTCTCCTATCCTCTCCTCCCTCTGCTCCTCTCCTATCTGCTCCTCCCTCACTCCCTCTGCTCCTCTCCTATCCTCTCCTATCCGCTCCTCCCTCACTCCCTCTGCTCCTCTCCTATCCGCTCCTCCCTCTCTCCCTCTGCTCCTCTCTAACTCCCTCTGCTCCTCTCCTATCCGCTCCTCCCTCACTCCCTCTGCTCCTCTCCTATCCGCTCCTCCCTCACTCCCTCTGCTCCTCTCCTATCCGCTCCTCCCTCACCCCCTCTGCTCCTCTCCTATCCTCTCCTCCCTCTCTCCCTCTGCTCCTCTCCTATCCGCTCCTCTCTAACTCCCTCTGCTCCTCTCCTATCCGCTCCTCTCTCACTCCCTCTGCTCCTCTCCTATCCGCTCCTCCCTCACTCCCTCTGCTCCTCTCCTATCCGCTCCTCCCTCACTCCCTCTGCTCCTCTCCTATCCACTCCTCGCTCACTCCCTCTGCTCCTCTCCTATCCTCTCCTCTCTCACTCCCTCTGCTCCTCTCCTATCCTCTCCTCCCTCTGCTCCTCTCCTATCTGCTCCTCCCTCACTCCCTCTGCTCCTCTCCTATCCGCTCCTCCCTCACTCCCTCTGCTCCTCTCCTATCCGCTCCTCCCTCAGCTCCTCTCCTATCCGCTCCTCCCTCACTCCCTCTGCTCCTCTCCTATCCTATCCTCCCTCACTCCCTCTGCTCCTCTCCTATCCGCTCCTCCCTCACTCCCTCTGCTCCTCTCCTATCCTCTCCTCCCTCACTCCCTCTGCTCCTCTCCTATCCGCTCCTCCCTCACTCCCTCTGCTCCTCTCCTATCCACTCCTCCCTCACTCCCTCTGCTCCTCTCCTATCTTCTCCTCCCTCACTCTGCTCCTCTCCTATCCGCTCCTCCCTCACTCCTCTCCTATCCTCTCCTCCCTCCCTCTGCTCCTCTCATCCCTCACTCCCTCTGCTCCTCTCCTATCCTATCCTCCCTCACTCCCTCTGCTCCTATCCGCTCCTCCCTCACTCCCTCTGCTCCTCTCCTATCCTCTCCTCCCTCACTCCCTCTGCTCCTCTCCTATCCTCTCCTCCCTCACTCCCTCTGCTCCTCTCCTCCCTCACTCCCTCTGCTCCTCTCCTATCCGCTCCTCCCTCACTCCCTCTGCTCCTCTCCTATCCACTCCTCCCTCACTCCCTCTGCTCCTCTCCTATCTTCTCCTCCCTCACTCTGCTCCTCTCCTATCCGCTCCTCCCTCACTCCTCTCCTATCCTCTCCTCCCTCCCTCTGCTCCTCTCATCCCTCACTCCCTCTGCTCCTCTCCTATCCTATCCTCCCTCACTCCCTCTGCTCCTATCCGCTCCTCCCTCACTCCCTCTGCTCCTCTCCTATCCGCTCCTCCCTCACTCCCTCTGCTCCTCTCCTATCCACTCCTCCCTCACTCCCTCTGCTCCTCTCCTATCTTCTCCTCCCTCACTCTGCTCCTCTCCTATCCGCTCCTCCCTCACTCCTCTCCTATCCTCTCCTCCCTCCCTCTGCTCCTCTCATCCCTCACTCCCTCTGCTCCTCTCCTCTCTCACTCCCTCTGTTCCTCTCCTCTATCACTCCCTCTACTACTCTCCTATCCTCTCCTCCCTCTGCTCCTCTCCTCCATCACTTATGGTGGCCACGTTTCCCGGATTGCCCCGGGACAGTCCCACATTTTGCAGGTCTGTCCCGGGCACATTCATTCCAGGACAATACAGTGTCCCCGGAATGAAACTGACACGGCTACCCCCCCTCCCCCCCGTGCCAATCGTATGCCCCCAAAAAGGCCACCACATCACCGCTTTACTCACTGACAGTACTTGTCCTGCCCGGGAATGTCTGGAGGAGCACAATCCTGCCCTCTGCTTGTGATTGGAGAAATCATAAATCCCACCTCTTGTGTCCAATCACTGTGCTGTGATTCATTACAGCACACGCAGATTTTTGGAAAGGGAGGTGTCCCTGATTGGTAGTTTGGAAATGTGGTCACCCTACCCTCACTCCCTCTGCTCATCTCCTATCGTCTCCTCCCTCACGCCCTCTGCTCCTCACCTCCCTCACGCCCTCTGCTCCTCTCTTCCCTCACGCCCTCTGCTCCTCTCTTCCCTCACGCCCTCTGCCCCTCTCCTCCCTCACGCCCTCTGCTCCTCTCCTATCCTCGACTCTTACTCTTTTCCATAATCTCAACTCCTCCCCTCTCATCTCCTCCTCTTTTTCTTTTCTGTCATCTCAACACCTCCCCTCCCTCATCATCTCTTCTCTCACTCCCTCTGCTCCCCTCCTATCCTTTAACCTCCTCGCCTACTCTTTTCTCCCCCTTCCTCCTCTCCTCTCCCTGCATCCTCTTTCTCTTTTCTTTCATTTCAACTCCTTTCTCTTTTCTGTCATCTCAACACCTCCCCTTGTTGTGGAAATTGTATTATATAAGATTTTTGTGGACATTTTATTCTAGGATGTGTGCTTTATAGATTGTCATCTGTCTGATGTTTCATCGAGAAGCGGTAAAAACGCTCAGTGTGAAAACCTTCTTATCGGATTAAAACGTGTTCTCTGTGTGTGTGGGCATTTGTTGGTTTGTAGATATCAAGCGCAATGCGCTGGTTTGCTTGCTTTTTAATGACTATACACATTAGAGAAGCGAAGTCCGCATAACGAGAGAAACCTATTATATCTCTCTTGCGGACTTTGCTATCCCCTTATGGATACATATCTGTTTTTATAAGAGGACATTGATCTCTGCCTTGTCGGTGTACTTGTACCGTATATTGACAACAGCAGTGGCAATGTCCCCTCGGATTGTCTCTGTAAGAACAAGTAGAATGATCTTTCTAGATACTTAGCTGGATTCAGGATGGCGGGCGCATAGTTGCGGCGGCGTAGCGTATGGCATTTACACTACGCCGACGTAAGTTTGCAAGGCAAGTACTGTATTCACAAAGGGCCAGATTCATAAAGAACTGCGGCGGCGTAACGTATCGTCTTTACGTTACACCGCCGCAAGTTTTCAGCGCAAGTGCCTGATTCACCAAGCACTTGCGTGTAAACTTACGGCGGTGTAACGTAAAGCCGTCCGGCGCAAGCCCGTCTAAATCAAATGGGGCGTGTACCATTTAAATTAGGCGCGTTCCCGCGCTGAACGTTCTGCGCATGCCCCGTGTGAAAATTTCCCGAAGTGCATTGCGCGAAATGACGTCGTAATGTTTTGAATGGCGACCTGCGTAACGTACTTTCGTATTCCCGGACGTCTAACGCAAAAAAAAAAAAATTGAAATTCGACGCGGGAACGACGGCCATACTTTAACATGGCTTGTCTAAAGTTAATCCATGAAAAAGCAGGCCTAACTTTGGGACGGAAAAAAACGACTAACGACGACGTAACGAACGCGCGTACCTTCGTGGATCGCCGTAAAAGCTAATTTGCATACCTGATGCTGGAAAACGACGCAAACTCCACCCAGCGGCGGCCGAAGTATTGCATCCCAAGATCCTAAGGCGTACGAAGCCGTACGCCTGTCGGATCTTAGCCAAAAGCCGTCGTATCTTTTTTGTGAATTACTGTACAAATAAAGATACGACGCAGCAAATTTGAAAATACGCCGGAGTATCAGTAGATACTCCGGCGTATTTCCTCTGTGAATCTGGCCCAAAGTACTTGCCTGCAAAGTTACGGCATTGTAGTGTAAATGGGGCCGGCGTAAGCGCGCCTAATTCAAATGAGATATGGGGGGCGTGTTTTATGTATTTGAAGTGTGACCTGACGTGATTGACGTTTTTTAAGAACGGCGCATGCGCCGTCCCTGTACATATCCCAGTGTGCATTGCGGCTAAGTACGCCGCACGGACGTATTGGTTTCGACGTGGACGTAAATTACGTCCAGCCCTATTCACAGACGACTTACGCGAACGACGGAATTTTTTTTCAAATTTCGACGCGGGAACGACGGCCATACTTAACATTGGCTACGCAATTGTTTTGTGCTTTGTGTGCATTTAGACGCTGGAAGTGCACATTTTGGCGCGGTGTGGATTTGCGTTCAAAGCCCAAGGGAATTTTTCCACGACACCCTCCCTCATCTTCTCTTCTCTCATTCCCTCTGCTATCACTCTCCTACAGGGGCGGACTGACAAGTCATGGGGCCCCCGGGCAATAGAAGATTATGGGGCCCCTGGGCTTACAGATGGCCACCACGCCAGGAGGCAGTGCAGAGGCGGGGCAGCTAAAATCTCGGGATTTTAACATCAAAAGCATGTCGGTTTCGGACATATCAGGGACAGATGTAAAAAAAAACATAGGCCCGGATTCAGAGAGCAATTGCGCCTGCGTAACCATAGTTACGCAGCGCAATTGCTTACTTGCGCCGGCGTAACGAATGCTCCTGATTCAGGAACCTCGTTACGCCGACTGCAGCCTAAGATATGCGTGACATAAGGCTCTTATGCCGCTGCTTGCGATGGCCGCTAGGTGGCGTTCCCGTTGTGCTCAGCGTATAGTATGCAAATTGCATACTAACGCCGATTCACAACGTTACGCGAGCCCTGCGTATGCAGTTTACGTCATTTGCGTACAGCGGTTTTCGCATAAGGCTGCCCCTGCTATTAGCAGGGGCAGCCAATGTTACGTATACCCGTCGTTCCCGCGTCGCGAAATTTGAACTTTACGTAGTTTGCGTAAGTGAATCGTGAATGGCGCTGGACGCCATTCACGTTCACTTTGAAGCAAATGACGTCCTTGCGACGTCATTTGCCGCAATGCACGTCGGGAAAGTTTCCCAATGGAGCATGCGCTCTACGATCGGCGCGGGAACGCGCCTAATTTAAATGATTCCCGCCCCCTATGGATCATTTAAATTGCGCGCGCTTACGCCGGGCATTTTGCCAGAGCGCCCACGCAATTTACGGAGCTACTGCTCCGTGAATCGCGGGTAGCGCAGAAAATTTGCGGGAGCGCAGGGCAAAAACGTTGCCATGCGCCTCCGTAAAAACTGAACAGCCGATTACTGACATTGCCACAGTGAAGAACGGGGAAGGTTTGTTTACACTCACCTCTCCCCGTTCTTCAGCCCCTGTGACCGATCGCGGGACACTGGCGGCGATCGGGTCCGTGGGTCCCGCGGGCGCAGTCACGGAGCTTCGGACCGGGTCGTGAGCGCACCGGCGGCAGCGCGCTCGCGACCCCATGGCTGGTCTCTTAAAGAGGATGTACAGGTACGTGCCTGTGCCCAGCCGTGCCATTCTGCCGGCGTATATCGGCGTGAAGGGTTCCTTAAGTGGTTAAAGTTCATGTATGCGTGTAAAGACAGGCGTCCCAATACTTTTGGTATTATAGTTTACATATATATAATGGAAGATCCAAACAGAGCAAATTAGATTGGCAGCCATTAGAGCGCATTTTTTGATTAGTCCCTCATCTCCAGTGGTGGTCACACCCTCCTTGGCCGCTCTCTGTAATGCACCTGTCTCTGATTTCACCCACCTGCTGAAATAATTGCCTCCCATGACATCATGTACATTTGTAACTCTTTTTTTTTTTTTTTTTCAGAAAAGTTTGAAAAATCGAAAAACCCTTAATTAAAGTCACGTCCTTGTGTTTATTATTTTTATTATACCAAACCTTGTTTTCAGAGCTTTTCCTGCACCTGTCTGAGTCACGTGATCGGTGACATCATGGCCCGCATGACATCATCCCTTGAAAGCAGTTGCTTGCAATTGGAGATATAAGCGCCGAACTCCCATCACATCTCCTGGCTGGGAAGGAAATGGAGTAACCCGCAGATGGCGTGTCACATCTGAAAACTCTTTCGGATCACGGGTAATAACAAGAGACATATTTACCTTTGTGGTTAAGCAAAGAACTACTTAGCTGTGCGCGGCGCTTGATCTTGCGTGTTTCGCGTCTCCTCTGCTCAGCACATCTGTACAAATTGATGGTGATTGCCCCGCGGTATCATACTGAGGAGGACGGGAATGGGTACCAGACGGGAACCGAGACCTACAACTAAATTGGAATTCAAGCTTTTAGTAGGTTTTTACCTTAACCACTTAAGACCCGGACCTTTATGCAGGTAAAGGACCTGGCCATTTTTTTTTTGCGTCGCTTTAACTGACAATTGCGCGGTCGTGCGACGTGGCTCCCAAACAAAATTGGCGTCCTTTTTTCCCCACAAATAGAGCTTTTTATTGGTGGTATTTGATCACCTCTGCGGTTTTTATTTCTTGCGCTATAAACAAAAACAGAGCAACAATTTTGAAAAAAATGAAACATTTTTTCCTTTTTGCTATAATAAATATCCCCCAAAAATATATAAAAAAAACGATTTTTTTTCTCAGTTTAGGGCGATACGTATTCTTCTACCTATTTTTATTTAAAAAAAATCCCAATAAGCGTTTATCGATTGGTTTGTGCAAAATGTATAGCGTTTACAAAATAGGAGATAGTTTTATTGCATTTTTATTAATTTTTTTTTTTACTAATAATGGCGGCGATCAACGATTTTTTTCGTGACTGCGACATTATGGCGGACACATCGGAAAATTTTGACTCATTTTTGGGACAATTCATTTTCACAGCAAAAAATGCTATAAAAATGCATTGATTACTGTGAAAATGGCAATTGCAGTTTGGGAGTTAACCACTAGGGGGCGCTGTAGGGGTTATGTGTGACCTCATATGCTTTTCTAACTGTAGGGGGGCGGGGCTGGACGTTTGACGTCATTGATCGTTGTAACGGAATGACCCGTGACACCCAGAGACTTTGTGAGGATGGGGGATACTCCTGTGTCAACGTCACTGATAACTCTTGGGTCTGAGTCCACCCTGTGCCTTTTGGGCATGGGGTGGCAAGTGAATCATAATTCATGTATTACATGAGATTTGACATCACTGATAGTTCGTATTGCAGGATTTTGAGATACTGCAGGATGTTGGCCCAACCAGTCAATAGTGACTCATTCTATGATTAGCCCTGACTAGTGACATGCTAATTGAGTCAGGCTCCTGGAAGACATTTAATTGTGTGATAACACTGTCTAAAACCTATTGATGCTCAGAGGTGTGAATAGGTGTCAAGCTGTATGCGGAGACGAAACGTCTGCCTAGGAAACTCAGGGCCATATCCACAAAAGAGATACTCCGGCGTAAGCCGTCGTATCTCTGGTTCTAACTTTGGAACTGATCCTCAGAAGCAGTTTTCCTAAGTTAGGCAGAAGATCCGACATCTGTAAGGGACTTACACTGCCGGATCTTAGGATGCAGTACTGCATCCGCCACTGGGGGCATTTCGAGTCGAAATGCCTCTTCTAGTATGCAAATTAGCACTTAGGGCGATCCTCAAAGCTTTTGTGCCTAGTTTTTTCGCCGTAAGTGTTAGTTTGCCTGGTGTAAAACTAGGGCTGCTTTTACAAAGTGTAAAGTTAGTCACACCTTGTAAAGGCCCATTCAAGCGACGGCATTTGGTATGCATTCCCGAGGGAGAACTCCACGGCAATTTGTAAATTCCAAACCGGCATGGGTTCCCCCCCAGGAGCATACCAGGCCCTTAGGTCTGTTATGGGTTGTAAGGAGACCCCCCTCCGCCGAAAAATCGACGTAGGGGGTCCCCCTACAATCCATACCAGACCCGTATCCAAAGCACGCTACCCGGCCGGTCAGGAATGGGAGTGGGGACGAGCGAGCGTCCCCCCCCCTCCTGAGCCGTGCCAGGCCGCATGCCCTCAACATGGGGGGGTTGGGTGCTCTGGGGCAGGGGGGCGCACTGCGGGCCCCTCCACCCCAGAGCACCCTGTCCCCATGTTGATGAGGACAGGACCTCTTCCCGACAACCCTTGCCGTTGGTTGTCGGGGTATGCGGGCGGGGGCTTATCGGAATCTGGGAGTCCCCTTTAATAAGGGGGCCCCCAGATACCGGCCCCCCACCCTAAGTGAATGGATATGGGGTATGGGGTTTTTAAAATAATTTATTATTCTGCTCCGGATGCCCCCCCTGTCTTCGTTATTAGCTCAATTACCAGGGGGGGCTTCTTCTTCCGCTCTCCGGGGGTCTTCTCCGCTCTCCGGGGGGGGTTTCTTCTTTCGCTCTCCGGGGGGGGCTTCTCCGGACTCCGGGGGGCTTCTTCCATCTTCTCCCCTCTTCCGCTGTTGACTCGGCGAACCCCGGTTCTTCTGCAGATGTCCGGTGCCTTCTTCTTCAGCGCTGGCTGCCTGCTATGTTTGTGTGTTAGCTCGATTTCAAACAGGCAGCCGGCGCGGTCTTCTGTGACGTCAGGGTCTTCTCTTCTGTTCTTCTCCCCTCTTCCGATGTTGCCTCGTCGCCTCTTGTCGCTGCAATGATGGAAGCGCGCCTTGCATCCCATTTATATAGGCATCACCGTCCCATCATGCTCCGGCAGGTACCCACGTGGTGGGTGCCTACCCACGTGCACCCACCACGTGGGTACCTACCGGAGCATGATGGGACGGTGATGCCTATATAAATGGGATAAAAAGGATGATTGCTGCGCTGCTAATATGGTAGGTGTGTGTAAATCATTACTGACATGATAAAGTGAACAATTATACACATCACAAGAAAAGTGCTTATGTGCTAATAAATACAAAAGTGAAATAGTGCACAGAAATATATAAAGTCCATATAGCTGTGGTCAGCTAGAGGTTGATTGAACGTGACAAATCTTCATATAAGCACCGAGTTGTGTTGGAAAGAAAATCCACAATGAGTGAAAAACAGCTGATTGAAGCACCTCCACCTTAGGTAAAATTTTCTGCTTACCGAACACCAATTAATAAATCGCATGTAGTACTGATAGGTAACCTCCGTTCCCCAGCTAGGTTCTTCCACACCAGATGAAAACAATGGGTAGTCCTTAGCCAGAACGCACTCGTGCGTTAAACCCAGGAGTGAAGACAAGAAGGGCAAACATAGAGTAGTACTGCTAACACAGCGATTTATTGAAAAAATAAAGTTTATGCACTCACATGTCCAAAATAGTAAGTTGGCGTGTATTTAAAAATGTAAAAGCCGGCCGGCTTGTATAATCCGCTCGTTCCTTCCGGATGGTCGCGGGCAAACAATGATGACGTCAGCACGCCGTTCCTCCCTACGCCGTTTCGTCAGTAAAATGACATCTTCCAGGGGCACGAGCGGCGTGCTGACTCGCCACTATTTATGTGCATTCAGTGTCGATAGGACCGCCCAGACTTGACTTCCGGGGATCGTGGACACAGATCCGCCATTTTTGATGAGGGATCCTATACCTAATAGTGTATATCCCAACTACAATTGAGTGTTGGTGCTGGCAATAATTCCCAAAAATAAGTTAGATCAAACTATGAGGCAGCTGATCACTAAGGCTAAAAATATACAAAAGGGTATAATGTCTTACGGTCATTCACACTAATCGGATTGATCCGACATAGATTGTGTGCCGCAAACATTTCAACATTAAAAAACACCTAAATTAAAAGGTGTAACTTAATATGAGGACACATTCAACTTGAACTTAATCCGGGTGCACGCACTTGTTAAGGTGCAAATCCCAAACCTGTTGTTGGTTGACGATGTGACATCATGAATATAGAATATAAAAACACATCATGAATCGAATCAAGAATATCTATATATAAAATGTAAAATCGAATCAGAAAAGGATTCATATTAATAAATCCACCTATGGTCCGATTGTATACCCTTCAAAATTGTCCGATCATATATGGCAGAAAAACGATCGGAATAATGAAGGAAATTAACAATGATAAAATTTAAAAAAATTTAAAAAAAAATTTGAAAATTAGCAATATATCAAAATTGAGCCATTACGGCACACATGAGGTGTACTGCTAGGAACAGAAAATTAGTGAAATGAAAAAAGAAAAAAGTGAAAAGAAAAAAAACTACAAAAAGGAATTGTATCCATAGGGGAGTCCTGATACCCCGGATGTCAAGTCAGGTTCACAGCATATATTTCAAAGATGATATTAAGCATTCCTATTCTGAAATGGCCTAACTATTGTCAATAAAAGCGTTGACATCAACGTCTATATTTAATCCATATGGGGTATATGTGCGGACACGGTGTATCCAGGCCATTTCTAGCCTGGATAGTTCTCTTACTAGAGAACCACCTCTCCAATGGGCATCATATTTGTCTATGCCCAGAAATAACGTTCCCTCAGGATTCCTATTGTGACACAAATCGTAATGGTGTGATACTGAGTGATTTGGGAACCCTGATCGTATATTGGTTACATGTTCTCCCAATCTAACCTGCATGGACCTCTTGGTTCGGCCTATATATTGCAGCCCACAAGGGCACTGCAGCAAATAGACTATACCCGTTGAGCTGCAGGTGATGAATGGTTCGATAGAATGCTCTCTCAACGTGCTAGTTGACACAAACTTCAGAGTTTTTTTAGATGCAACTTTGTTTAATGTACAGATTTGACATCTGCGACATTGATGGTATCCAGAGATACCCCTCTGAAAAAAAGAAACCTTTTTCGTTGGTGGATCAACAACATTTGGTGATATTTTGTCCCTTAATGAGGGGACACCTCTGAATATAATCTGGGGGTTGGCAGGGAGAAAAGTGCTAATTAACCTGTCATTACCCAGCAAATGCCAGTGCTTTTTAATAATCTTCTTAATAAGATAATGCTGGGTAGAGTAACTGGTAACAAATGGTATGATGGGGCCCTCCCTGCGTGACCTAGTAGTGGAATCTAAAAGTTTAGAGCGGTCAATATCAGCAACCTCTTTCCTTACAGTATCTAAGTCACTAGGTTCGTAACCCTTCTCAACTAGTCTGATTTTAAGGACTTCAGATTGAGTTTGGTAATCTTCAAGAGACGTGCAGTTCCTCCTCATTCTGATGAATTGGCTCTTGGGTACAGAATTGAGCCAATTTCTATGGTGGCAACTCCCCACCGGAATGAAGGAGTTCCTATCAGTCTTCTTGAAGTATGTTTGTGTTTGAAAGTTACCTCCCTTCTTATTGATGGTAAGGTCAAGGAAGTTGATTGTTTCTTTGTCCATCTCATGAACGAGATGGATCCCCCTATTGTTGTTATTTAGGGAACCTATAAACTCATCAAGTTGGGGCCTAGTGCCATTCCATAGGAGGAGGATGTCGTCGATATACCTTGCCCACAACAGAATGTGTGGGTTCCGGTCCTTATAGACGACATCCTCCTCCCATTTGGCCATGAATAGGTTGGCAAGACTCGGCGCATATTTTGCGCCCATGGCGACACCTCTAATTTGCTGGTAGAAATTTTGATTGAACCAGAAATAATTATGTCCGGCAGCATATTCCAAAAGTTCAATCAAATAATCTCTCTGTACTTGAGGTACATCAGAGAGAGCATCTAGATAGTATTTGAGGGACAAAATATCAAAATATCACCAAATGTTGTTGATCCACCAACGAAAAAGGTTTCTTTTTTTCAGAGGGGTATCTCTGGATACCATCAATGTCGCAGATGTCAAATCTGTACATTAAACAAAGTTGCATCTAAAAAAACTCTGAAGTTTGTGTCAACTAGCACGTTGAGAGAGCATTCTATCGAACCATTCATCACCTGCAGCTCAACGGGTATAGTCTATTTGCTGCAGTGCCCTTGTGGGCTGCAATATATAGGCCGAACCAAGAGGTCCATGCAGGTTAGATTGGGAGAACATGTAACCAATATACGATCAGGGTTCCCAAATCACTCAGTATCACACCATTACGATTTGTGTCACAATAGGAATCCTGAGGGAACGTTATTTCTGGGCATAGACAAATATGATGCCCATTGGAGAGGTGGTTCTCTAGTAAGAGAACTATCCAGGCTAGAAATGGCCTGGATACACCGTGTCCGCACATATACCCCATATGGATTAAATATAGACGTTGATGTCAACGCTTTTATTGACAATAGTTAGGCCATTTCAGAATAGGAATGCTTAATATCATCTTTGAAATATATGCTGTGAACCTGACTTGACATCCGGGGTATCAGGACTCCCCTATGGATACAATTCCTTTTTGTAGTTTTTTTTCTTTTCACTTTTTTCTTTTTTCATTTCACTAATTTTCTGTTCCTAGCAGTACACCTCATGTGTGCCGTAATGGCTCAATTTTGATATATTGCTAATTTTCAAATATTTTTTTAAATTTTTTTAAATTTTATCATTGTTAATTTCCTTCATTATTCCGATCGTTTTTCTGCCATATATGATCGGACAATTTTGAAGGGTATACAATCGGACCATAGGTGGATTTATTAATATGAATCCTTTTCTGATTCGATTTTACATTTTATATATAGATATTCTTGATTCGATTCATGATGTGTTTTTATATTCTATATTCATGATGTCACATCGTCAACCAACAACAGGTTTGGGATTTGCACCTTAACAAGTGCGTGCACCCGGATTAAGTTCAAGTTGAATGTGTCCTCATATTAAGTTACACCTTTTAATTTAGGTGTTTTTTAATGTTGAAATGTTTGCGGCACACAATCTATGTCGGATCAATCCGATTAGTGTGAATGACCGTAAGACATTATACCCTTTTGTATATTTTTAGCCTTAGTGATCAGCTGCCTCATAGTTTGATCTAACTTATTTTTGGGAATTATTGCCAGCACCAACACTCAATTGTAGTTGGGATATACACTATTAGGTATAGGATCCCTCATCAAAAATGGCGGATCTGTGTCCACGATCCCCGGAAGTCAAGTCTGGGCGGTCCTATCGACACTGAATGCACATAAATAGTGGCGAGTCAGCACGCCGCTCGTGCCCCTGGAAGATGTCATTTTACTGACGAAACGGCGTAGGGAGGAACGGCGTGCTGACGTCATCATTGTTTGCCCGCGACCATCCGGAAGGAACGAGCGGATTATACAAGCCGGCCGGCTTTTACATTTTTAAATACACGCCAACTTACTATTTTGGACATGTGAGTGCATAAACTTTATTTTTTCAATAAATCGCTGTGTTAGCAGTACTACTCTATGTTTGCCCTTCTTGTCTTCACTCCTGGGTTTAACGCACGAGTGCGTTCTGGCTAAGGACTACCCATTGTTTTCATCTGGTGTGGAAGAACCTAGCTGGGGAACGGAGGTTACCTATCAGTACTACATGCGATTTATTAATTGGTGTTCGGTAAGCAGAAAATTTTACCTAAGGTGGAGGTGCTTCAATCAGCTGTTTTTCACTCATTGTGGATTTTCTTTCCAACACAACTCGGTGCTTATATGAAGATTTGTCACGTTCAATCAACCTCTAGCTGACCACAGCTATATGGACTTTATATATTTCTGTGCACTATTTCACTTTTGTATTTATTAGCACATAAGCACTTTTCTTGTGATGTGTATAATTGTTCACTTTATCATGTCAGTAATGATTTACACACACCTACCATATTAGCAGCGCAGCAATCATCCTTTTTATACTTTATACCATTTGTTCATCTAACATTTTTTTGCTGCAGCAGCTATACACTAATAGATTTTGACATCACGTCATCATCTATTATATTTATAGACCTGCGCTGTATTTTTCACATACATTATATAAATGGGATGCAAGGCGCGCTTCCATCATTACAGCGACAACAGGCGACGAGTCAACATCGGAAGAGGGGAGAAGAACAGAAGACCCTGACGTCACAGAAGACCGCGCCGGCTGCCTGTTACTAATTGAGCTAACACACAAACATAGCAGGCAGCCAGCGCTGAAGAAGAAGGCACCGGACATCTGCAGAAGAACCGGGGTTCGCCGAGTCAACAGCGGAAGAGGGGAGAAGATGGAAGAAGCCCCCCGGAGTCCGGAGAAGCCCCCCCGGAGAGCGGAAGAAGAAACCCCCCCGGAGAGCGGAGAAGACCCCCGGAGAGTGGAAGAAGAAGCCCCCCCTGGTAATTGAGCTAATAACGAAGACAGGGGGGGCATCCGGAGCAGAATAATAAATTATTTTAAAAACCCTTGTGTTGTGTGTTTAATAACTTTTACTTTTTGTCTACAGGTGAATGGATAGGGGTACGATGTACCCCATATCCATTCACTTAGGGTGGGGGGCCGGTATCTGGGGGCCCCCTTATTTGAGGGGACTCCCAGATTCCGATAAGCCCCCGCCCGCATACCCCGACAACCAACGGCAAGGGTTGTCGGGAAGAGGTCCTGTCCTCATCAACATGGGGACAGGGTGCTCTGAGGTGGGGGGGCCCGCAGTGCGCCCCCCTGCCCCAGAGCACCCAACCCCCCCATGTTGAGGGCATGCGGCCTGGCACGGCTCAGGAGGGGGGGGGACGCTCGCTCGTCCCCACTCCCATTCCTGACCGGCCGGGTAGCGTGCTTTGGATACGGGTCTGGTATGGATTGTAGGGGGACCCCCTACGTCGATTTTTCGGCGGAGGGGGGGTCTCCTTACAACCCATAACAGACCTAAGGGCCTGGTATGCTCCTGGGGGGGAACCCATGCCGGTTTTTTCTTTGAAAATTGGCATGGAGTTCTCCCTCTCAGGAATGCATGCTGAGCGACGCTGTCATTTTTTTTTTAAATTATTTGTTTTCCCGGCGCGTCTTTGTTTTCACCCGTCGCAACTTTAGTGTCCCGTCGCAATCCACAAAGCCGCCCGGCGTCAATTACGTTCGCGCGATGCACGTCGGGAAAATTACGTCACACGCATGCGCAGTACGGTTGGCGCTGGAGCGTGCCTCATTTAAATTGTAAACGCCCCCCGGAGAGGAGGAACGCCTTACGACGGCGGCACTTAAGTTACACGGCTTGAAATTTTTACGTAAGTGCTTTGTGGATCAGGCACTTAGGTAAAAACTTTAAGTCAGTGTAACTTAACTGCTGAAAGTTAAGTTACGCCGCCTGGCTGAGGATTTGGCCCTCAGTGTGTGAAGGTGGTTTGTTTGTTATGCTGTTAATTAAGGAATGTGCAGTGATTAGACATGATAATTATAAGCCGGTGCCGAACTGTCTAGAATGTTTAAGTAATTAGCCTTAGTGTGTGATTAGGGGGGTGGGGATCTCATTGTCCCTTTGAATACTGTCACATGGTTGTACTGTATATAAGACTGAGAAGAAACCATTAAAATTGTCTTCATTTGAAACCAGAAGCACAGAGCTGTGTGTCTCATGTCTGGGGGGGAATTCTTATGGATCGGGTCCTGTTGGTTGGAGTGTCGATGAGCTGTCTTGGATGGGATGGAAGGTTGTAAACGGTGGTGACCGTTACAATCGTGTTTCCCTATATCAGGGAAACACGATCAATGAAGCTACCACTGTGAAGAACGGGGAAGCTGTGTTTACACTGTTATACAAGCTGTACACTCACCACACAACATTGTAGCAAAGTGTCATTTCTTCAGTGTTGTCACATGAAAAGTTACAAGAAAATATTTACAAAAATGTGTAATGCCGATCTGCCAAACGTGTCTATTGATTGGGTTGCGCAAAAGTTATAGGCCCGGATTCAGATACAATTATGTATCTATCGGCGGGCGTAACGTATGTCAGATACGTTACGCCGCCGTAACATAGGGTTCCGTATTCAGAAAGAACTTGCGCCCTAAGTTAAGGCGGCGTAGCGTATATGGTCCGGCGTAAGCCTGCGGAATTCAAATTCTCCATGCAGTGGGCATGTTGTATGGTAATGAAGGCTGACCCCACGTAAATGAAGTTTTTAGCTAACGGTGCATGCGCCGTCTGTGAATGTATCCCAGTGCGCATGCTCCAAATTAACCCACAAAAAGCCAATGCTTTCGACGTGAACGTAAATTACGCCCAGCCCTATTCGCGAACGACTTACGCAAACGACGTAATCGACGTAAAATTTGACGCTGGCCCGACGTCCATACTTAACATAGGATACGCCTCATATAGCAGGGGTAACTTTACGCCGGAAAAAGCCTAACGTAAACGACGTAAAAAAATGCGCCGGCCAGACGTACGTTTCTGAATCGGCGTATCTACCTAATTTGCATATTCCTTGCGGAAATCTACGGAAGCGCCACCTAGCGGCCAGCGTAAATATGCAGCCTAAGATATGACGGTGTAAGAGACTTACGCCGGTCGGATCTTAGGGAAATCTATGCGTAACTGATTCTATGAATCAGGCGCATAGTTACGACCCCGCACACTCAGAGTTACGACGGCGTATCCGGAGATACGCTGTCGTAACTCCTATCTGAATCCGGGCCATAGTGTCTACAAAATAAGGGATAGTTTTATGGCATTTTTAGTGTTATTTTTTTTTAACTAGTAATGGCAGCAATCTACGATTTTTATCGTGACTGTGACATTATGGCGGACACATCGGACACTTTTGACGCTATTTTGGGACCACTGTCATTTATACAGCGATCAGTGCTATAAAAAATGCACTGATTACTGTGTAAATGACACTGGCAGGGAAGGGGTTAACCACTGGGGGGCGAAGAAGGGGTTAAGTGTGTCCTAGGGAGTGATTCGAACTGTGTGTTGGATGGGCTACAAGTGACACGACACTGATCACTGCTCCTGATGACAGGGAGCGGTAGATCAGTGTCCTGTCACTAAGCAGAACAGGGAAATGCCTTGTTTACATAGGCATCTCCCCATTCTGCCGCTCCATGACACCGGCGGACATCGAGTCCGCAGGTCCTGCTGGCACGGTCACGGAGCTTGCGGCAGGCGGGCAGGTGGGCGGGCGTACGCGTGCGGCCCCTAGATGGCAGATTCAAAGCAATGCACCTGTACGTTGCTTTGCCTGCCTGTGCCATTTTTCCGACGTATATCTATGTTAGGCGATCGGCAAGTGGTTAATAGCGGAACAGCCCAAAATGTATTACTAACATATTTGCATGCAAAATACACATGTGTAGCGCCCTGCTCCTGATGACCAGGCGCTATGTTAAATTTAGTGGGTGCCTGAGCTGATAATTGGCTCAGACTTTGATGATTGATACAAAACCAGCCTTTGTTCTGGCTGTGGCTGTGCTTGGAGGGATTTTCCCACTGTTGCTTGTAGGTGGCGATACCACCACTGGCCAATGTTGGAACTCAGGCAGGCTATGGTGCATTGGGTGTCTTTTCCCAGGAGCGGCCCAGTGGGAGTGGTCTCCCCGCTGAGCATGCCGGTAGAGGGATACTTAAGGGACAGACGCCATGTTGTGAGAGGCTCTGCCTCGAGGCCCTCCTGACTCGAGGTCCGTGATGGTCGTTTAGCCTCGGGGCCTTGTTGGCCCGAGGCTGTGGGCCATATTCTGAGTAAAGTTACGATGGAGTAACTCAGGATACTCCATCGTAACTCCCTTTTTTGACCCGTGTATCTATGCTCCTGATTCTCAGAATCAGTTTTGCATAGATACACTTAAGATCCGCCATCTGTAAGTCACTTACACTGGCGGATCTTAAATGCAATGACGCCGGCCGCCGCTAGATGGCATTTAAGTGAAGGAGTCATTTGCGTATGCAAATGATCCTTCTACGCCGATTCACGAACGAGTTCGCGTCGCGTAACCGTCGCTAACGTCGTTTGCGTAAGCGGAAACTTACCCCTGCTATATGAGGGGTAAGTTTCCGCAAGTCTCGCGTAGGCCATGTTACGGATGGCGTCGGGTCCCCGTCGTGTTTTTTCGTCGGATACGTCGTTTACGTAAGTCGTTCTTGAATACGACTTTACGTCAATGACGCACACGTCGGCGTCATTGACGTTTTCCGCCGAGAACTGGAGCATGCGCACTGGGCTTTTTGCAGCCCGGCGCATGCCCAGTTCTTTTGTATCGGGGGCGCGCTTCATTTGAATAGAAGCCGCCCCCTTGGAGATCCGCCAGGCTACGCCGGGACACTTACACTCCGCTGTCCCAACTTATGGAGCAAGTGGTTGGGGAATACAACACCTGCTCCAGTAAGTTGGGACAGCGGAGTGTAAGTGCCCTAAGCGAAGCAGGCGGATATTTACTCAGAATATGGCCCTGTACTTCTACCAAGTAGGCCCAGCCATCCTGACTGGGGCCTACGATTTCAAGTGATCCTGAGCTGTCCGTCTCACGAGAGGAAGCTACTTAATGGAGGAAACCAGGGGAGGACCTGCCCAGGATGGGACCAAGTGGAAGGCTGATGACTCGGGACAGGCCTGGTGACTCTATTAAGGGATGATTTACAACAGGGATCTCCAAACTTTCTAAGCAAAGGGCCAGTTTACTGTCCTTCAGAGTTTACGAGGGCCGGACAGTGGTCAGTGGGAGTCGAAAAGGTCCTGACATCAGTGGGAAAAATTAACGCCCTATTGTTTGTTTCAGTGGGAGTAATTGTGCCCCGTAAATGGGTCCCATTATTGGTGTCATTGAGGAAAAACTGTGCCCCATTGTTGAGTGTCATTGTGAGGAATTGTCCCCTATCATTGGTGTCATTGTAAGGAAAAACTGTGTCCCATCCTTGGGGTCACTGTGAGGAGTTGTGTCCCATCTTTGGTTTCATTGACCTGCCCCAGTGTGATAGTCAGGCACTACAGCATTGTGTATGAGTCCTGGGGGCAACCAAGCCCCATTGTTGGAATCAGTGGATGAAATAGTGCCCCAAGGCTGGATAAAAGCAGGCAAGGGGCCGCATCTGGCTCCCAGGCTGCAGTTTGGAGACCACTGATCTACAATCCATGTTACCCTACAGTTTCGTCTGGAGTAGGCTTAAAGGCTCTTAAACGGTATGGCTGGAAGTTTCGGGTACCAAATCCTGTGGCAGAGGATTCCGGACTGTTCACTTTTGCTTGCAACCAGTCTGTGGCAGAGACTGTTACTGATCATTGTTCGTGCTTCATTCCGGCTGCTAGGCCAGGTGAGAGGGGGCTATGCGGGTGAGCAATACCCACTCGAGAGGAAGTGGCGAGTGACTTTTTGGAACTTAGAAGTTTTCCCCAGTGATCTGTACTATGTACCTGAACCTTCCCCTGCTCCTCCATCTTTCTACTTTCTTGCAAGTTATGAGAAAAATAAAACAGCTAAAGGTTTTACAACTTGTGTGGACATCGTAGTTCTTTTTACAGACTTTCTTCCCCTAGACAACGAATATCGAGGTAACGTGCAAGGCCCAAATCGAATCCAGCAGCTCTTACGGGGGAAGTGCTACACATGTGATGCAATCGCGTTAATGTTCCCCTTTGTATATTTTGGGGATCTTCAAGCATGGTATGGAAGAAGATCATTGTCCCAATCTCTTTGGTCATTGAACCATTGCATTTCTTGGCCACCTAAATCGATCCAAATAAAGTGTGAGTGGTAAAGGCAGGTACATAATAATTTTAACCAAAAATATTTTATTCTACCATGTCAAAAAATAAGAAGCCAGTGAGGCCCGGAACAAAAGGAAGAAACACCATAGTGAAGGGCCGGGCATGACAGAGTGTGCAGGACACACAGGAGTTAATTTGCTGGGGGGTGGAGAAGGAAGGGAAAAGGCAGAGGGAGAGTGGCAATATAAATATGAGAGGTGGGAACAGAGGGGGAGCAGTTCGCAGGTTTAGTTAGTGGAGGAGGCAGTTTTTCCCACCCTCCCTCCCTGTGTATATTTTGCGTGTTGCCGTGTGTTTTTTTCTTTTGCAGGTGCATTGGACAAGGGTCGTCATGACAGCTGTGAAATGGCGGTGTTTGTCTGTTGGTCTTTTAAGATGGCGGTAAGAAATGTGATGAAAAGGGGGTGAGGGGCTCATTGGTATGTGCCCCTCCGTTGTATTCCAGTTGAAGGTTTGCTGGAATACCGTAATGGTTGCACTGCGGGCGGGGGTTTGTCTCCGAGCGGATTACATGGCTGGAGGCCTAATGTGTTATGGGCACGCAGTGTATTGATTATAGACGTTTGAGTTCGGGGGGCTGCCAGAAAAGACCAACAGACTGTTACAATGATGTTATATGTTATTATAATGTATAATGTTGGAGTTTTTACCCTACATTGTTTTAATAAATAGGCTGTTATGGCCATTTTTACTCCAAAAACAATGGTGTGGTCTCATTATTCTAGGTAAAGTGTGGGATGGGAGTAGAAGTGGTATAACGGGTTTAAGGGTGGCTATCTCTGGACTACACTAGTCAAGTCTATGACATTTTTCCTTATGAAACATTGTTGTCCACCATCATGAACTGTTCCAGTCAGTTCTTCACATTCCTCATCAACCTTGTTTGTTCAATATGGTTCCAACTCGAAATTGTAATAAGTGAATATACAGTAAATTCCATTCAGTCATGGCTGGTTCTTAATACTCGGGAAGGAACATCAAGCTATTCCAAATCTTCAACGTAATTAGCAGCCTGGGGCTCTTTTATTATTAAGGATTATGAACATTCTGGAACGAAACCGTTAAACTGATACTCTCTGACCCACAGATTGCACAAAGTGGATCAGAATTCATAGGAATTGGCCCTAGTAACTCTTTCCAAGGAATAATGCCTTTTTTTATTCTATTAGGTTATGTTTTTTTGCATAGAGTTTGGTGTTGTCGTAGTTGGCCTGTTAAAACGAGTCGTAGAGAGCTTGTAGAAGATCAAATAGCGCTCTTTTTTCGTTATTTGTTTTATTTGCCCGCAAGCCAAAAGGTGCAACTTGTTAATGCCTCAAACTTGCTGACCAGACGGATTCTTTTTAATGGAGGATAACGTCATCCTGGGTCAAGAGAGGTTGAACTGTCAGTGGTGATGAAAGAAAGATTGGACAACACTTCACCCAGCTCTCTCCTAGGACCCTGCTTACTGGGTTAGAGCCGGTTCACGCACAGGCGTCACGACTTTGGAGGTGACTCGGCAAGGCGATCTCAAGACGACTTGAGAGGCAACTTGCAAAATGACTTCTGTATTGAAGTCAATGCAAGCCGCCCTGAGTCGCCCCTAAAGTCGTACAAGAACCTTTTTCTAAGTCGGAGCGACTTGTGTCGCTCCTATTAGAACGGTTCCATTGAATAAAGCGAAGTGCAACTTGTCAGGCGGCTGAGTCGCCTGTCAGGTCGCCCTTGTGTGAACCGGCTCTTATGCACTGTACACACGATCGGTTCATCCGATGAAAACGGTCTGATGGATTTTTTCATCAGATATCCGATGAAGCTGACTTTCATCAGTCTTGCCTACACAACATCAGTTAAAAAAACGATCGTGTCAGAACGCGGTGACGTAAAACACAACGACGTGCTGAGAAAAATTAAGTTCAATGCTTCCAAGCATGCGTCGACTTGATTCTGAGCATGCATGGATTTTTAACCGATGGACGTGCCCACAGACGATCATTTTTTTCTATCGGTTTTTTAACCATCAGATAATTTTAAAACAAGTTCCTAGTTTTTTCACCGATGGATAAAAAAAACGATGGGGCCCACACACGATCGGTTCGTCTGATGAAAACGGTCCATCAGACCGTTTTCATCAGACAAACCGATCGTGTGTACGCAGCATTAGAGTCACCAGTCCATTCTTTCTCTCCTGTATTTTGGTTTTAATTATATGATAATTTTTTTTTATAATTGATTCTCTCCCCTCCTTCAATAGATACCAAACCCAGCACAAATATACAAGCTGGCATCACCATGGCAAGAGGAATGTCCTTCAGCAATGAGCAGACTTCATAAGAGACCCAACTTCTCAGTTCTCCATCCCCACCACAAATACTGGATGCTATGGAGTTCTACTTAGGCCTAGAGGAAGAAGACTGCAGTTGTCCCCCACAATGGAGAGGGTAAGCCATTAAGTGGGGAAGTAACACAAGAACCTTTCCAAGCTGTCCTGCCTTGAATAACAAGACTGAGATACCACTACAGCCTCAGATGTCAACAAGCCACACTTGAGGTTTAAATGTCCAGCAAGTATAGTACTGTGGGAGATGGACCCTGAGAGTTAGAAAGATATGCAAAACCTAATTCTCACCCTCCTTCCTGTTCTAATTACACTAGTGCATACAGACCTTGAAAATGAGACCTAACTTCTCAATTCTCCCTCCCCACCACAAATACTGAATGCTATGGAGTTCTACTTAGGCCTAGAGGAAGCAGACTGCAGTTGTCCACCACAATGGAGAGGGTAAGTGGCCCATTAAGTGGAAAAGTAACACAAGAACCTTTCCAAGCTGCCCTGCCTTAAATAACAAGACTGAGATACCACTACAACCTCAGATGCCAACAAGCAACATTTGAAATGTAAGTGTCCAGCTAGTATAGTGCTGTAATAGATAGACCCTGGAAGTTAGAAAGATATGCTGAACCTAGTCCTCACTGTCCTTCCTGTTCTAATTGTGCCAATGCAATAAAACTACAAAAAACTTTAACCAAAATGACTAGTGCCCAACATTCTGAACATCCAGAGAAAAGAAACACTCCCTGGGAAGAATGTCAATGAGATCTTATTACCAAGTAAGCGGGCTTGACATTGAGCAATGAACAGATTTCGTAAGAGACCCAACTTCTCAATTCTCCCTCTCCACCACAAATACTGGATGCTATGGAGTTATACCTAGGTCTAGAGGAAGCAGACTGCAGTTGTCCCCACAATGGAGAGGGTAAGTGACCCATTAAGTGGGAGAGTAACACAAGAACCTTTCCAAGCTGTCCTGCCTCGAATAACAAGAGATATCACTACAACCCCAGATGCTAACAAGCCACATTTGAAATGTAAGTGTCCAGCTAGTATAGTCCTGTAATAGACAGACCCTGAAAGTTAGAAACATATGCAAAATCTTGTCCTCACTGTCCTTCCTGTTCTAATTGCACCAATGCAATAAAACTACAAAAGACTTTAACCAAAATGACTAGTGCCCAACATTCTGAGCATCCAGAGTAACCCATTAAGTGGGAAAGTAACACAGGAGCCTTTCCAAGCTGTCCTGCCTCGAATAACAAGACTGAGATATCACTACAACCTCAGATGTCAACAAGCCACATTTGAAATGTAAGTGTCCAGCTAGTATTGTCCTGTAATAGACCGACCCTGAAAGTTAGAAACATATACTGAACCTAGTCCTCACTGTTCTTCCTGTACTCAATGCACTAATGCAAAAAAAACTGCACAAACCTTAACAAAAATGACTAGTGCCCAACATTCTGAACATCCAGAGAAAAGAAACACTCCCAGGCCAGAATGTCAATGAGATCTTATTACCAAGTAAGTGGGCTTGTCCTTCAGCAATGAAAATACTTCTCAATGTTCCCTCCTCATCACAAATACTGCATGCTATGGAGTTCTACCTAGGCCTAGAGGAAGTAGACTGCAGTTGTGCCCCACAATGGAGAGGGTAAGTGACCCATTAAGTGGGAAAGTAACACAAGAACCTTTCCAAGCTGTCCTGCCCTGAATAACAAAGGCCTTGTACACACGATAGGATAGGAAGAGGACAACGGTCTGAAGGACCATTTTCATCAGTCCAAACCGATCGTGTGTAGGCCCCATAGGTTATTTAACCTTAGGTTAAAAAAAATGAGAACTTGCTTTAAAATTGAACCTATGGACTGGTAACCGATAGGTCAAAACAGATCGTTAGTATGCAAAAGCATCGGTTAAAAACTCGCGCATTCTCGGAATCAAGTCGACGCATGCTTGGAAGCATTAAACTTCGTTTTTTTCAGCACGTCATTGTGTTTTACATCACCACGTTCTGACAGGATCGTTTTTTTAACTGATGGTGTGTACGCACAATGGACCATCAGTCAGCTTCATAGGTTAACCTAAGACAACGGTCCTTCAGGCCGTTGTCCTAAGGCTATCCTATCGTGTGTACGGGGCCTTAGATACCACTACAACCTCAGATATCAACAAGCCACATTTAAAATAAAAGTGTCCAGCTAGTATAGTCCTGTGATAGATGGACCCTAAAAGTTAGAAAGATATGCTGAACCTAGTCCTCACTGTCCTTCTTGTTTTAATTGCGCCAATGCAATAAAACTACAAAAAACTTTAACCAAAATGACTAGTGCCCAACATTCTGAACATCCAGAGAAACACTCCCGGGTGAAGAATGTCAATAAGACCTTATTTCCAAGTAAGTGGGCTTGTCCTTTAACAATGAACAGATTTCGTAACATACCCTACTTCTCCATTCTCCCTCCTCATTGCAAATACTGGATGCTCTGGATTTGTACTTAGGCAAAACTTTTTTTTTTCTTTTTGGATAGCGCAAGGGAGGGTTATAACCCCTGTCAGATTTTTTTCACCATCTTTGTCCCATTGCGGAGATTTCCCTTTACTTCCTGTCCCATAACCAAACAGGAAGTGAGAGAAAATCCCAGCAAATTAAAGGGATTCCTTGAGGGGGGGGGACACACACTGGAACTAGTGTCCCCATTGGAAAATTTCTACTTTATTACTTTTCTGGGGACCACCCAAAATTTGGGATTTTCTTTTACCTTCACTTTCAATGATAATAATAAATAGGACAAATATAAAGGGAGGGGCAGATCCTCAGAGAAATTACGCCGGCGTATCTCTTGATACGCCGCGTAATTCAAACTTTGCGCGTCGTATCTTTGTTTTGGTATCCACAAAACAAGATACAACGGCATCTGGGTTAGATCCGACAGGCGTACGCCTTAGTACGCCGTCGGATCTTAGATGCAATTTTCCAGCGTCCGCTAGGTGGCGTTTCCGTTGTATTCCGCGTCGAGTATGCAAATTAGCTATTTCCGACGATCCACGAACGTACGAGTGGCCGTCGCATTTTTTTTACGTCGTTTCCGTTCGGCTTTTTCCAGCATATATAGTTAAAGCTGCTATATGGTGGCGTACTCAATGTTAAGTATGGCCGTCGTTCCCGCGTATAATTTTGAAAATTTTACGTCTTTTGCGTAAGTCGTCCGTGAATGGGGCTGGACGCCATTTACGTTCACGTCGAAAACAATGACGTCCTTGTGACGTCATTTGGAGCAATGCACCCTGGGAGTTTTTACGGACGGCGCATGCGCAGTTCGTTCGGCGCGGGGAGGTGCTTCATTTAAATGAAACTCGCCCCCTACCCGCCGAATTTGAATTCCGCGCCCTTACGCCGCAAGAGATACGCTACGCCACCGTAACTTATGGCGTGGATTCGTTGAGGATTCAAACCAACTCAGAGTAAGTTACAGCGGCGTAGCGTATCTTACATACGCTGCGCCCAGTGCAGATGTATGTGGATCTGCCCCTGTGACTGCCCAGAAAAAATAAAATAATAAAAATAATAATAATAACAATATTATTATTATTTTCACATCATCACTTTAATAAAATACTTACCAAGGGCCAGATTCACAGCAGAAATACGCCAGCGTATCTACTGAACGTTCGGCGCAGAAACGCACCTAATTTAAATGGTACACGCCCCATTTGAATTAGGCGGGCTTGCGCCGGATGGCTTTACGCTACGCCACCGAAAGTTTACAGGCAAGTGCTTTGTGAATCAAGCACTTACGCTGGAAACTTGCGGCGGCGTAACGTAAACGGGATACGATACGGCGCCGCAAATCTACATGAATCTGGCCCCAAATGTTTTTATTTTCCTTGTTTTGCAATTCTGAAGTTGTTAGGTTGCCACCTACTGTAATTTGGAATATAAAAACTGCCCAGAAAAAAAAAAAAGATAAAATCATGATAAAAAAAATTGCTCACTAAATGTTGTTGTTTTCCTTGGTTTGTTGTTAGGTTGTTTAGGTTGGGTTGCCTTGAAGAAATCCAGCCCCCCATTTGGAATATGAAAACTGTGACTGCCCAGAAAAAAATAAATAATAATAATAATAATAACAACAACAATATTATTATTATTATCATCATCATAAAAAATGTTTTACCAAATGTTTTTATTTTCCTTGTTTTGCAATTCTGAAGTTGTTATGTTACCACCTGCTGTATTTTGGAATATGAAAACTGTGACTGCCCAGAAAAAAAAAATGAAAAAATATAATGATAATAATAATAATAATAATAATAATAATAATAATAATAATAATAATAATAATAACAATATTATTATATCATCATGATTACAAAAAATTGCTTCCTAAATGTTGCTGTTTTCCCCTTGTTTTGCAATCCTGAAGTTGTCAGGTTGTTTAGGTTATTTTGCCTTTAAAAAAATCCAATCCACCTATTTTGGAATATAAAAACTGACTACCCAGAAAAAAAAGAAAAAATATAATGATAATAATAATAACAATATTATTATATCATCATGATAAAAAAATTGCTTACTAAATGTTGTTGATTCCCTTGTTTTGTAATCATGAAGTTTTTAGGTTGTTTAGGTTAGGTTGCCTTGAAAAAATCCAATCCACCTTTTGGAATATGAAAAATGTGACTGTCAAGAAAAAGATAACATAATAATAATAATAATAATAATAATAATAATAATAATAATAATAATAATAATAATATTAATGCTGCTTCCACCTGGTTCTGTCTCCTCCTAGTTCCTGTTTTTTTCCCAGGGACTCCGCCAAGCCCGTCGGGATCCTACAGGGTAAATGGTCGTGCTATATCAAGATGCCACTCAACACAACTCAACTCATTATTAATATAATTATCATCATCATAAAAAAATTGCTTACCACATTTTGTTATTTTCCAATCCTAAAGTTATTAGTTTTCATATTCCAAAATACAGTAGGTGGCAACCTGATTGTCCAGAAAAAAGTGTAATGATAATAATAATAATAGTAATAATAATAATAATAATAATAATAATAATAATAATAATAATAATGATAATAATAATTATAATAATAATATTAATAACAATATTATTATCAACGTTATCATAAAAAAAAAAAAAATCTTACTAAATGTTGTTTTTAGGTTGTTTAGATTAGTTGCCTTGAATTGATTACATTTCTTTTAAGTAATACTTAAAAAATCCACGTAACTTATTTTGCCCCCAAAAAAATTAAATAATAATAATAATATTATTATTTTATTATCATCATCATCATAAAAAATTGCTTACCACATGTTGTTATTTTCCTTGTTTTGCAACCCTGAAGTTGTTAGTTTTCATATTCCAAAATACAGTAGATGGCAACCTGATTGCCCAGAAAACAAAGTGTAATGATAATAATAATAATAATAATAATAATAATAATAATAATAATAATAATAATATTATTAATAACAATATTATTATCAACGTTATCATAAAAAATAAAATAAAAATCGTACTAAATGTTGTTGTTAGGTTGTATAGGTTAGGTTGCCTTGAATTGATTACATTTCTTTTAAGTAATACTTAAAAAAAATCCACATAGCTTATTTTAGAATATGAAAATCATGACTGCCAACAAAAAATAAAATAATAATAATAATAATAATAA